>NC_033797.1:106137123-106193206 GCF_001876935.1 Asparagus officinalis
TTAGACTTCGTGCTATCCTAATGTGGACAATTAATGATTTTCCAGCTTATGCTAATCTTTCTGGTTGGTCGACAAAAGGCAAGTTTGCTTGTCCAGTATGTGGCCCAGAATTTGAAGGCCTTCACTTACCATATAGTCAAAAGTGTTGTTATTGGTTCAACAGGAGATGGTTGCCCTCGGGGCACAAATACAGAAAATTGAGCAATAAGTTTGACGGCACTGTTGAGACTAGGAATAAACCACGTCAAATGACCGGTGCTGATATTGCAAAGTTGCTTGAGCATCTTCCTAAAATTAGATTTGGTAAGAACCGATATTCTAAGTATGACTCACTCAAAGCTAGAGGCTCCTGCAACAAGAAGAAGATACTGAAGAGGAAGAGAGCATTCCAACGGGCACATGTAGATAATGGAGTCGATAAATTACCAAAAGGATGGAGTAAATTCAGTATCTTCTTCCAGCTGCCATACTGGCAAAAGCTTAAAATCAGGCATAACTTGGATGTCATGCATATTGAGAAAAATGTTTGTGACAACATAGTTTCAACCCTCCTTCAAGATCCTAATAAGTCAAAGGATGACCTAGATAAATTACCAAAGGGATGGAGTAAATTCAGTATCTTCTTCCAGCTACCATATTGGCAAAAGCTTAAAATCAGGCATAACTTGGATGTCATGCATATTGAGAAAAATGTTTGTGACAACATAGTTTCAACCCTCCTTCAAGATCCTAATAAGTCAAAGGATGACCTAAGGGCTCGTCAAGACTTAGCTGCATTGAATATCCGAGAAGATTTGCAAGCACAAGATGTTGGACTTAAAAAAAACATAAGCCTTCCTCTCGTGTTACGATGTCGACAGAGCAGATGCAGAGATTTTGTGAGGTCCTGAAATCAGTAAAATCACCGGATGGGTATTCAGCTAATATATCAAATAATGTCCAGGTGCAGGAGAGGAAGCTCTTAGGCCTAAAGACCCATGATTATCACGTGCTTCTACATCAATTGCTCCCGGTTGCATTGCGTAATAATATGGAGAAAGAAGCATCGGAAATTATTATGGAGTATTGTGGGTTCTTCAGAAAATTGTGCTCGAAAGTTATAGATGTGAAGGAATTTAAAAAGCTTGAAACAGAAATATCATTTTGTCCTTTTCATGATTTTATTTAGATTAGATATTTGTAGTTCATAAAATTTTAATTATTGTAGATATTTGGGGTTTATGAAGCGTCTAGTTCGCAATCGAGCTCATCCTGAGGGTTCTATGGCTGAAGGTTACGTGACCAACGAATGTCATACGTTTGCATCACGTTACATGCGCAACCGCGTAAAAGCTGTTTGTCCTTTTCATGATTTTATTTAGATTAGATATTTGTAGTTCATAAAATTTTAATTATTGTAGATATTTGGGGTTTATGAAGCGTCTAGTTCGCAATCGAGCTCATCCTGAGGGTTCTATGGCTGAAGGTTACGTGACCAACGAATGTCATACGTTTGCATCACGTTACATGCGCAACCGCGTAAAAGCTGATCAGCCCCCAACTAAGGAGAAGAAACTCGTAAAATATCCAAGATCTGACTTGGAGCAGGTTCATGCATATGTATTGAATAATCTTGACATTTTCAGCGATTATCGAAGGTAATGTACATTAATTTAGGAATAGGATGACACTTGTATTATTTACATTCATTGTATCAATACAATCTCATTGTTGTATAAATAGGCGACATTTGGAGAAGCTTAACAATGAAATATCAGGCAGGAATGAAGCACATGATATCCAAAAAAAACACGTCAAAGATTTTCCCGATTGGTTCAGAACCGATGTAAGTAGCGTAGAAGTAGTATTGTATTTTTTATTTTTAAATTTTTAAGCAAACTCGGAGATCATTTTATTCAATTGATGCTTGAATTAGGTTGATAAAGACGTTCTTGCTGGTGCCGTAATCTCTGAAGATATTTTAGTTCACACACAATGTCCTTACTATGAAGTGAGACGATATAGTGAACACATCATTAATGGGTATAAGTTTAAAACAGTGGCGACCGATGATAAGAGGGTAACGCAAAATAGTGGGGTCATGGTCTGTTTTGCTCAAGAATGTTTTTCTCGCATAAGAGATCAAAACCCAGTTGAAGCTGACATCTTATATTATGGCCAGTTGGAAGATATTATAGAGATAATTTACGGCTATGGTAAAAAAAATCAGCGTAATTATTGCATGTTTAAGGTTCGCTGGAGTCCTGCCAAACCGCGTAAGGATCATTATGGGTTTACACTAGTAAACCTCGACAAAGAGATATACCTAGATGAGAAGTTCATATTCGCAGAACAGGCGGACCAGTGCTTCTATGTGAAAGATCCAAGGGTTGCCGCCGATTGGGTCGTGCTATACAAGGAGCCAAGATCTATTGTCCTTCCTAATAATAACGCCGATAGTGATGAGGACAATGAACCAATTGGTTCTTCTGATGATATTTGGCAGAATTTCTCTTACCCTCAGAATGTCATGCTTGATTTGACAGATGCGGAGATTCAGGCTGACAACCCAATTTTAGACGGGGATAGAGAACCGGAGGCAGATGTGCAACTAGAATCAACTACTAGTAGACGAAAGCAAGCAACGTTAAATATAGCCCGAATAATACAAACAATACCTCGTTCAATACGAAAATAGCAAGTTGTAGAAGGTATATTATGTTGTCATTTAAATGTTTAATTGCAGTAAATGTTTATCTTGTGAATTAGTAGGAAAATATTTCATATTGAACTCTGCTAATTCCGTGTTACAGATGAAGAACTCGAGGTTATTCGATCGATCACGTGATCGGTCACGATCTACGAGCCTAGGCTCAGTACAGCTTCAGGAGGCCCTAGGCTCAGAACAGCTTCAGGAGGCACGCATTTCATCCCATACGGATAGTGGTATGAATTTCAATTATCTTTTACAACTCAAAGTAGACATATGAAACATCATTTAGGCTAAGTTGTTTTTATGTGAGTAGATGATGCGGAATTATCGGGTCGTCTACGGGACACGACTCTAGCATTCTCGCCTCATATAGGTATTAATCATATATGTGTTTGTAATATTTATCCAATCATATTTAAAGTCCAGCTTTTGTATTTAAAATCTATTGTATGTTAGCAATATTAATTTTTATTTACATAGATAATTTGGCAGGCATTGATTTTTCTTCACCCGGAGCCACTGATTCACATGCAGAGTCCTCCCACACTGAAGGTAATGGTGTCGCAATATATTTATTTTTGCTTTGCATCTCAATATAATGATCCTTCAATTTTCTCGTATTGATTATCTTCTTGTATCATTGTAGAGGGTTCTTGGACACCATCGTCTTCGCATGATACGCAGGGGGCCGAGTTGCGTTTGTGGACCCCTGACATCCCCAATCTACCATTGCCTCCAGACTCGATCATATCAAAGACTAATGCTTTGAAGTTTCATCTGCTTGCACTCATAAGGCTAGATGAACTACAGCCTATGATGACCCTTAGAAAGAGACTTGCAATCGAAGCAAGGGATAGAGAAGTGGCGAGGGGTACGTTAAATAATTTTGTCCTATTGTTTTCGCCTTTTCATCACGTAACTTCTGTTGTCAATGTAGGGGCAAAGCGAGATGCAACTGGACCGGGAGGACGTGGTGGAAGCAAGCCTGATTCCAAACAGGCACCGAGAGGCTTTCGGGGAATTCTTCAGTGGGTTGATAACTTGCCGATCGGCCCGTGGTCAAAAAAATTTAATAACTACATCGGCGTTTTAGTACGGCGGGCTCAAGTCATAAACCCGTACTTCAAATTCAAGGAGCTTCCATGGTCCGCATACGAGGATATATGGAGAGAGTTGATGGTATATGATCATTACTTCTTTAATTTTTTTTTGATATAGAATACGTTTACAAAATGCTTAGATATCTTATATTTTTACATGCAAAATTGTAGAAATACTATTGTCTTGAGGACTACCCGGGGGCGTGGCACTATGTTTTCAATATCAAAGTTGAGGCCGTGCTCAAACAGTGGCGACATGAGCTGAAGATATCAACATATGATAAATATACCCAAGACTGGCAGAGATTTTTAAATCTCGATGAGAGGGTGGATCTCGATCATTTCACGGCTCTTCTTTTTTATTGGGATACCGAGTCCGCACAGGTACGAGTACATTATCAGGTTGCGTACATGAGCATATTGTAAATGCAATTTATTTTTAACACGCGTAATTTTTGTAGGATAAATCTAAGAAGGGCTCGACGAACCGACATAGCAAGCGCAAGCTTGACCACCACTTGGGATCGAGGTCCTTTGCCAACCTTGAGTATAGATATTGTCGAGACACGGTATAATATTTAAAGTTGATGTATTCACATGCTAACACCTTCAATTTGGCCAAACTCTTCGACATTTCCTATTATATTTTGTAGGGGAAGCCGATAATGCCGATCAATTTGAAGGCAAAGTTAGCTTACGGCACATTTCACTCAACATATAAAGATGAAGAGAAGATTAAAGAAAACATGGTGTTGGTGGTAATTATTTTTCAACAAATATAAATTAATAACTATTACGTTGTTGTACATTTCATTAATTAGGAGTTTAAACTTTTGTAACTTGAAATCATTATTTGCCAATTCAATATATATCTATTTTCTGTATGTGATTTAGGATAATATTGCTGCCGCGTCGAAGGATGCAGCACTACGTGCTACCCAAGAAGCTGCTGATGACCCTCATGTTTTGTCAAGAGAGGAAAGTAATGCCATTGCAATGAATGTGATGGGGTATAATAACCGGGGTAGATACCCATTGATGGGGGTTGGAGCTCAGCGGGGTACCTCCAGAAAATCATCCACAGCGTCCTCGACAACCTCGACTGCGACTACAGCATCAAACAGAACTCACACCACTTCTACAATTATGCGCGTCAACCGTTATCTGCGCGGTAAGATCGACCCTACATTACTCATGCAGATGACGACGGCTATGTGTTCAGATTTGCCTCCATCCCCTACTAGCGACGATGTTTTTAGACACATCGTTTTATGCTTGTCCGGGAAGATTTCAGCTGAATTATTTGGAGAAGTTTTGGACCAAATAGATTTAGACGCTGGCGCACAGGTAAATTAATAATATGTCTTATATTGTTAAATATCGTTCTCTAAATGTAAATCTATTAATTTTCAGGCTGGACTTGCTGGCGGAAGCAGTAGTGGCGTGCAGAGGAGGGAACATGACGATGAGGATGACTCTTGATTTTATGAGGTAAGTTAGTTAATTGTATGTTAGATTTGGATTTACAAATTCAGGTTCAGATTTGGATGCTATGAATGAAAGAAATGTGTTAGAAGCCTTTTAAATGTAAGGTAATAATAACAAACGAGTGTTCGAAAGAATGAGATATCTGAAGAAAACAAATAATTGAATACTATTAGAACTTATACCAGAAAAATTCATGCTTACAATGGCCAGTTCTTTTCATTCTTTTCTCTCGGAGGTAGGCCGACACCCCAATTGTTCGTCTCATAACTGAAATCAAGCCTAAAACATATGGAACACATTCATCAGTCATTTCCAAATGATAAGTTTATAATGATTTAAAGATCACATCTACTGTTTTAAAGATACAAGAGCAACTAATAAAGAAAAGTTCACACTGAAAGTCAGACAGGATGAGAAAATCTTCAGTTGACAATACGAAATTTAAATGTGAACTAAACAATGCACTCTCAAAAGAATAACGAAGCCAACCTATTGAACCAATCGCCTGAGTTATAAGAGTCGCGGTCAAGTGACTTGGAACGCAGTATCTCATCACCAGAATGAAAAAATGGCACTCCCTTGAAACGAAAAGGTTAGACATTAGGAGGGTGGAGTGCCAAGGAAAAAATTGTATGACAGCGACAATGAGACTTTCCAAAGCAAAGCAACATTTATCATATCAAAATTTCTAACTAAATAAGTTGAATATAGTAACTAATTAATGAAGCGGATGGACTTATCCACCTTGTACTATAAAAAGAGAACCCATAAAAGAAAAAAGATTGCTAAGAAACTAAAAGAACCAATCTAAAGATGGGGTTTAGCATATAACTGTAGATACCCACATGTTTTTATAACAACATCTTCATATTGACTTTTATATGCTTTTCATACATGACCTCATTTTTCAAGTTATTTTTGAAAAAATATCCTTTCGTGTGATAGGAATAGAAGATCATGAGTTAATGGTGTCCTGTAAAGAATCAAAGCATTACTCACTTTGCTTTGGGAATACTCCAAAAGAAAAATAGCCGTCTTACTTTCAAACCAAGCGAATAAGATAGGATATTTAAGCTAAATGAGTAAATCAGACAACTTTTAGTTATTTTATTTTATTTTATAATCCATGAACTTAAGTCAAATATGGATTAATTCATTAAGTTTCACCATTAATTAATTTTTTGTTAACTTTATGATGATAAAAGATTTATAGTTAAGAAAAACTCAAAAGCATGTAAATGCATAGTTGAATATGTATGTACAACACATGGGAGAATAGGCACCGTAAAGGTGATTTTCTTCTGTAAAGTGAAAAGGTAGATATGGCAAAATTGTGAAGATAACTTCCGATCCCCTGTGAGCAAACTTGCTCATATTCAATGAATCTCTATGCATCTGATGTCCATCAAAATAAACAAATGGCAGCAAAAGAATCTTAACCAAATTATACCATTATTGTCGACTGATTCATCTTTTCGGCACAAAAAAGAAACATAACATCTTCCTGAGAACTAATATACAACCATAGCAATAAAAGAATCTTATCTATGTGAACGGTCATATTGAGTTAGTTCATCTTCAAAACAAATGATAACATCCTAAAAGCCACATGTGTTTACTAGATCATAAACTTCTTGCAATGACCACATTTGATAGTTATTAAATTAAAAATAAAAGGTTGAAAGGTTGTAAGGAAATTAAATTAGTTCTCAGTTTGACAATCAAAAGCAGAAGTCGAACCTGTGACAGTGCAACAATGCTTGTGGCCAAATGATTTATTCGGCATCTATCATCTACTAAGATTTCTTCTGCAGTCTACATTAAAATAATAATATTAAAAATCACATAAATTCTCAACAAAACACAAGTAAATTATGTATAGAAAAACAAATCGAACCCTTATAATTTGTAAAGATATATAGGACTAAGATAAGCCATCCATGAAGTGTCTTGAAATTACATAAAGTTCAGAGAAAGTTAATATACGCTCCATGCGAAATTATTTAACCTTAAGCTATTTCCAATAATTTAAAAAATATAGGATGAAGTACTGAAATTCGTTAGAGTTTAGAAAGTAATCTTGATGGACGACTAGTAAACATTTCCATCCAATGTTGATACTTAACTAAAATCATTTGGACAGCCTATTTCCAATAATTAAAATATATATAGGATGAAGTATGAGGGCCTTGAAAATGAAATCCGTTAAGTTTGGAAAGTAATCTTGATGAATGACTAGTAAACATTTACATCCAATGTTGGTACTTCACTAAAATCACTTGGGCAGCCAATAGCAGTTAGCTTGCAAGATATTTTTTGTAATTCAGAAACTATTAGAGTGATAAGAAAATGATTACGTGCACCAAAACATGAATAAAAGTTCAGATTGTACACATTTCTTTTTGTCTATATCTTACATGGCACATTTCCATCCAATGACTAAAATCATTTGGGCTGCCAATAGAAGTCAGCTTGCAAGGTATTGTTTGTAATTCAAAAACTATTAGCACGAAAAGGAAATAACTACATGCATCATAACATGAATGAAGTTCAGATTGTACTCATTCTTTTTCTCCATCTTTATGTGGAAACGTTTAATCATTACACTTTCTACTAACTGGATAAGCATTCTATACAGTAGCATGACATGGTTCTCAAAACTTTTGAAAGAACTCAAAACTTTACTGTACATGTTTCAATCATTCCATTTTCCTTCAGCTCCGACCAAAATTACCAGAATCTCCAGTAATATGAAGCACATTTCCCTTCCTAACCTCATCTGCTGATATTTTCAGCTTTCAGGTCCTTTTGTTTTCAAATTTTCGGTTTTCAAACGGTTTTGCTTTCTAAAAAATGGGGATCCTCTGTATGTTATGGCCACCCAATGAATATTATTTGGATTGCATAATCGCTGCGAGAGTAAAGTGCTCTCACAATAATTTTTAAAGCATCTGCATGATTTAGGCGTTGAACATAAATGTAATTATGAAGTTAAATGTTCCTATTTTGCTGGTTACTTCATTCTGGTTATTAGTTACTACTCATATATTTTTTTTCATTCTGAAGTGAACACATCTGTTATAATGTTTTTGTGAGACAAACAACTTGAAATGACCTCATTCTCTACAGTCTTTTGCTGAGTTCTGTTTAATATGTGCAGTTAAGTGGTTGATTGAAGGGGGGAAAATAAAAGAAAAGCGGCCATTGATTATCTAGTTAATGGTTGTGATTTTTTCTTTTAGTGCAAATTAGGAATGAGTGCAATACACTGGTAGAAAACGACTTATTCCAGGCGGAAAATTCCGTCTGGAATAACTTGAATTCCGTCTAGAAAATGTATTCCAGACGGAATTCCGTCTGGAATACGGGTCTAATTTATTTCCGTCTAGAATAAGTTATTCTAGACGGAAATTCCGTCTGTAATGTAATGCAGACGGAATTTTTTAGACGGAAAAAAACCCGTCCGTAATACTTAAGCGACGGAATTTTTCCGTCTGTAATAAGTAATGCAGACGGAATTTTCCAGACGAAAAATTCCGTCTGCCTTAATCAACATCCCAGACGAAAATTTCCGTCTGGGTTAATTAACCCAGACGGAAATATCCGTCTGGGATATTGGACAACCCAGACGGAAAATTCCGTCTGGGTTAAGTATCCCAGACGGAATTTAATTCCGTCTGGGATACTTAACCCAGACGGAATTTTTCGTCTGGGTTGTCCAATATCCCAGACGGATATTTCCGTCTGGGTTAATTAACCCAGACGGAAATTTTCGTCTGGGATGTTGATTAAGGCAGACGGAATTTTTCGTCTGGAAAATTCCGTCTGCATTACTTATTACAGACGGAAAAATTCCGTCGCTTAAGAATTACGGACGGGTTTTTTTTCGTCTAAAAAATTCCGTCTGTATTACATTACAGACGGAATTTCCGTCTAGAATAACTTATTCTAGACGGAAATAAATTAGACCCGTATTCCAGACGGAATTCCGTCTGGAATACATTTTCTAGACGGAATTCAAGTTATTCCAGACGGAATTTTCCGCCTGGAATAAGTCGTTTTCTACCAGTGAGATTGATTGGAGGTCTTAGTGATTAATTTTGAAGGGGAACATGTAGATATGTGTTACTCGCAAGGACAGATACAGATTTCATAGAGAAGTAGCATTCACACCTCTCTTATTCTGATATGCCAGGGCTAACCCCAAAGTTTTGTCATAAACTATCACGCCCTGTGTCCCAAAAACACTTGATGGGTAAGTGGCTAGGTAAGTCAGCATATATGTAAAACCCCGTAAATTTTGAAAATATTATGATTTATACTGATAAATGAGTTTTAATTATGATGAATAGCATTTATGGATGAATGATTATGTTAATAATTGATATGAGATCAATAAAGAGTATATATATGAGAATATACAAGTGTAAACATTCACAAAAATGAGTAAAACATGCACAAAATTTTGAAGCTGGAAAGCCTCTGATCAGTCGACTGATGTTGCCCATCAGTTGATTGATGGAAAGTCATCAGTCGACTGATGGTAGGCATTAGTCGACTGACGGCCTGTTTTCCAGAATCTTTTGGGTTACGGGTTTGGGCTGTTTGAGTTCAGGTTTGTACCTATATATATATACGTTTTTGTCACGAAAATTTCATCTTTTCATTAATTTTTCTAAACCCTAGCAGCCTCTCTTCTTCTCTCTCAAAACCCTAACCCTAAATTAAGATTTCAGGAGAGCTTTGTGAAGCGAACACCAAGAGGAGGACGAGATTTTTGATGTTTGGTGACGAGGGATCGAGTCCTGCTTGTTTTAGAAGGATTTTCACGTGGTGAAAGGCAAGATCACCTCCCTCCAAACCTCTCATTAATTAAAAAATCAAGTATTTATGTGATAATCATGGTTAATATCATGTTTAGGGTTTAATCGGATGTTAAATGCTTAATTTATAATGTTTAAATCTTAAATCAAAGCTATGAACGGTAGTATAAATTTGAAATTTGATGAGTGTACACGATCATAATCATTAGGGTTGTTTTAACATGTTAATTACATTTTTATTTTGGTTTAAATACCTTAATTAACTAAATCAAACAAGAGTTTGGTTTTAATTGAACGTTAAACCCTAGATCCATGAATTTATGTGAATTTTCTAGTTTAAACAAACCTCTTGTTAAGTGTTCATGAGTATTAAATCAAGTTTCATCAATTATATTAATAAAAACCCAAGCTTTGAAGAAAAATAAACAAAAAACCAAACATGGCAGATTTCGGTCTAGTCAGTCGACTGATCGCATGCGTCAGTCGACTGACAAGGTGCCTTCAGCCTTGTGCAAGCAGTCGATTAGTCAACCGAAGCCCTCTGTCAGTCGACTGATTAGGCATTATAGGTGAACTTTGGCTTTTATTATGCAGGTTCGATTTGCGAGCGAGTAGTGTTAGTCATACGAAGTTCTATACGCATGTTTTGAGGAGTACACGTATTGAGTTTGAACACATACGAATCCCTCATCTGGAGCTGTCAAATAGTGAGCCGTATATGTTGATCCACACGATGATGTGATGGGGCTAGTGAGCCGTATATGTCAATCCGCACGATGATGCGATGGGGCTAGTGAGCTGTATATGTCGATCCGCACAATGATGCGATGAGGCTAGTGAGCCGTATATGCCGATCCGCACGACGATGCGATGAGTGATAGAAGTTATAAACAAAATATTTAGCACCTCGAGTCTTAAGCAGAGACTTCTCATTAACGTAGTTCACTATTGAGATTTTTATGAAAGGAGTATATTGTATTGTGGTTTACACAGGATTTGTGTATTGGTATATGCTTTGCCCATTAAGGGTAAAATGAGGAGTTGGATGATATTTATGGAGATGATTGTTGTTATATTTTCCTGTTTTGCTTCCCTTTACTATTTTATATATAGTTGGTATTTATATCTAGAAATTCACAACTTGAGATACATGGTATATACATGAGGGTTTCCTTGTTTGGATTATTTCGCTCGACGTACCAATCTTGTGTTGTGGATTCCTAAATATAAATTCCATGTAGTACATAGTTAGGGCCTCCATCATACTTAGTAACCCTTCCCCTAAGGACGGATGAAGATAATCTTGCTAGCACTCTGACACTATTGATTTCCCTTCTTTTCAGACAGCGAATCAGAGTTTCGGAGAGCCGTAGGTTGACAGACTTTCAGTATAGTCACCGTCATTTATTTATAGTAGTTTCTGCTCTACAGTTATTGAGTTTTGATTTTAGTTGATTATTAGACTTGCATTTTATTTTAAGAGCTGAGAACCTATATACTTTTCAGTTGACTCTTGCAGTTAAGACTATTGACCATTTGTATTAGATTGTTGGACATATTTTCTTCTATATCTATTGAGACTTGATTATGTCTGATGTTGATCATTTATTTCTATGTCCTATTTTCGGTTTTCATCTCTTTTATATCTGCTTGTATCTGCACTTTTTATTTGATTCTACTCGAAAGATATTGTTGTGATGGTGAAACATATTATTGCACAGTGTTGGGTGCATGGTGTAGGCGTTAAAAATTACCTATAGATTCCCGCACACATCTCGAGACGGAGAGAAGACGATGAACATCATTATCGGAGTCAAAGAAGATTATCTGACCTCAACAAGCGAATAAAGTGAGTCGATGAAGCAAACGAGATAACGGGATGACAAAATAGCAAAGAAACGGTACAATCAGGAATTACATTTCACTCACGAAAGGTGAAGTGCCACTCGTATCTCGTCCACTCCACATATGATTCACCCATGGAAGGTTGTAGATCTTTTCTTTGGCTTTTTGACGCATTTGAATTGCGTCATTTCGAGATCGGACCGAGGAATTATGGAGAAAAATAGTCAAAAAGGGAAAAACGACGTCTCGGCCTTGGCCGAGACGATCCATGCCCGGACTGTCCAGAATCACCATGGACTGTCCAGAACTACTCTGGACTGTCCAGAACTGCTCTGGACTGTCCAGAACTGCTGCAAACTGTCTAGAACTACTCCGGACTATCCAAAACTTCTTTAGACCGTCCAGAACTACCTCAGACTGTCTAGAACTATTGCGGACTATCTAGAACTACCGCAGACTATCCAGAACTGTTCCTGACTGTCCAAAACTACTGCGGACTGTCCAGAACTGCTACGGACTGTCCAGAACTACCCCGAATTATCCAGAACCACCACAAACTATTCAGAAATACTCCGGACTATCTAGAATAGCTCCGGACTGTCTAGAACCACTACGGACTATCCAGGAGTGCTCCGATTCTGATCCAGAATCTCTCCAATTGAGTTGAGGTTATCTATAAATGTGGTTAAGTGGTTATAACTAAGGATAAGATCAAATCGTTTGCTCTTATCCGAAAATAGGGCTTCTTAAGCCTATAAATATAGCCAATCCAGAATTTTCGAGCCTTGGTGAAGCCCTGTCAGTTAGGAGAGTGAAGGAGCACAAATTTTTAGAGAGGAGAAGGAGATCTCAGTAACTTATTCGGTATAAAGAGGAATAGTTCGAGAGATTTGCATCAGGTTCATTCACTTCCCTTGAAATCACACCTTGCTGTGATTCTCGAGAAGAGTGGGTATCTCACCTTGCTGAGATGTTCACTTTAATTTCTTGTTTCCTTTACGAGGCAATGGAATTGTTCTTTGGATCTGATCATTTGGTGATCCACGGATAAACCCCGGCACCGACAAAGATCCCGTGCAAACAGTAGATCGATAAATAATCTCTGCGTATGTTCTCAGGAAATCTTTCTGTTTATTTTGATTATAAGGAAAGTCTTATAAAAAGACTAAATTTTTCTTTTATTTTGAATCGTTGTAACGTCTGAAGTTGTAATGGATTCGAAAGCAATGAAACCGATTTTCAACGCGAACACGCTGGCGACCACAGTAGGAGCCAATAGTCTCGCTGCTGAGGCTGTCATGTCACAGCCACTGATCAAGATCCCGATGGATGACGAGGTTGAATACGAGTTTGACTAGCAGAAGTTTGAGGAGTACGTCTCCTCCTCCTCCTCTAGATCTTCTTCTCCCTGCAAGCGCAGGAAGACCACTTCCCTTAGGAAGGTTCATTGGTCTTCAGATCTAAAGACTCGGAGTGATAATCTTCACCCAAGTGCTGCGAAAGACTCCTCTCCAGCCTCTAAGAAAGCCGGATCTGATGTTTATGACAACTCCTTAAAGGTTAATGATTTGCCCGCCGAAGGCGCACCAGTGCTGATGAAGAGGTCTTGCCAAAGGCGCCGCTAACGTCTTACCCGCCAATTCGTCAAAGCTTTGGAATAGGTGGAAGGACTCCGCTATCAAGCGGATCTAGAGTTTAGAAAGCACCAAGTGGCTAAGTCATCACCACAACAAGCATCAGGATCCTCCTCCCAACCGCCGGCTAACAAATAGGTTCGTGTCAAACAAACCCGTTCTACGCTCGAGGAGCGCATCCAGAAGCGCCGTGCACTTCTTGCGCATGCCCGGACCCTTGTGCGAAAAGCACAAGAGTATAAAAAGAAGAGATGGTCAAAGAGCCAAGACCTAAGCAGGTTTGGGTGCCGAAGGCCAGTGCCACTTCCAAGGCTACTCCCTAGCCTTCATCAATTTTAGATCCCGCTCCTCCTGCTCCCGCACCTCTGGTGAATCCTTAGGGTAGAATGGATCTCTCCAAATTTAGGATCCCATTGAAGGATCGTCTGGGTCCTCTACATGAAGATCGAGGCAAAACTCCTGCCAAAGAATGCTTAGGACCGGTGAACAAATCCCGAGTGACTCTTCAGACTGGGGGTCGTACACGACCTCCCAATAAGACTATTCCTGTAACCGCCCGCTTGGGGGTGCGTACAGAAGGCCAAGAGCCCGTTAAGGTTTCACCCTCACAAAGGCGTGTTTCCAAATGTGTGACTTCTGTAAATGCCAACAAGGTGTTTCTTATTCAGAAGAAAATATGTCTGGCAGAAGACGACGTTATACCTGATAAACAGCTAATAGGTTGCTCCAGCCACAATGCTGATGAGTTATACTATCAGGCTGGGGGTAAGTCTCGAAAGATAAATACCCTAGAAACGGACTCTTACTATCCTTGTGAGAGGTTAATTAGGACAGTATTATCAGAATGTAGCTACCCCAAGACCGCTCCACAGAGAGTCGGTATTCCAAAGGCTTTCCGCTGAAGCATCAAAACCCAAATCAAGACGCTCTCACAAAAGAAGATTGGCCATTCGAGATGACGAACTCCCAGATGTCACCATCAATATGGCTGACAAATTAAACTTTGTGTTCGCTTCGAGTGATACTAATCCTGACTTTTCTCCGAGAAGAAAAGTCAATTCTGGGATAGCCAAACGAATGTCTTGGCTTTAGCTAAAAGCCGTCAGAAATGGGGATTACTCGAGGATGCACGAAGGACTATCTTCAGAAGATAAACTTTCAGATACTTGCTCTGTAATCACCTCCAACGATATAATGTCTAGCACGGGTCGAGCTCAAGAAGTATTCATGATCACTACCGAACAAGTGACTCAACTTCTTCAAGAAGCCTTGGCCAAACAGAAATAAGATTTTAAAATTAAAATGGAGATGGCTGTGCAACGGGTCAAGGATTTACATGCCCAACAACTCCAAGAGTTATTAAACCAGCACAGTGAATCCAGTCGTCGCTACACTACTAATTAAGTAGACAACGATTCGAAAGTGGAGGAGTATATCAATATAGATACCCCTCCCGACAACAAAGACGCTGGGGTGGTCCCATCGATAATGATAACGCTGGGGGTGGTCCAACTCATTCTCCTCAACATCCTTCGAAGGAAGATATAGACGATGACGAGATGATGAAAGAGCTAGAGAATAAGGTCAATGCCTTAATGCCCGCTCAAGAAGTAAGGAGAACGAGCATTCCGTGCTCATATCCAAGAGAGTGAGATTCAATCTCGTACCCAGTGAAGTACAACCCGATTAACTTCACGTCGTTTGACGGGAAAGGTTCACCCACTCAACACCTAATTTATTTTAGGTCCCACCTGGGAGTGATCTCTAGGAATGAACCCCTGATGATTTGGTCATTCCTGGGCACCCTTCGCGGGGCAACCTTCGATTGGTATCGACTTCTCAAGCCAGGGAGCATCAACTATTGGGATGATATGGAAAGCTCGTTCCTCAACAACATCTTTAATAATGACACCAAAGTGTCGATCAGAGCTCATCTGGATGAAAAGAAAAAGGACGGAGAGTCAGTTGACACATTCGTCAAACGCTTCCGGAATAAGATGATGAATTACCGAGATCCGGTTACAGAGGAGTTCATACTCCATACCTGCCATCACAATCTCTCCCTCAATGTCCTCAAAGTCATAGGGGTTTCCCTATCAACAAACTGGAAAGAATTAAAACTACATGGAGAACAGGTCGAGCGCTTCCTCAGAAGAAAGAAGCTTGAGAGAGGCCAGTCAATGGTTAACACACCTGAAGCTGCTGTCGATGTAAATCAACCTCAAAAACAACGAAGGACTCCGGATCCGAGACTCCAAAAAGAGTACTCCTTCCAGGATGATGAAGTTCCAACTATCTTCAAATACATCCTCGCTAATGACAAAATCGAGCTACCACCTATTAAAGATCAGGAGGGAGCTAAGAGGATTACAGATCCAAACTACTGTGCATACCACAGAAGGGTTCTTCATCCCATAAAGGTTTGTTTTGGTCTAAAAAATAAAATCCAAGCTGTAATTGACTCCGGCGTCATGACCGCAAAACAAGCCAAATGAGAGCGGTGTGCACTCCGAAGAGTATATGAGTATAAACCGCTCCTCCTTTGTACTCCAACGAGGTATACGACTATAAACTGTTTCCAAAACCTCCAATTGGTACACGAGGCTAAACTATTTCCTAAACCTCCAACTGGTACACGAGGCTAAATTGATCCCTACCTTTGATGGGAAGTTTCTGGAGAATACTACACATGGTATTCTTAAGGATAACCCAAAACCAATAAATTCTTAATCATGATAAAGAATGATTAATGTGACGCTCCTGGGTTCACACAAGGCTGTAGTCTAAGGTAAAACCAAAAATGTCAAACCTGCCATGCATCACACCGTGTAATAACATGTTTTACCATCACAATTACTATCTCTCTAGTAGAGTCAATAACAGGTGTAGGTACAAAAGCAAGTAAAAGATAATACAAGAGTCAACTAATGAAATAATAGAGATCAAATAAATATTTCATTATCTAACTTACTGAAGTACAAGTCAATGTCTGAAATGGATAAACTGGAACTTCTCAACAAATCTCAAATACAAATATCTGAATAAAAGGAAACAAGGCACACAACCTTTACAACTTCTAGGATAAACTCTCAAATGTCTAACAAAGTTCTACAGTGGAGTTCAAAAGAAAAATATAACTATAATAAACGGCTGAAGCTAAAGTGCGACGCCATCAACCTGCGACTCTCCGGGCTCCTGGCTCGTTACCTAAAAGGGGGAGGGACAACGAGCGTCAAAGCGCAAGAGAGCAACATCATAAACAACCCTAAGGGAAAGGGCTTGTTGTATACCGAAAATACAATTATAACATATATATATAATCACAAATCCTATTTAGGTTATTACAACGTGAGCATAAGTACGTTGAGCGAAGTAATCCAAACAAGGAAACCCTCATGTATATACCATGTAGGTCAAATTATAATTACCTACATATAAGAGGATTTTAGTATTTATAAAATTACAACACGAGCATAGGTACGTCAAGCGAAATAATCCAAACAAGGAAACCCTCATGTATAAAGACTCGGAGTGATAATCTTCACCCAAGTGCTGCGAAAGACTCCTCTCCAGCCTCTAAGAAAGCCGGATCTGATGTTTATGACAACTCCTTAAAGGTTAATGATTTGCCCGCCGAAGGCGCACCAGTGCTGATGAAGAGGTCTTGCCAAAGGCGCCGCTAACGTCTTACCCGCCAATTCGTCAAAGCTTTGGAATAGGTGGAAGGACTCCGCTATCAAGCGGATCTAGAGTTTAGAAAGCACCAAGTGGCTAAGTCATCACCACAACAAGCATCAGGATCCTCCTCCCAACCGCCGGCTAACAAATAGGTTCGTGTCAAACAAACCCGTTCTACGCTCGAGGAGCGCATCCAGAAGCGCCGTGCACTTCTTGCGCATGCCCGGACCCTTGTGCGAAAAGCACAAGAGTATAAAAAGAAGAGATGGTCAAAGAGCCAAGACCTAAGCAGGTTTGGGTGCCGAAGGCCAGTGCCACTTCCAAGGCTACTCCCTAGCCTTCATCAATTTTAGATCCCGCTCCTCCTGCTCCCGCACCTCTGGTGAATCCTTAGGGTAGAATGGATCTCTCCAAATTTAGGATCCCATTGAAGGATCGTCTGGGTCCTCTACATGAAGATCGAGGCAAAACTCCTGCCAAAGAATGCTTAGGACCGGTGAACAAATCCCGAGTGACTCTTCAGACTGGGGGTCGTACACGACCTCCCAATAAGACTATTCCTGTAACCGCCCGCTTGGGGGTGCGTACAGAAGGCCAAGAGCCCGTTAAGGTTTCACCCTCACAAAGGCGTGTTTCCAAATGTGTGACTTCTGTAAATGCCAACAAGGTGTTTCTTATTCAGAAGAAAATATGTCTGGCAGAAGACGACGTTATACCTGATAAACAGCTAATAGGTTGCTCCAGCCACAATGCTGATGAGTTATACTATCAGGCTGGGGGTAAGTCTCGAAAGATAAATACCCTAGAAACGGACTCTTACTATCCTTGTGAGAGGTTAATTAGGACAGTATTATCAGAATGTAGCTACCCCAAGACCGCTCCACAGAGAGTCGGTATTCCAAAGGCTTTCCGCTGAAGCATCAAAACCCAAATCAAGACGCTCTCACAAAAGAAGATTGGCCATTCGAGATGACGAACTCCCAGATGTCACCATCAATATGGCTGACAAATTAAACTTTGTGTTCGCTTCGAGTGATACTAATCCTGACTTTTCTCCGAGAAGAAAAGTCAATTCTGGGATAGCCAAACGAATGTCTTGGCTTTAGCTAAAAGCCGTCAGAAATGGGGATTACTCGAGGATGCACGAAGGACTATCTTCAGAAGATAAACTTTCAGATACTTGCTCTGTAATCACCTCCAACGATATAATGTCTAGCACGGGTCGAGCTCAAGAAGTATTCATGATCACTACCGAACAAGTGACTCAACTTCTTCAAGAAGCCTTGGCCAAACAGAAATAAGATTTTAAAATTAAAATGGAGATGGCTGTGCAACGGGTCAAGGATTTACATGCCCAACAACTCCAAGAGTTATTAAACCAGCACAGTGAATCCAGTCGTCGCTACACTACTAATTAAGTAGACAACGATTCGAAAGTGGAGGAGTATATCAATATAGATACCCCTCCCGACAACAAAGACGCTGGGGTGGTCCCATCGATAATGATAACGCTGGGGGTGGTCCAACTCATTCTCCTCAACATCCTTCGAAGGAAGATATAGACGATGACGAGATGATGAAAGAGCTAGAGAATAAGGTCAATGCCTTAATGCCCGCTCAAGAAGTAAGGAGAACGAGCATTCCGTGCTCATATCCAAGAGAGTGAGATTCAATCTCGTACCCAGTGAAGTACAACCCGATTAACTTCACGTCGTTTGACGGGAAAGGTTCACCCACTCAACACCTAATTTATTTTAGGTCCCACCTGGGAGTGATCTCTAGGAATGAACCCCTGATGATTTGGTCATTCCTGGGCACCCTTCGCGGGGCAACCTTCGATTGGTATCGACTTCTCAAGCCAGGGAGCATCAACTATTGGGATGATATGGAAAGCTCGTTCCTCAACAACATCTTTAATAATGACACCAAAGTGTCGATCAGAGCTCATCTGGATGAAAAGAAAAAGGACGGAGAGTCAGTTGACACATTCGTCAAACGCTTCCGGAATAAGATGATGAATTACCGAGATCCGGTTACAGAGGAGTTCATACTCCATACCTGCCATCACAATCTCTCCCTCAATGTCCTCAAAGTCATAGGGGTTTCCCTATCAACAAACTGGAAAGAATTAAAACTACATGGAGAACAGGTCGAGCGCTTCCTCAGAAGAAAGAAGCTTGAGAGAGGCCAGTCAATGGTTAACACACCTGAAGCTGCTGTCGATGTAAATCAACCTCAAAAACAACGAAGGACTCCGGATCCGAGACTCCAAAAAGAGTACTCCTTCCAGGATGATGAAGTTCCAACTATCTTCAAATACATCCTCGCTAATGACAAAATCGAGCTACCACCTATTAAAGATCAGGAGGGAGCTAAGAGGATTACAGATCCAAACTACTGTGCATACCACAGAAGGGTTCTTCATCCCATAAAGGTTTGTTTTGGTCTAAAAAATAAAATCCAAGCTGTAATTGACTCCGGCGTCATGACCGCAAAACAAGCCAAATGAGAGCGGTGTGCACTCCGAAGAGTATATGAGTATAAACCGCTCCTCCTTTGTACTCCAACGAGGTATACGACTATAAACTGTTTCCAAAACCTCCAATTGGTACACGAGGCTAAACTATTTCCTAAACCTCCAACTGGTACACGAGGCTAAATTGATCCCTACCTTTGATGGGAAGTTTCTGGAGAATACTACACATGGTATTCTTAAGGATAACCCAAAACCAATAAATTCTTAATCATGATAAAGAATGATTAATGTGACGCTCCTGGGTTCACACAAGGCTGTAGTCTAAGGTAAAACCAAAAATGTCAAACCTGCCATGCATCACACCGTGTAATAACATGTTTTACCATCACAATTACTATCTCTCTAGTAGAGTCAATAACAGGTGTAGGTACAAAAGCAAGTAAAAGATAATACAAGAGTCAACTAATGAAATAATAGAGATCAAATAAATATTTCATTATCTAACTTACTGAAGTACAAGTCAATGTCTGAAATGGATAAACTGGAACTTCTCAACAAATCTCAAATACAAATATCTGAATAAAAGGAAACAAGGCACACAACCTTTACAACTTCTAGGATAAACTCTCAAATGTCTAACAAAGTTCTACAGTGGAGTTCAAAAGAAAAATATAACTATAATAAACGGCTGAAGCTAAAGTGCGACGCCATCAACCTGCGACTCTCCGGGCTCCTGGCTCGTTACCTAAAAGGGGGAGGGACAACGAGCGTCAAAGCGCAAGAGAGCAACATCATAAACAACCCTAAGGGAAAGGGCTTGTTGTATAC
The DNA here is from genome assembly GCF_001876935.1 of Asparagus officinalis. NCBI lineage: Eukaryota > Viridiplantae > Streptophyta > Magnoliopsida > Asparagales > Asparagaceae > Asparagus > Asparagus officinalis. The sequence continues at coordinate 106,157,688 of NC_033797.1, forward strand.
CGAAAATACAATTATAACATATATATATAATCACAAATCCTATTTAGGTTATTACAACGTGAGCATAAGTACGTTGAGCGAAGTAATCCAAACAAGGAAACCCTCATGTATATACCATGTAGGTCAAATTATAATTACCTACATATAAGAGGATTTTAGTATTTATAAAATTACAACACGAGCATAGGTACGTCAAGCGAAATAATCCAAACAAGGAAACCCTCATGTATATACATTGTATCTCAAATTATAAATCCCTAAATACCAAACCCAAAATCTAATACAAGAACAATAATAAAATAAGACAAACTCATCTCAGAACTTAATTACGGTGTCATGTCACAACTCATAAAAGTGTCATGTCCAGTCTATATAAGTATAAGTGTCAACTCAAGGTCTAAAACGTGTCCAACACATGGACTAAACTAGATGTAGTGGATGTCCAACACATGGACTGCATATATAAATTGTCCAACACATGGACTGAATGATGAATGTCCAACACATGGACTGAATATGATGAATGTCCAACACATGGACTGAAATGGATTATAGTCTAACACGAGGACTAAACAAACTGTGTTAATATCGATGAGATAGGTGGAAAGATATACCTATACAAAATTCACACGCGACTCGGTGTGTAAACTTAAACTCGTGTCCGCATGTCATCTCACATGTAAAGATACAAGTTAAACAAAAACTTCTAATACCAATTATTCGAGGAGACTCCTCGTTCATATTAAAGCATGCAACATTAATAAACAAACATAAACAGTTTTAGTTAAACTAAAATAACCCAAACAGATCCAAAACCAAGGAAACTAGAAAATTCCTCATCAGTTGACTCATGAGTCGACTGGGATCATCGGTCGACTCATTTGTCGATCAGACAGAACAAAATAGAAAAAAGAAGGAAAGGCTGGAAATTCCCGTCAGTCGACTCATTGGTCGACTCATCAGTCGACTCATAAGTCGACTGATCAGTCGACTGGTAGGTCGACTAATAAGACAGATCTCTGGTTTTCATCACATGTTGTTTATTTGCAAAAGTTTAAACCTAAAATTTCTCTTCATCATTTCCAGCAATATGTTTATTTGCAAAAGTTTAAACCTAAAATTTCTCTTCATCATTTCCAGCAATATAAATCCGATTCTAGCATATATGTGCCACACGTTTAAACCTAAAATTTCTCTTCATCATTTCCAGCAATATAAATCCGATTCTAGCATATATGTGCCACACCGAAACAAGAGATTAGCATATAAAAAAAATACATACACTAAAGCCCTAAACATTTACATACATGTTTAAAACGTGTTGAAATCAGTAAATCACAATAAAACTCATGTTTAAACAAATTCCAGATCTGGATCTTAATTTACAAATTCATTTGTGAGCTTTTATAAACTGAAAACATTTGATTTTCGCATCATATGCTATAAAAATCTATTTTTATATACAAATAGTGATTTAGGCTCAATAAAACCGAAATAAAACCAAATAAAACTATACAAACAATGGGTGTAGGGCTGGGTGAGATGTTACTCGCCTCTGATGTGCTGTAAACTCCTTAATCCATAAGAGGACGATCCCTCTTCGACAGCACCACAAAATCCCGCTTCAAACTCCTACGAAACTCCTCCAAAATCACCAAGAACGAACTAGGGTTTGAGGGGAGAGAGAGGGCTAGGGTTTCTCTGGGATCTGATGGGTTTGGGGTTGGTTTCGGGTAAAAGAAAAAATATATAATACGGTTAAAACCCGAAAGAAACTCACCCAAACCCACAACTAAAACAAAGCTAGAAATTTGCCCGTAAGTCGACTCATTGGTCGACTCATAAGTCGACTCATGAGTCGACTAAGCTGACATTTTCCAGATTCATGCATGTTTTGCTAATTTGCCAAAACCAATGCACAAAACTCTAGATTAAAACATTCGTACATCTCTAATAACTTGCTATCAAGTATATCTATGACCTCAAGTCATTTACCACAATAGAAAAATTCACATATCTTCATAACCAAAAAAATACGGGGTTTTACATTCTTCCCCCTTTAAAAGAATTTTGTCCTCGAAATTCAGAAATCAAACTCGAACAAATAATATTACTCTAGACAAGCACATAGCGATATTTATCGAACAAATAATATTACTCTAGACAAGCACATAGCGATATTTATATTTAACAATCCAGGATGACTATATTCCCACTCAACCCTTAATCAAATGGAACTAACTATATTCCCACTCAACCCTTAATCAAATGGAACTAGTACGTCGGGCGAAAAATCCAAATAAGGAACCCTCCATATATATACTATGTGTTCCAAAAGATTAAGAATTAAGCGGAAATATCCTCATTCTAGTGTTAAATCTAAATATAACCATACAAATAATCGCACACATAAATCAATCTACTTCCTCAATAGGTGCAGGAAGTCGCGTAGCATAATATCTTTGCGCTCTCAAAAATCATCTTCGATGTCTACACTTAACCATCTAAAATGTAAATACCCCCACTTAACCTCTAACTAAATGGAACAAGTACATCGAGCGAAAAATCCAAACAAGAACCCCTCATATGTATACCATATATTCCAAGTACTTAGGAGATAAGTGTTAATACCCTCATTTTAGTGTTAAGTATAAACATCACCATACATGTAACCATAAGCCATAAATAAGTCATACATAAATTTAATTTACTTGATTAAACAGGTGTATGTAGTCGCGATGTACATCCTCCTCACACTCCCAAGAAACCTCCTCAACTCTTTTTCGATTCCACTGAATTTTTACCAAAGGAAAACAACTTGTTTCTAAATTTCTTGTCTCTCTAGCAAGTATACAAACTGGGATTTCAATCATAGACAAAACATCCTGAAGTTAAATCTCCGGTGCGTTCAACATTCGATGTTGCTCTTCATTATGTAAGTGCTTCTTAAGCATAGAAACATGAAACATGAATTACTTATGTACACTAGTCATCGATGCTGGAAAGTCTAGTCTATATGTAACAGCTCCAATAAGCTTCAAAGTCCGAAATGGTCCAACATATCTCAGCTCAAGTTTTCCCCGCCTTCTGAATCGCTGAACGTCTTTCACAGATGATACTTTCAGCATAACTATCTCTTAAAAATTTGAAACTCCAAAGGTCTTCACCTCTTATCTGTATAGCTCTTTTGCCGACTCTGGGCGGCTAGAATCTGTTCTCTGATCAATGTTACTTTCTTAGTAATCTGTCTCATAAGCTCTGGCCCAAGCATTAAACTATCCTCCGGCTCTGCCCAATATATAGGCGATCTGCAAGGCCTCCCGTATGATGCTTCATACGGAGCCATACCAATTATCGCTTGATAACTGTTGTTACAAGCGAACTCTATTAGTGGAAAATGATCCTCCCAACTACCTTGAAAGTCAATGACACAAGGCCGCAACATGTCCTCCAACATCTGATTTACTCTCTCCGTCTGACCATCCGTTTGCGGGTGGAAATACACTACTGTAAGATAAATCTGTTGCCAACGAATCCTAGAAACTCTTCCAAAAATGCGGAATGAACACTGAACCTCGATCCGATACCATCGTATCTGGAACTCCATGAAGTCGAATAATCTCCTGAATAAATATCCTCGCATACGTCTCAGCTGTATAGTTAGTCTTCACTGGAAATAAAATGTGCTGACTTCATTAGTCTATCCACTATCACCCAAATAGAATCATTCTCTTCCTTCGACTTTGACAACCCTATGATTAAGTCCATAGAAATATCCGCCCACTTCTACTCCGAAATGGGTAAAGGCTGAAGTGTTCCTGCCGTTCCCTGATGTTCCGCCTTCACTTGCTGGCAGGTAAGACACTTAGCTACATACTCTTAAAATCTTTCTACGTATATCACTCCACCAAAAGTGTCTCTTTAGGTCTTTGTACATCTTAGTGGTCCTTGAATGTACCGTGTACCGAGTACGATGTGCTTCATCTAATAACTCCCTCTTAAGCTCTGCACTACCTGGCATAAATAGTCTATCCTTCTTCCGTAGACCTCCATCTGTCCCAATGGCCTAATTAGTCTTAGGCTATTTGGTAATCTCCTTCTTCCAGATTTGAATCCAAGAGTCTTCGAACTGAGCTATGACAACCGCGTTACTCCAAGATGGCTGCACTGACACAACTCCAAAAATACACTGGTTCCATAAATCTCTGGTCTAAAATTCAAACTGGCTAAGAGTGAGAAGATCTCTATGCAATGAGCATCTCGAAACTGAAACCCGATGTCGACGCTTACTACTTAAAACATTTGCTACGACGTTCGCCTTCCCCGGATGATACTGAATCCTGAATCCGTAATCCATGATAAACTCGATCCACCTCCTCTGTCTCTGGTTGAGTTCCTTCTGAGAGAAAAGATACTTCAGACTCTGATGGTCTGTGAACAATTCAAACTACACTCCATTCAAATAGTATCTCCACGTCTTTAGCGCGAATACTACCGCTGCTAACTCCGAATCGTGAGTGGGGTAGTTCTGCTCATGCACTCTCAATTGCCGCGAGATATACGCTACTACCCTTTGATTCTGCATCAAGACGCTTCCTAAATCTGCCAATGATGCATCTACATAGACCACAAATGTCCTGGATTATCTTCCTGTAATATCCCGCTAAACCCAAAAAGCTTCGAATCTCTGTCACCATCTTTGGCGGTTCCCAATCAAGAACTACTATAACTTTAGCCGGATCCACTGCTATACCCTCTCTACTGATGACGTGGCCGAGAAATCTTACTTTGAAAACCAAAACTCGTATTTGCTGAACTTGGCATATAACTGATGCTCCTGTAGAGTCTGCAAAGAAATCTAAAAATGCTGTTCGTGTTCTGCCTCGGATCTCGAATATATGGTAAAGATGGTTACAAACTGATCCAAGAAGGGACGAAAAACCCGGTTCATTAAATCTATGAATACCACGGGTGCATGAGTCAATCCAAATGGCATAACCAGAAACTCGAAAGATTCATATCGAATTAGGAAAAACGGCTTTGGGAAAATAAATCCATCTCCCAAACTCACAACTACAATAACCCAAATCAAAGATCAATCTTCGATGAAAAAAAATACTGCGCTTCACGCAACTGATCGAACAAGTCATAAATCCGATCAAATCCGGATAGTGAACTTGTTCACATCATAAAAATCTACACATAATCATAGTTACCGTCCTCATTCGGATAGTGAACTTGTTCACATCATAAAAATCTACACATAATCATAGTTACCGTCCTCATTCTCCCGAAGAGGATCAGTGTTCCCATAAATACTACACATAATCATAGTTACCGTCCTCATTCTCCCGAAGAGGATCAGTGTTCCCATAAATAAAAGATACTAAAGTGAGTAATACTCTAAAATGATAACTCATCTATCTAATTCTATCTGTAGCTCCCTCGACTCAGTAGGTGCCGTACGATAGGGTGCTCGGGATATCGGTACTGTGCTCAGCTATAACTTGATGCAGGAAACAACCTCTCTCACTGGTGAAAATCTAGGCATGTCCTGAAAGACATCCTGATACTCTGAGACAACTCCGGTCTCACACAAATCAGCACTCCGGTCCCTCAGCATCACCTACTCGACGTATACCAGAAGTGACCCACATTCTGATCACCCTGTGAGGTTGCTACTATCTATACAAATCTAACGAATGCTCACAAGCTGACTATTTCAGTAAAATAGTCGATACTAATATGGTATGATGATAGCTAATGCATACCAAGAATGAATGTTGAAATTTGACATCATCAACACGATCAACTTGATGACTAACTCAGACTCGGGTCTAGTCTGATGACACATCTCCTATAGATAGAAGGAACACTCAACCTCGAGGAGTAGAGACTGACAAATGAAAATCTAAGGAATATGCTACAAGCTGAAACCTATCAGCGAAGGTATGAAAGATAAGAGATAAGCGAATTTCTTAAACCAAACTAGATCCGAGCTGAAAAGGAAATCACGAAGAAAGCTCCGCTCGTACCCTGATCACGCGGTATTGCTGAATAAACTCCGCTGGTGGTGCAACAAATATGGGACCATTTGTCCTTCAGGAATCTCCTAAATAATGCAAATCTGGCCTACTAGCCTCAAAATCCTCGGATTAATAGGTAGTGCCTCTATATCCCCACTGCTGGCCGAAATTATAACTCTGAGATTGTCGACCGTGACCTCTATCTTGCTGGCTCCCTGCTGGGGTACTACGATAATTCTTTCGCTCTTTGTTCGATCTTGTGTGATTGTAACATGTTCTCCGAACTCTGTGCTCCTTCGGTGCTCTCAAATCATATGGTGTTTATTTCTTATATTGTCTTTGTTGCTGGGGTAGAATCATTCTCTCGCTGCTAGGTTTCTCTAAATTCCACAATAGTTTTCTTGCCATTGACATTGTCACTATTCTGATTTTTATTTCTTCCCTTACTATGGGTATATCTCCCTGCTTCACTTAGACTAGCTCTAACTGCTTGTTGAAGTAGTGACTAAAATTCTCCTAAATAGTTGATAATTTCTGCCCTGTCAAAAATCTGGATATCGTTGCTATCCTCCAGCAATGTCCTTAATGTTGAATACATCTAACCTTCTGCTTGGAACTAAGTCGATGTTCAAGAAATTTTCACATACTTCTTCCCTTATAGGTTGAAATTAAAACTGGTGTGCCTTGAAACTCTGGTGCTCTCATTGTATGGTATTTTTCTTATTCTTTTAGAGTTAAACCTCCTGCTGTGCGGCTCTATCAACAGCTGATTGTGGTGGTGGTGTAATCATTGGTATTGCCTCTCTACTTCCACGACGGTTACAACCGGTGGTGAATCTCTTGAAAATGGTATTGCTGACGGAAACGGATGCACCTCTTGCTCCTCGAGTGTGGTAAGATCTTGCTGCTAACGACACCATGGAGTCGATCAAATATTGTGGAGCCTACTGTGGCTCGGCTCTACATGCCCAACTCTCCAGGTACGAGTTTTACCTCGACCATATCCTCGTTTCGATATTTATAATATCATAAGGAGAGCTTAATTTTCACAGTAAGTGAGATAGCAAATATATATATAATGTATCACCATACGAATTCATAACACATAGTATTCACACAAATACTTTCAATTAAAATAAAATAGTTGTAAAAAAAATATCCTCAATTTTTGAGATATACGCATATATCGTCCTCACTCATACTAGGAAATTCTTATCGGACTCTATATATGAATCCTAAGAAACTCTATCCTAGCTCCACGACTCGACACGGGATGATCCTAAGGATACTGAAACTAGAGCTCTGATACCAACTGTGACGCCCTTGGGTTCACACAAGGCTACAGTCCAAGGTAAAACCAAAAATGTCAAACCTACCATGCACCACACCGTGTAATAATATATTTTACCATCACAATTACTATCTCTCTAGTAGAGTCAATAACAGGTATAGGTACAAAAGCAAGTAAAAGATAATACAAGAGTCAACTGATGAAATAATAAAGATCAAATAAATATTTCATCATCTAACTTACTGAAGTACTAGTCAATGTCTGAAATGGATAAACTGGAACTTCTCAACAAATCTCAAATACAAATATCTGAATAAAAGGAAACAAGGCACACAGCCTTTACAACTTCTAGGATAAACTCTCAAATGGCTAACAAAGTTCTACAGTGGAGTTCAAAAGAAAAATATAACTATAATAAACGGCTGAAGCTAAAGTGCGACGCCATCAACCTGCGACTCTCCGGGCTCCTGGCTCGTTACCTGAAAGGGGGAGGGACAACGAGCGTCAAAGCGCTAGCGAGCAACATCATAAACGGCAAGCCCCAGGGAATGGCTTGTTGTATACAGAAAAATACCAGTTATAACATATAACTATATATAATAATATATACTATTATTATATATATTATAATATATATAGTTATATATATATTTATATAATCACAGAATCGTATTTTTAGGGATTATTAACAACATGAGCATAAGTTAGCTGTCTGAGTGAAGTAATCCAAAACAAGTGAAACCTCGCTTATGTATATACGATGTAGGCTCAGAATTGTAATTTACCTGTACGTATAAGAGATTTTAGTATTTAGGAAATTACAACACAAGCATAGTAGCGTCTGAGGCAAAAAATAATCCGCAAACAAACAGAAACCCCTCATGTATATACCTTGTATCTCAAATTGTAAATCCCTAAATACCAAACCCAAAATCTAATATAAGAACAATAATAAAATAAGACAAACTCATCTTAGAACTTAATTACGGTGTCATGTCACAACTCATATAAGTGCCATGTCCAGTCTATACAAGTATAAGTGTCAACTCAAGGTCTAAACAGGTGTCCAACACATGGACTAAACTAGATGTAGTAGATGTCCAATGCATGGACTACATATATAAATTGTCCAACACATGGACTGAATGATGAATGTCCAACACATGGACTGAATATGTTGAATGTCCAACACATGGACTAAAATGGATTATAGTCCAACATGAGGACTGAACAAACTGTGTAAATATCGATGAGATAGGTGGAAAGATATACCTATACAAATTTCACATGCGCCTCGGTGTGTAAACTTAAACTCGTATCCGCATGTCATCTCATATGTAAAGATACAAGTTAAACAAAAACTTCTAATACCAATTATTCGAGGTGACTCCTCATTCATATTAAAGCACACAACATCAATAAACAAACATAAACAGTTTTAGTTAAACTGAAACAACCCAAATAGATCCAAAACTGAGGAAACTAGAAAATTCCTCATCAGTCGACTCATGAGTTAACTGGGATCATCGGTCGACTCATTGGTCGATCTGACAGAACAAAATAGAAAAAAGAAGGAAAGGCTGGAAATTCTCGTCAGTCGACTCATTGGTTGACTCATCACTCGACTCATAAGTCGACTAATAAGTCGACTAATAAGTCGACTGGTAGGTCGACTGATCAGACAGATCTCCAGTTTTCATCACATGTTGTTTATTTGCAAAAGTTCAAACCTAAAATTTCTCTTCATCATTTCCAGCAATATAAATCCGATTCTAGCATATATGTGCCACACTAAAACAAGAGATTAGCATATAAAAAGAAACATACACTAAAACCCTAAACATTTATATACATGTTTAAAACATGTTGAAATCAGTAAATCACAATAAAACTTATGTTTAAACAAATTCCAGATCTGGATCTTAATTTACAAATTCATTTGTGAGCTTTTATAATATGAAAACATTTGATTTTCACATCATATGCAACTGAAACAAATTTGGAAATTTGCCCGTAAGTCAAGTCATTGGTCGACTCATAAGTCGACTCATGAGTCGACTAAGCTGACATTTTCTAGATTCGTGCATGTTTTGCTAATTTGCCAAAACCAATGCACAAAACTCTAGATTAAAACATTCGTACATCTCTAATAACTTGCTGTCAAGTATATCTATTAACTCAAGTCATTTACCACAATAGAAAAATTCACATATCTTCATAACCAAAAAAATACGGGGTTTTACAATTAAGAACCTCCCACTCTGGCTATTTAATCATTTCCAAGATGATTAAAACGCCCTCACTGTGACTTCTCAAGTACTCTTTCGTCGAGATGAGATTCAAGACTTTATCTGGTCAATCTTCCCTCACAAAACCCCCACGGTCTAATTGTAGAGTGCTTAATCCCTCACTGATCAAATCAATTGATGATGGGTTCACTAAAAATTATTTCTGGTTTGATCCACTCAAACTCCCGATGTGTCTATACACTCAACACTTTCATTATTAGAGTCCGAACACAGTATTTGAAGTTTCAAAGCCCCTTGTGTTAAAGTCCTTACAACTTGACACCAGAAACTCCTACTATATTAACACAGTGATTTGTGTAAATCGACATTCCCTTTGTTATTTGTACCACCTCACTCCTATCTTGGTCAAACCTTTAAACAGTTAGGATCACAACCAAAATCCCTTCTCGATTCCTTCCATGAACGAGAGGTCCACAAATTGAACGATCAATCCTTTAAATAGTTAGGATCGTTCCAATCCCATCTTGGTCAAACCTTTAAACAGTTAGGACCACAAGCCAAAATCCTCTCTCGATTCCTTCCATGAACGAGAGGTCCACTTTTAAATTGAATGATCAAACCTTTAAATAGTTAGAGTCGTTCAAAATCTCATTGGGTCAAACTTTTAAATAGTTAGGACCAAAACCGGAGTTCCCTTTTGATAAACAAAAGACCTCCACCCACATCGAGCTATCAAACCTTTAAACAGTTAGGATCGTCTCAATCTTCCCTCTGGTCAAACCTTTAAACAGTTAGGGCCAAAGTCAAAATTGCATCTCGATAAATGAGAAATCCCCTTTCAGATTTGATAATCAAACCTTTAAACAGTTAGGGTTATCTAAATCTTTTCGATTCCCAGAGTGGAGATTCCACTTTGAGTTTCTCATTCAGTAGGAGATAGAATATAAAATTCTTCCTCTTCAGCACCGGATTCGTCTTTGCCTAAAGAGAAGACACCATTTTCTAGCATTAAAATCCATGCTTTTCATGCATGGAGGAATTTATCTCAATCCTCAAACCGAGATAATTTTGTGTCTAATATGCATTGCCGGGTGGTACGTTCCCGCAAAAACAACCAAGTCCATGTATTCAAAATCATAGCACCAAGTCTAAGAGAGTTTTTCTTAGCACAATGTTACATGTGGAATGGGTTTAATAATTCACATGCTCGCCCGATTCAAACGGTAATCGGTAAAGGCACATCAAACCCATTGATGGTTGAGGGTTTGCCAAAAATTCTATGAGCATCCCGCAAGGGATGATTAAGTTTATGTATTCAAAATTATAGCGCTAAGTCTAAAAGAATTTATTCTTTTGGCACAACGTCACATGTAGAGAAAACTTAAATAATCTTCATGCTAGCCCGATTCAAACGGTAATCATAAAGGCATGTCAAATCTATTGATGGCTGAGGATTTACCAAAAATCCTATAAGTATTGTGGTTATTCATCCTAGATTGGATAACAGTCACAATAAAGAGAAGAGTGCGCTAAGTAAAATACTTCGTTTTATTAATAAAGTCAGGCCAAATGGAGATACAAGAAGATGTCTCAAATCAAATCTAACAATTTGAAGGAGGCAATTTTAGCCTTGACAACGGCCAGCTCCTTTGCCTATTCTGCTCGAACTTTCTCCTCCTCTTCCTTCCGGAGTTTGGCATCAGCAAGAATGACGGTAGTGTCTGCAGCCGTGTCTTCTCGACGCAGTGCATGGAGAGCTTCTAACCCTCCTCTATAAGCACTTTGAACTCTAATACTCTCGAGCTTAAAGTCCTTTAGGGTCCTCTCCCCTTGGGCGGTCCTGACCCCCGTACGATCAACAATATTGTTATAAACATCCATCTTAGTCTGCAGATGACGTTGTCGCTCATACAAATTTGTGACGATAACTTCTTGCTCTGATATGCGTTTCGCTTGGGCTTTACACTCGTGCATCCTCTGAATCTAAGCATCGATCATGAGTGGCATGGCTTCATCGCGTGGGTCGGAGTATACCAGCTCTTCCAAGCAATACATAAGTACCTCTAAGTGAGTAAGCTTTTGCTTGCATTGCCTAGCCAGTTGGATACCACCCACACGCTAAATATCCTTAAGTCTATCCGCTATGAAGGGGAGCAAATCGTAAAATTTTCCTCGCCCAAAACTAATGGCGGAGGTTGTTTGTTGTATAGCTTTCTCTAACTTTTGGAGGAAACCCTGCACGCATCCAGATACCGGGAAAGCAGATTCCTGGCCAGGCACAATTGTAGCAACGGGCTCTTCTATCTCCTCATCGTTAGATATTATGATGATTGCAGGTCTCACTATCTTCCTCTCGCAAGAGTTCCCCTGAGAAGTCAAACTAATATCCAGCTTATCAGCATTATGTTGGACTTCTTATTTTGATGATGTTTAACAAATAATTTACCACTAATGTTGTTTGTCTAGTATTTGTGTAATTCTATTTATTATAGACAAACAACATGTTGGAGGATGGATGGAATTACGCATTCACGATCATATCCAATGGAGGTTGGCGGAATTGTGGAGTGAAGCCTACGTAATTCAAAGTTAAAGATTCAAGTTCAAGCTTCATCCGTAAGTATACCAAGTTAGAGCTTCATTGAAGATCACAAGCTTGGGTAAATTTAGTTTTAGGTTTTATATTATGTGTGTTAGTACTTTAAGCTCAATCATATACACACATACACGTTTTGGTTTTTTATATATATAGTTATATATATACTTATATGTTTTGGTTTGATAGTTTTCAAGTTTTAATATGAAACAAATGAATATAATTAGAAAACATATTTTTATTTCATACTTACATGCATATATATGATTTCATCAAATATCAATTTTATTTAGTTCAATGAAATCATATTTACTTTTGAAATGTTTGCAAAATATGCAATTTTGTGAAAATATTGTTTTCTCTGTATATGGACTTAATAATAATCATACACATCTTTTATTAAGTCTATATAATCATTTTGTAATATTTCAAAATATGGTTAAGCTAAAATGTCAAAACTCATATATTCACATTTTCATGTTTTGGACTATTTTACAAAATGATGATATTTTTTATTTGGGAGGTCTTTTTTGAAAACCAATTTTTGTAGCATGTGTATTATCATGTTTACAATCATTTCCCAAAGTTTTATATTTTTCTAAATTTATTTGATATTTTTAAATAGGGTTTCAAATTCAGAAAACTGCATTACAGGTTTTGTGTCAGTTTGCGGTCGACCGCCACGGTCGACCGCCCCTGAGTCCAGAGACTCAGTATGTTTCTTGATAGCTCGCGGTTGACTGTGGCGGGGGGAGTTTTGCGGTCGACCGCCACGGTCGACCGCCACGATCGACCGCCACGGTCGACCGTCTGTTGTTCTGAGTTGTAGTTTTGCTGTTTTATTGCTCGCGGTCGACCGCCATGGTCGACTTTGTTCCAACGGCTATTTCCTCAGCTGTTTTTCTATGGGCTTTTTGGTCTTTTGTTTTGGGTTTTTGGCTGAGATTTTGGGAGGTTATAAATACTCCTTTGCTCTCAGTTCTCATACCCAACAATAAGAATGTTTTAAACAAGTTTAACAAGGGTTTTAAAGTTTGTTTTGTGTGTTTTAAAAGAGTTGGGTTGTGAAGACTGTTTCACAAGTGGAGGAGATCATCTACATTGTTTGGGCTTCATCTTAATCCATTTCTCCATCTTTTTTTCAGAGAAGAATTTCTAAACTCATATCTAACTTTACATTTTCATATTTGTTTGATTATCTTTCTTTAAAGCTAGTTTTATATTGAGTTTAGATTTGATAATTCTTATTGTTACACACACCCACATTGAGCTTATAGTATTTACATATATAGTATAATAGGGGTTGTGAGAGTTTGTAACATTAAGTTGTGCTTTAATCGAGTTCTCGTCTTGTATTAGAGAACAAATCATTTATTGTTATTTGAGAGTGTTGTAGAGTTTTCGGTTAGCTAGAAAACCGAGTGTGAGGGAGTGTAGACGTTGATCGGTGAACGTTGAAAACCGACATTATGAGTGTGATCTCGTGGAGATGAATTGTGTAGTTGTGAAGTTTTCGGTTAGCTAGAAAACCGTGTGTGAAGTGTAAACGTTGTTCGGGTAAGAGTAGAAAACCTGGTTATGATAGTGGATTTCTCCCCGGGAGTGGGGAGCGGAGACGTAGGACGAAAGGTCTAAACTCCGTGATCATTTTATGTGTTTGAGTTTGCTTTGGCGCACTTTCTCTTATATTTATATTTCTTGTCACCATTGTCCATTGCTCACTATTTATATCATTCACTATCTTGTTTATTTTATTTACCCTTATGTATATCACTCATCCTAGCTCACATATCTTGTTGTATTTTATACTTAATAGGATAACTTGTTAATTAGTTTTAATTGGCATAAAATCGGATTAGATTAGCATAAGACCCTAATCACCCCTTCTAGGGTCTAACAATTGGTATCAGAGCTTGGTGCTTTTTGATTTAAGGTCTAATCTGATTGAGTTAAAGATCCAAGTTATCTTTTTGTGCTAATCTTGTCTTGATTTCATTTGTATCTTGCTTGTATATTTTTACAAATTATGAATATGAATAATGCATCTTGTTTAGGCTATGATTCTAGTATTGCTCCTAAATTCAATGATTTCCTGTATGCCCAATGATGTGTTAGATTTAAGCTATTTGTTAGATCTAAATATTTTGATTTATGGGAAATTATAGATGATGCTTATATTATACCTACTTTGGAGAAATCCAAGTGGTGTAAAAATAATAAAAGATTATTTATAATGAACAAGATTTTGTTAGAATATTTGCTAAATGCTCTTAATTCATCTATGTCTAACAAGTTTGTTCATTTTGATAGTGCTTACAACTTATGGGAACTTATTGAAGCACATCAAGGGGACTTGGAGGCGATCTGACAAGCTTTGGAGAATCCCGCTTCAAGTTCATATGGAGCATCATGCACACGACCACTAGGTGATAGCCCTAGTGAGGTTTGCGTGTTCGAACCCGATAATGATTTATCTAGTGATGAACTTGCTTGTGCTAGTGATAAATTATTACATGCCTTTAACAAATTGTATAAAGATTTTTTTGATTTACAAAGCAAGTATGATAATTTAGAATCCGATCATGAGTTGCTAGTGTCCAAATTTGATGTCATTGCAAAAAAAAAAAAACTATGCTTAAAGAAAATAATAACTTATTAAATTTAGAAAATAAAAAATTAACCTCATCAATTGCTAGCTTAACTCATGCTAATAATGATGCCATGCTAGAAGTAGAATGTATTAGAAATGAATTTGATTCTTGCTTAACTCATGCTAATAATGATGCCATGCTAGAAGTAGAATGTATTAGAAATGAATTTGATTCTTTTAAGAATAACCATACATGCTCTGAAATGAATTTGATTCTTTTAAGAATAACCATACATGCTCTACTTCTATTATCAATGATGTTGTATCTAAAGATGAATCATGTGAAAAACCGTATATTTTGTTTAGATTCAATCTTAAACACATGCATTAATAATTACAACAAGCTTATGGACTTGTGTGCAAAGTCTAATGCAAACTCTTCTAAGAAACCTACACACTATGCACACATGTATAACAAAGTCTACAAATGCACTAATTGCGGTCATAAAGGCCACCTTGCTAGATTTTGTTATAATGCACAAAAACCCATCAAGATAAATAATTCTTGTGCATTCTACCAAGTTTCTTCATCACATTCACATGTACACACACATATAGATCATCATAAACATGCCCATATGTACAGATATGAGTTTTGTGGCCGTTTTGGTCATTTGACCAAATTTTGTTTTGATTTGAGGATAGTTTCTCGTTTGTAAATTAATTTCCAAGATAAACCTATTTTTGCAAATGAGTCACGTGCACAACCGTTTGGTCAACAAAATCAAATGCTTCCTTTCCATTGTACTTATTACAATTGGAAGGGTTATTTGAGTAATTTTTATTATGACCATGTTCGTGCACCATATGTACCCAAGAGGGTTCATAACCCTAGGGCTTTGAGCTTTATTGATAGGGGTCATGTCCCTAAACAATCCGGCACCAAGAATGTTTGGGTGCCAAAATAATTTTTAAACCAAGAATATTAGTGTTTCTATTTTTCTTTTTCTTGGTTTTGAAAAACTTGTTCTAATTTTTTTTCTATATGAAAATAATTTTTAATTGATCAATTATTTTGTTTTCATTTTATTAACTTTGATTTTGATGAGAGGTTTGTGTTCATATAACCCTCCAGGTTTATTGGGTGTTTATTCCCAAATCTTGTTTACCGGGTGCTTAAATGCTTATATGGGTTGTTACTAGCTCTAGAGCTAGATATGGTTGCCTCTCTTGATTTTTGAAAATCAATGATGGTTTGGTTTTATACTCTTAAAAATGATTTTTAGTTTTTAAAATCTATAGTTCATGATTCTTGTATGTTTTGTAATCTCACTCTTGAACTATGAAAATTTTGTTTTGATTTGATCTTTTGAATTCATTATATAGCACAAATAGATGATTCAAATTTCATATATGCTTTATAATGTATTCTATGAGTGGTTTGATCAAGTCCTCAAAGAAAGTGTTCTTTTTGATCAAACATCGTTTTTGGATTCAAACTTTGATTTATGATTTCATTTGAGTGATTTGTTTTCTTTTGAAATTTTTTTTTCATGGTTCTCATGTTTCCTCATTCTTTTGCTTTCATAAATTCATTCATACATGGTTTTTATGCTTGAGAAATGAGACACTATGTTCACTTTGATATACTTATATATGTTCTCATTGTCTTTATGTATGTGAGTTGTGTTTAGCATATTTTCCATCTATGCTTGCTCACATATGTTTGCCATGATCTTCATTTCATATATTCTATATGGCATTTTGATACGGGGAGCATTCCCTATATATATATTTTTGTTATACTCACCCATGCTTATTTGTAGGGGGAGCTTTCACCCTCTTCATTCTTTTGTTTTTCCCCTTTTTGATGTTGTCAAAAGGGGAGAAATATTGTGAGTATATTCTTTCTTGTTTATATGCATGATAATTATAATTTATATATTCATTTCCTTTCATGCATATATCCTTTTTTTAAATTGTTTGTCATCATCAAAAAGAGAGAGATTGTTGGCCTTCTTGTTTTGATGATGTTTAACAAACAATTTATCACTAATGTTATTTGTGTAGTATTTGTGTAATTCTATTTATTGTTGACAAACAACATGTTGGAGGATGGATGGAATTGCGCATTCACGATCATATCCAATGGAGGTTGGTGGAATTGTGGAGTGAAGCCTACATAATTCAAAGTTAAAGATTCAAGTTCAAGCTTCATCCGAAAGTATACCAAGATAGAGCTTCGTTGAAGATCACAAGCTTGGGTAAATTTAGTTTTAGGTTTTATATTATGTGTGTTAGTACTTTAAGCTCAATCATATACACACATACACGTTTTGGTTTTATATATATAGTTATATATATACTTATATGTTTTGGTTTGATAGTTTTTAAGTTTTAATATAATACAATTGAATATAATTAGAAAACATATTTTTGTTTCATACTTACATGCCTATATATGATTTCATCAAATATCAATTTTATTTAGTTCAATGAAATCATATTTACTTTTGAAATGTTTGCAAAATATGTAATTTTGTGAAAATATTGTTTTCTTGGTTTATGGACTTAATAACAATCATACACATCTTTTATTAAGTCTACATAATTATTTTGTAATGTTTCAAAACATGGTTAAGCTAAAATGTCAAAACTCATATGTTCACATTTTCATGTTTTGGAATATTTTGCAAAATGATAATATTTTTCATTTGGGAGGTCCTTTTTAAAAACTAATTTTTGTAGTTTTATATTTTACTAAATTTATTTGATATTTTTAAACAAGGTTTCAAATTCAGAAAACTGCATTTCAGGTTTCGTGTCAGTTTGCGGTCGATCGTCACGGTCGACCGCCCCTGAGTCCAGAGACTCAGTATGTTTCTTGATGGCTCGTGGTCGACCGTGGCGGTTGACCGAATATAGTCCAGAGAGTTTTGCGGTCGACCGCCACGGTCGACCGTCTGTTGTTCTGAGCTGTAGTTTTGCTGTTTTGTTGCTCGCGGTCAATCGCCACGGTCGACCACCAAACAGTCAAATCTGTTCCAACGGCTATTTCCTCAGCTGTTTTTCTATGGGCTTTTTGGTTTTTTGTTTTGTCTTTTTGACTGAGGTTTTGGGAGGCTATAAATACCCCTTTGCTCTCAGTTCTCATACCCAACAATAAGAATGTTTTAAACAAGTTTAACAAGGGTTTTAAAGTTTTTTTTGTGTGTTTTAAAAGAGTTTGGTTTGTGAAGACTATTTCACAAATGGAGGAGATCATCTACATTGTTTGGGCTTCATGTTAATCCATCTCTCCATCTTGTTTTTCAGAGAAGAATTTCTAAACTCATATCTAGCTTTACATTTGCAAATTTGTTTGATTATCTTTCTTTAAAGCTAGTTTTTATATTGAGTTTAGATTTGATATTCTTATTGTTACACACACCCATATTGAGCTTATAGTATTTACATATATAGTATAATTGGGGTTGTGATAGTTTGTAACATTGAGTTGTGCTTTAATTGATTTCTCGTCTTATATTAGAGAACAAATCATTTATTGTTATTTGAGAGTGTTTTAGAGTTTTCGGTAAGCTAGAAAACCAAGTGTGAGGGAGTGCAGACATTGATTGGTGAATGTTTAAAACCGACATTGTGAGTGTGATCTCGTGATGATCAATTGTGTAGTTGTAAAGTTTTCGATTAGCTAGAAAACCGAGTGTGAGGTGTAAACGTTGTTCGGGTAAGCGTAGAAAACCCGGTTGTGATAGTGGATTTCTTCTCGGGAGTGGGGAGCGGAGATGTAGGACAGAAGGTCCAATCTCCATGATCATTTCGTGTGTTTGAGTTTGCTTTGGTGCACTTTCTTTTATATTTATATATCTTGTCGCCATTATCCATTGCTCACTATTTATATCATCCACTATCTTGTTTATTTTGTTTACCCTTGTGTATATCACTCATTCTAGCTCACATATCTTGTTGTATTTTATACTTGCTAGGATAACTTGTTAATTAGTTTTAATTGGTATAAAATCGGATTAGATTAGCATAAGACTCTAATCACCCCCCTCTAGGGTTTAACACATTAGTGGTAAAAGTCTCTCGGCTACAACCACTTGTCGCATGAAGCTACCCGCCGAGAACTCAACTGAAACAAATAACACAAAATAAGAAAGATTATTTCTAAGATAAAACAAGGAGTGAAACTCACCTGGAAAATTAGCGAGATAGGATCACTGTTCAATCATATTGGCGAGACGATTTCATCTGTTTTACACAAGAGGGACAATGTATATTGTTACGCAAGTAATGTGACAATATACCCCGCCCTACAGGGTACAATACAACATGAAATTGTCCCATATGCTTGAAAACGTGTGTCAGCCAGGCAACACGCGCCTCTCGAAGCTTCAATCCCCGCAAAGGAGGATATCAGCTCTTCCCGATTGACTCGCCAAGGAGACAAACGAGGATACAATATAACCTGAAAATGTCTCATATACCTGGAAAAGTGTATTATCTAAGCAACACACGCCTCTCGAAGCTTCAATCCCCGCGAAGGAGGATATCAACTCTTCCCGATTGACTCACCAAGGAGACAAACGAGGGTACAACATAACCTGAAATTGTCCCTGTAGGCGTATAAAATTGCTTATAGGTCCCTTAGCATAGCTCGGCACAAACCGACGAACCAACGAGGCGACGAGGTTGACGAATCGCACGCAAGCAACGGAATACATCCATTCAGGTGTGGAATCAAGCCAAGGGTTCGAAGAATCAACGAGTCATCCAAACAAGAGCAGACTCGGATGAATCACAACCGAATCAAGATCGGTTTCAGACTCGAACTCAGAAGTGGATTTACTGCCAAAATAAGAATCGAATTTACTGCCAAATCAGGAATCAGATTTACTGCCAAATCAGATCAACAAATCAGAGTCTAAGTGTCACGACCCCAATTTCCGAACCTCAAAGGAATATTAGAGCCGGACTAAACCTGTGAAAAGTCCTCCAAAATATACATTCATTAAAAGAACACTAAAACAAATCTCTTCATTGAACTAAAACCAACAACAAATATTCTCTATAATCCCAAAAGTCAACTAAGCCAATTAACTTGATAAAAATAAATATTCCTCAACTCCAAATAAATCTCAACCTAAAGAAAGAATCTCATTATTACAAACTCTCAATTCATCATCTAAACATTAAAGACTTTATTTAACCTTCGCCTAGAAGACAATAACAATCTCGAATTATTCTTTGCTCCGTTCTAAGAATTTGACAATCCTCAATTCCACCTAATCCCGAGTCTCTGAAAAGAATAGAAATAACACAATGAGTTCACAACTCAATAAGTGGATAAATTCATACATTAAACACTGGTTTTGCAAAACTAAAATATTACAACGAGAAATAAACAAAATATAAGAATGATATAGAATCATTAATGAACTCTAGTATTTGATACAAATGTTTAAGAAAATTAGAAATCATGGAATAGAAATAAGCATGCTACGTCTTAATGCGGTCAACACTTCATACTCCGGTTGACTCGGTAAACCCCACAATTATTAAGCCCGTGGTTCCGTGACGGTGAGACCCAATTTGGGCTCTTAGCGCTAAAATAGAACCTCATAGAGGCACATTGAGTCCTGTTTTAATAGCTTGCTTATATCCGACATATACCGGTATATTGACTTGAGATGCATATGCTTCAATAATAAACAAAGTTCGTAAAGCTAATCACATTATACAAATATGCCAAAGGCCAACCAATAGTGAAATAAATCAAACACATATGCATCTCAACCTACCACTTCAAGGTCACTTGAACCCCTAAAGAAAACATCCAAACAACAATAAATGCTATTGTATATCCTTAGACTTGATAACCTATTAAATAATCAAAATACATACTAGCTAATAATACTCTATTCAAACAAATATATAAAATCTATAAGATCCCATAGTCCACATTCAACATTAGCCATCCATATATATAGGTTAAATTATTTTTATATTAGAAATTTTGGTCTGGAAAATTAGGCTAAGACAAATGGTTTTCATGACAAAAGCAATAAAAAACCCAACAGCAAGGTGTTGCATGCTATCAAGAGCATTACCATGGCCGACCACAAAATAAAACCGAGTTAATTGATTGTAAATAAAAAATTCAAACCAAACCCTAATACATTCATATATTATTCTTTTACCAATAGTCATACCTTCGTTATTGTGTAAACAACCACCGGTCACCCTCTTTCAATCGCACGGATCCATTTATTTTTGTGTGTGTTGTGCGGCGAGACAAGGACGGGAGAAGGAAAGGAGGCTGTTGGAAAAGTAGGGTTTTGGATATTTATATAGGTCTTTTTGCTATTAAAACCCTTTATCAAATTTTACATAAAAGCCCCTATACTTTTCCTTATATATATCTATCTAAAAAGTTAGAATTATTACATACTACCCCTCTTAACTGAAGTTTTGTCCTCAAAACTTGAACATACTTGAGTTGTCCATAGATCATGTAATTATTTTTTTAAACTCCTTAATCCAACTTTGACTGTACTATGTACTAATGTTATCATCAGCACATACTCAAATCTCATCCAATAATCTCATGAGCATATTTGTTAATAATGGTCTGCTCAAAAATTTATATCATATTTATTGTCAATTGAAAAATTTAGGATATTATATATTATACCCCACAAAAGAAGTTTTGTCCACAAAACTTAGATACATGTCAAGTCCTCAAATAGATCAAGATATTTCTCTTTCATCACATTCTCATGCAACCTATTGTTTCTTCTTCTAAATGACTTTTTTTTAACACAAAAAGAATTCATTGGACAAATATTTATTGATCATCAATGTTTAATACTTTTGATCCAAAGTCGCATATAACTACTTTTGACTATATAAAATCTTTCCTGTCATGAGAGCTTCATAGATTATCACATGAGATATATTATAGGAAACTAGAAGTAAGCCATGAGGTGATGCAATGCTACTTGATACGTCCACAATCCTCTCCAAAATATAAAATGTAACCTCAAACTTTAAAGTCTCTACTAAGATGAAATCTCATGATGTCCTTTACATGTAACATGCCATGCTTCTCAAGTGAATGAGTAGTGCTGCAAGGCAAGCAATAAGTCAACTTAGTAAGTTAATCAACAATACTCTGATAATATCATGACCACTTAATGCTGTCAAGTTTGTGGTCAAAGTCTGCGAATATCTCCTTTCATTTCCATGCATAATTTGAAAACAGTTGGAGTAATCCAACAAGGCTTCCAACAATCAATATTCATATTATGCAGTCATAATAGATATTTTTGACACAAAAAAAATTATAATTTTCGTTTCTATTTATTCCATCAAAAATTTTCTTGTAAGTCCCTAAATAATTCCATACTTCAAAGATGTCTTTACTATGCAAAACAAAGTGTCTTCTAAGATTTCTACCTTCAAGTTTGGGTCATCGAGAAAGCATGATCTGTTTTTGAATCTTACGACCTCATTATGAACTAAAATATCATAATAAAAAGTTTGTTTTACCTCAAACTTAAATCTAACCAATAAATGAGCATTACTTTTTGCTATGCAATTTCTCTCTTGACACATGCTCAATCTTAAGATGGGTAGACATTATTCTTGGTCTATAAATTCAAATATTGAGTCACCACAACCTCCAATATTTGTTTTGATTGGTCGATCAAAATATGATATAATTTCACTTTTCTCCAATGCGTCATTGAATTCATTTGCTAAGAAAATAATAAAAGATAGTACCATAATGTTTCATTAAATTACCATTTCCCTTGAATATTTAGCTCTTTAATAGAAATAGCTATTTCTGACTTCTATGTATAGATGTCTCATCTCTTCCTATACAGACAATATTCCAAAATCTTCACATATTGGATAATTCCTTTTTTTTGCATAACATTACACCTAAAACAAGCACTAGAGGTATTAATGTATGTCACAAATCAATCCTTCAACTCATGATATTCTATCTTGCACTTGTTAGAACAATGAAAATGGATCATACATTCAACAAAGGACCAATGCCATTGAAAGCTATTAGTGCATTAATAAACTAAAAACAATCCTTAATCAAAATTCAAATCCAACAACTTCATATAAAATTTTAGCTTGTCATGATGTTGCAAAAAAAAATTCCTCAAGCATTCTTTTACCCATCTTGACTCTAGAAAAAATAGATATACATCATCAAAGAGGCCACTACAAATTGATCTAGTTATGATTAGACTATCTCATTCACCGAACAAAATTATGAAATCCACCAATGCATTGTCATCTGGTTGGTGTCATCAAGGTATAGTGTCATAATTCATAATAACAATCATCAGTATCATTAATCTATGAAATACTCAAGTTATGTACATAGGCAACTATTTAAGTAATAGCCACATATTTTTACCTTGTATTATACTACACAAGCTATGTATGTAGTTCCTTGAAAATAATTAAAACTAATAGCATTCATAATCTTCCACATTTATAAAGTCTATACTTCTATGTTTCTAAGTAGAATTCATACACAGAATTTTCTATAATCATCTAACCAACTGCGTTGGCATACTATCTACTATAACATCTCAAAATAAACCATCAAATTTCTTTTCTATAAATCTCAAATGATATTCTCTCATATCAAGTGCCATAACAGCCTAACATCACCAAAAATAGATACATTTAGCATGAAAGTTTAATCATAATAATCACCAATAACTAATCCCTGACATATTCCTTATCATGACACCATATATTATTATATAATATTTTAATGAGTCACATATGTCAAACATGCCTCCAACCAAACTGAACTAATTCTTCCTTTCTCTCTAGTATTTTAATGAGTCACATATGTCAAACATGCCTCCAACCAAACTGAACTAATTCTTCCTTTCTCTCTAGAAAAACTAAACAAAAAGGAATTACGTAATCCATGAATCTAAAATCATATACTTCTATAACTAAATTTGACCCAATAATATTCATATTGTCCTCGATCAGACTTCAAAATAAAAACATCAACTCAAAATTAATTCCTTTCCACTTGCCGGTCAATCAAACTAATTTACTTATTTGCCCAACATCAGGACATCTGGAGGTATTAATATCAACGAAACAACTTAAGAACAAAAGTTCATGCAACGAGTCATAAGACCAAAAAGACAAACTTTATAATCTCTATTACAAAATAATTTTCACAACTCTATATGGTGCCGTACTTTCATGATAGAACATATATAGAACAATTTGTCACTTCCAAATACTTTCTCTTCAAAATCAAATTATTAAGGACAAACAATCATAATCTCAAATCCTATCGCGAACACATACTCATATTGCAATTCCTATTTTATCTCAAGCTTAATTTTTTTTATAAACCACCAAAATATTTTACTCTATTATGACACTATTCTCTCAATCATGTTTGAATCTTAAGAAAGCATCTTTCCATAATCCCTAACTCAATTATCAACATTTAGCCTTCTATGTCTGCAATATATGCGTCTCCTTAGTAGCCAAAATACAATGCCAAAATTTAACTTTCTACTCGAGGCACCATCACCATATTTATCTTTCGATGACAACAATGAATGGTAAGGTTATGACTTTACTTAGTTCTAACTAATTTCCTTTCCTCTTGTCAATATCCTTCTTGTACTTAATGTTTTTTTTTTCTCTGATCGGATTGTATGACACACATCTCATATTGATAATGTTCCCAAAGCTTTCATGAAATCACGAGGAAAACTTTAAATAACGATGATAATTTGTCCATAGCAAATTTTGATTATAATAACACAAAACCATATAATGTATATCATCATTATCATCGCCTATCCTAATCCTTCATGATGCTGCCCATAGTGAACCTTTAACTCATACGAACTCATGTCCAAATATTTGTTAGCATCTATGACTATACCTCAAAGATCACTTTGATATTGTGTTACCATTTGATCCAACAATTTCACCATACATCCTTGATCATACTTCAAAATAAATCATCAAGTTTCTATTTTTTCGCATAAATTTAGGCAGTACGGGCTTCACATTCTCTCGACATCTTCTGGCTTCACATTGGACTTTATTTTTTCTAGAGCTAAAATCTTAGCTCTGATTGTCACGACCCCAATTTTCGAACCTCAAAGGAATATTAGAGCCGGACTAAACCTGTGAAAAGTCCTCCAAAATATACATTCATTAAAAGAACACTAAAACAAATCTCTTCATTGAACTAAAACCAACAACAAATATTCTCTATAATCCCAAAAGTCAACTAAGCCAATTAACTTGATAAAAATAAATATTCCTCAACTCCAAATAAATCTCAACCTAAAGAAAGAATCTCATTATTACAAACTCTCAAATCATCATCTAAACATTAAAGACTTTATTTAACCTTCGCCTAGAAGACAATAACAATCTCGAATTATTCTTTGCTTCGTTCTAAGAATTTGACAATCCTCAATTCCACCTAATCCTGAGTCTCTGAAAAGAATAGAAATAACACAATGAGTTCACAACTCAATAAGTGGATAAATTCATACATTAAACACTGGTTTTGCAAAACTAAAATATTACAACAAGAAATAAACAAAATATAAGAATGATATAGAATAATTAATGAACTCTAGTATTTGATACAAATATTTAAGAAAATTAGAAATCATGGAATAGAAATAAGCATGCTACGTCTCAATGCGGTCAACACTTCATACTCCGGTTGACTCGGTAAACCCCACAATTATTAAGCCCGTGGTTCCGGGACGGTGAGACCCAATTTGGGCTCTTAGCGCTAAAATAAAACCTCATAGAGGCACATTGAGTCCTGTTTTAATAGCTTGCTTATATCCGACATATACCGGTATATTGACTTGAGATGCATATGCTTTAACAATAAACAAAGTTCGTAAAGCTAATCACATTATACAAAAATGCCAAAGGCCAACCAATAGTGAAATAAATCAAACACATATGCATCTCAACCTACCCCTATATGAAAATCATAAAAAAATTGATAAAGAAAATAAGCATAGGCTTATACTAATTAATCACATGCATTTATCCAATCAACAAATAGTATACGAGCAACCATATAGAAGGGTATAATCCATCAAAACAAACTTACATATAGTCAATATAATTTTATACTTCAAGGTCACTTGAACCCCTAAAGAAAACATCCAAACAACAATAAATGCTATTGTATATCCTTAGACTTGATAACCTATTAAATAATCAAAATACATACTAGCTAATAATACTCTATTCAAACAAATATATAAAATCTATAAGATCCCATAGTCCACATTCAACATTAGCCATCCATATATATAGGTTAAATTATTTTTATATTAGAAATTTTGGTCTGGAAAATTAGGCTAAGACAAATGGTTTTCATGACAAAAGCAATAAAAAACCCAACAGCAAGGTGTTGCATGCTATCAAGAGCATTACCATGGCCGACCACAAAATAAAACCGAGTTAATTGATTGTAAATAAAAAATTCAAACCAAACCCTAATACATTCATATATTATTCTTTTACCAATAGTCATACCTTCGTTATTGTGTAAATAACCACCGGTCACCCTCTTTCAATCGCACGGATCCATTTTTTTGTGTGTGTGTTGTGCGGCGAGACAAGGACGGGAGAAGGAAAGGAGGCTGATGGAAAAGTAGGGTTTTGGATATTTATATAGGTCTTTTTGGTATTAAAACCCTCTATCAAATTTTACATAAAAGCCCCTATACTTTTCCTTATATATATCTATCTAAAAAGTTAGAATTATTACACTAAGTCAACCGAAAAACGGATACAACGGACAAAACGACAAAACAGAAACGCCTAAGGGGGGCTCGGCCAAAGCCGAGCCACCCATAGGTGGCTCGGTGGCCGAGCCGGACTCGGCCAAGACCGAGCCACCCATGGGTGGCTCGGCCCAGTGCCGGCCACCCATGGGTGGCCGACCCAGATCTGTGCGCGGGCACAGTTCAGAGAGCCTATAAATAGGCTCCCCTTTGTTCATTTGAAAAGGTTGGAACTTTGAGAGCCGAAACTCTGCCGAATTGAAGATTGAGCTCAGAGTTTTGAAGACTTGAAGACTTGAAGAGTCAGATCTGGTTCTCGGCGAACGTCCACGTCACAAAAGGCAGGATTTCGAGAGAGGTAAAGATCAGATCTGAGATCTACACGAGATCACACTCCGGATCAAAGCTTGGCCTTTGATCCCGAGATTTGGACGATTATTTCCTTGGTGAACTAATCCTCCCCGGCTATTATTTCCTTGGCGAAATAATACCCGTCGAATCGTGTAGATCCGACCGGATCTAGATCGCGCGGTGGTCCACGGATTAACCTCGGCGTCGGCAAAGAACCCACACAAGCAAGAGACCGCAAAACAGGATCTTGCGATTCGTTCGACAAATAAGGTGAAAGTTGTAATTTTTTATTTCTTTTTTTATTTTGATTTTCGTTGTAACCTGATCTAAAAAAAAAGACCGGATCTTTGTAATCGATAAACTATTACAAGAATTTGTAATGGAATCAATGATGAAGAAACAACATTTCATCGCCACGACAATCTGCGACCACAGTGGGAAGCCAACGATCTCGCTGCCCGAGATCGTCACCGTCGCCAGCGCGCGATCTCTAATCCCGGTCGAAAGGAGCCGAAGGTCGAGTAAATGAATTCGACCAGGCCAACGTTCGAGGGTACCTTGTCGTCCCGTCCTGGATCTACCTCCCCCGCCAAGTCCAGAATTCTTCCTCCGGTGAAGAAAAGGCTCGTTGGTTTGAGAAAGTTCAGAACCGCCAACGAAGCTCTCACCCCAGCTGACGCCAAATTGGGCCGTCAGGTGAAGTTTCACCGGACCTCTAACGGAGCGTCAAAACCTGTTCTTGTCAACGCTTTCTACTGTTCAGGGCGCTTGTTGACTCTTCGAGAAGCTCGCCAAGAGGCGCACGTCAAACGCCTTGCCAGGCAATCGCCAAAGCGATGGAGTCACGCGACGGCGCGTCCGCCTACAAACACGCGATCTGAAGACAGGAGAGGCAAGCAGCCCTCAACAACTGAAGGAATGCGGTTCCTCCAGGCCTGCCTACTAGCGAATGGATCCGGGTCAAACTGGAACCGTTGCACACTCGAGAGCGGATTCACAAACACGCCGTGCCATTACCGATGCACAAGCAAGAATCCTCGTGCAGAAGGCACCCGAGAGTTTGAAGAAAGGCGAATAGTGGCCAAGAGAAGCGCGCAATCAATCCCCGCCAAGTGTGCGAGGCCGAAGCAGCCATCCAACCAAAGTTCAACCTCCGGTGAATCAACCAAAGTCGCCGGTAATCCCAATAGCTTCTCCGGGAGATAATGCAGAATTGTCCCAAAGGAAGAAGCCAGTCTTGGAGCGCCTCGGTCCGATTTCCGACGAGAGAGGCAAAGCTCCTGTCCAAGATCGTTTGGGCCCGATGAAAAAGTCCCGGACGATGCAGCATGCTGGGGGTCTCCGTCACCTCCAACATGACAAAGAGACCAAGGCAGTCATGCGCACCAACTTGCGCATTGAAGTCCAGGAGCCCGCCGAGAACTCACGCCCAAAAAGGCAGTTCCCCCTCAGAAGGAAACACTATAGCCCTAAGAAGGCAGTTCCCCCTCAGAAGGAAACATTATCATCTGATGACGATAATGTTATACCTGAGAAATCGTCTGATGACGATAATGTTATACCTGAGAAGTCGTGCCAACACACGATAGGTTACTCCGATCGTCAAGCAGACGAGTTGTACTATTGTGCTGGGGGTACGAATAAAACCAGGAAAAGGAGTCCCCGAGAACAGGAAACTCAGTGCCCCTGTTCCAAACTCATTCGGGCAGTATTGTCTGAATGCAGCTGCATCAAGGCGGTCCCCGAACGAGTTTCGGTTTTCGAGAGACTCAGTACTGAAGCGCCGAAACCAAGGCTTAGGCGTTTTCGACGAAGAAGAACAGTGGTTGAAGAGGGAGAATTTCCAAGGGTCAGCACCAACATGACCAGCAGAGGGACGTCGGCGTGAGACAATCTCGAATCAATTCTGAAAGCATCCCGGCCTAGAACCCATCTGTAGTCTGGAACTATCAAGCGAACAACCTATGGTAGGGTTCGAACAAGACTCCCTTCAGAAGATGAAGAATCTGATGCTGGCTCCGCGGTTGCATCAGACAATACAGTATCCAGCGAGGGACAACCCCGTGAGGCATTTATGATAAGTGCGGAGCAAGTGGCCAAAATGCTTGAAGACGCCTTAGCTAAGCAACAGGAAACCTTCAGGTTCGAAATGCAGATGGCCATGCAAAACATGCGAGAAATGCATGACCAACAAATCCAAGCATTGACGAACCAGCAAGGCGAGCCAAGTCGTCGTAACCCGGTTAATCTGGAAGACGAGGATACGAATGAAGCTCGTAATACCAATAATCCTCCCGTCAATGCAGGGGGTGGTAACGAGAATGCTAGTGAAAACACAGATGAAAATCTGAAAATTAAAAATCTCGAGAGCAAAATCAATACATTGATTTCTGCTCAAGAGATGAAGAAAATAGACATTCCTTGCCCATACCCAAGAGAGTGGGAATCAATCCCATATCCGGCGAAGTTCAACCTAATTAACTTCACGCCGTTTAATGGGATGGGTTCCCCCACTCAACATTTGATTTATTTCAAATCGCACCTGGGAGTTATCTCCGGCAATGAGCCTCTGATGGTACGGTCATTCGTCGGCACTCTTCGCGGAGCCGCCTTCGATTGGTATCGCCGCCTCAAGCCAGGTAGCGTGAATAGTCTTCGACGACGACACAGAGATATCCATCGGGTCGTTGCTGGACGAGAAGCAGAAAGACGGAGAATTGGTGGACACCTTCGTCAAGAGGTTCCGGAACAAGGCGAAGAACTGTCGGGACCCGATCACCGAGGAATTCATCCTCCAGACTTACCACAACAACCTCGCCCTGGACGTGTTGGAAGCAATGGGGACAGCGCCGTCCAAGACATGGAAGGATATGAAGGTCCGAGGAGAGCAGGCCGAGCGATTCATCAGAAGAAAGAAGGCGGAGAGAGGCCAACAGGCGAATAATGCTCCGCAACAGAATTTCGTCCCACGGGGGAAAGGTAAGGCACATGCTAATGCAGTTGATGCTAATCAAACCTTTCAATTGCAACCTCAGCAACAGCAGCAGCAGCAATGAGCGCCACAACAATCACAGTCACAATGGCAACAACGGCCTCAGAAGCAGAAGTCTTCAGAGCCAAGATTTCCCAAAGTGTACTCCTTCAAAGATGACGAAGTTCCCGGCATCTTTAAGTATCTGTTGGAGAACAACAAAATTCAGCTGCCAGCGATTGTGGATCAAGAAGGGGCTAACAAAGTGACGAATCCGAGATATTGTGCATATCACAGAGCGGTCCATCACCCTACCAAGTCGTGCTACCACCTCAAGGATAAGATCCAGGCGCTAATTGATGTAGGCGTCATAACCCCGAAGCCGTCCAAGAATGTTGGAGCAAACGCGGTTTCAATCAGCTTTGGATCGGTGCCCACAACATGGTTCAAACCAGAGCGCATCACCAAAGTGGGAATGAAAACAGTAAACGACGACCCGCATGGACAGCGCCAAAAAGGACTTGTGCCACATACATTTCCAAACGGCGAAATCCTCTGGGTTCACCCCGACCTGATTGAAGATGAACAATGGGCCGGATCGTCATCCAAGAAGAAGTCCAAAGGGAAAGGAAAGTCTTGCTGCGGAGTCTCTGCTATCCCAGGAGAAGATGACGAAAGAATCATAGCTTTCCCGCTCTCTGAAGAAGAACAAGAAGTTTTTGCGACCCGAAGCGGAAATGAGTATCACTACAACTATCCACCACCTAGTGAGCAGGGGGTGAATAAACGGGGACCAGCCAAAACTCTCACGGAGATGGGGGTGATTACAAGTCCTACACCGGGCGAAGAAGCTCGACGACAGCCGGTGAATAAACCGAAGGAAAAGAATCCTCAGGAGGTGCAGAATCCGAAGCAGTCTCGTTTCAGTCGCCCGATTGGAAAAGACAAACCGGAAAGCTCGAAGACTCCGCAAGTCTTCGATATAATGGCTCAACTAGCTAATATTCCAGCGCAGATAACGCTGTATGAGTTGCTGCGGTTGTCCAAGGAAACCAGGGAGGCCTTGCAAGAAGCTTTGGCCAATTCAGAGGTGTTTCTGACTCAAATCAAGCCGGTGCCTGAAGAGCCAGAACCGCTGAGTCAACAGTGCAACATAGCGACTAAAAACCTTCCCTGCATTACTTTCACCAAAGAGGACATGCAGACGAAGAATTCGAACCACGTTGGCGTCCACAGGCACTGTTATTTATGGATTCAACACTAGTGGGTCAAGACCCTTGGGTAAGATCCGGATAAAATGTCAAATGGGTGATTTGAAGACGGAAGTCACATGTTATGTGATTGATGCCGAGACTTCATATAACTTATTATTGGGTCGACCTTGGATCCATAGTAACGTTATAATCCCCTTAACTCTTCATCAGTGTTTGAAATATGTCGACACTGATAATAGGGTTAGAACGGTGGTCGCGGATAAGCAACCATTTAAAGGGTATGAGAATTATTTCACTGATTCTCTCCTTTATGGTAACGAATCCGATACTGAATCATCGGCCCAAGGCACGGACAGCGGAGGAGAAGCTGATACCGAAGCCGGATTTGATTACAATGGCAGTTATGTTCTAAATGGCATTGTACCCTTTGTAATCAACCTTGACGATGATCAAACGTCAGAGGGCAGTTGTAACTGGCAACTTGCCACTAATGAAATAAATAATGATTTAGAGTACTCCCTGTCTCTTGATGATGTGATAAAAGAGTTGTATGATAATCCTGATTTGTATATGCCGCTTCGGTCATCCTATGTAACAAAGGAACGCCTCCAGCATTCTTTCGGAACAACCATGATCATCCCGAACAAGATAAGTGGTGCAAAAGAAGTGATTTACGATAAAGGAAAAAGCTCTCCGTTACCAGATTATTTCCTAAGTAAGCTCTCCGTTACCAGATCATTTCCTAAGTGAAGATGAAGATGATGACAAACCTGGTCGGCATTTATCTAAGTATAGTCCGGAAGCGCGCAAGCTCATGGCAAAGCAGGGGTAGGATTTCACACTCGGAGAAGGTCTATAATTCGATCGAGGTCCTCGTAATCCAGCCAAAGCGGTATATGTACCAAAAGGGAAATCTGAGGATTATTATAAATACGGGCGAGGCTTAGGCTATGTTTCCTCGTCCGATGATGAATGTGGTTGGCAAATCATCGATCAAATTGCTAACAAAACTAAGAACGGATACTCTTCTGATTCTTCAGCTGGGAATTCCGACACAAGTCTACAGGTGATCCGTCTACAATGGAGGACGATGATCAAATGCCAACATGGGAAGACCCGTGGGTTCATCATCTGAATATGCAGTATGGTGACAGGTGTTTGCGTCAAAAGTTGTTGTATTCATTGCTGCATTCATTACAACTTCAATCGTTACAATGAAACAAAAAGATAGCCTTTTTATAAGACTCTTACACAATGAAAACAAAAAAAATATACAACTCTTTTCAAACAAACGCAAGATCCGTTTATCATCTCTTGCTTGCGTGGGTCTTTTGCCTGTGACGGGGACGTTGATATCCGTGGACCACCGGGCACTCAAATCTGCTCCGAGAAAATCGGGCAGAGCTTCGTCGATCCGCGTGAGATCTAGAAGCTTTAAGCGTCTATCTCAGCTAAAGCGAGATATTAGCTCTTCTTAGTATTAACGCCAAGGGCTAATACTAAGGATCGGACGGGTGATGAAGAATCTGATGAAGACCTCTCCTCTCCTTGTTGAAGCACACGGTCACTCTTCACTGCAGCAGGGCTTCGCCAAGGCTCTCCAAAAAATCCTCCCCAAAACAAAGGCCCAAGGGGGGGTATTTATAGGTGAATGAGGGCTCTAGGGGGCCTAGACACCCCCTGGTGTCTCGGCCATGGCCGAGACACCCTTGGGGTGTCTCGGCCTGGCCGAGACACCCCTGGGGTGTCTAGGCTTTTCCTAGACACCCCCGGGGTGTTTCGACCTCCCAAGACTCCGTTTGAGGTAATTCGGTTGTTTTCCCTATAGATTCTTCGTCCGAACTCGGATTTGAGTGATTCTAGGTGCGTTGGATGCTTGACGAAGAGTTCGATCCGCTCTGGTGGTTGGATTATCTGTAGAGTGGTCGAGGCACGAAGGGCGTTGTCCTTTTTGTGAACACCGCTGGGTTCCCGATTGGTCCGGGTCTTCGTCGTTCCGAAATCCTATCCGCTCACGTAGCTCGTCGATTCACTTCAGTCATTTGTCGACGTCAATTGGACTCCTGTGGATCGGATAGTGACGTTCATCGTCGCTCTTTAACACTGAACCGTTCGTGGAGACCTATAGGCAATTTTCGATGCCTACAGATACCCCCTCCAAAGTGTTCCGGACTCGTTTCTTTTATAGAAGAGGCTGGAATACTTTGGATGTGATTGGTCTAGCCTTCAGTCGGCATAAGGACCTGTAGTTAGCTTCGACTCTTGGCTCCTTCGATTTTCGGTCTATCCGATGCTTTGACGAATAGCCGAAGTTCTTCTGGCACTGCGTTTATCGCTTGGCCGTCGTCGGAGTCTTGAGTCTGCAGCTGATGAATTGAGTTTGGCTCGTGTCATTGAGTTGACTTTGAACTACCTCCGCCACATTGTGCTGGCTTAGGGTTTCGGATCCCCGTGTGTTGACTTTTTTGTCGCAACGCGTTGACCGGCGTTGACCTAGGGTTACGAGTTGACCGGCGTTGACCCTTAGGGTTTCGTGCATCGTCGAACGTTGACTCTGATCACAACGCGTTGATTGGCGTTGACCTAGGGTTGCTCGTTGACCGGCGTTGACCCTTAGGGTTTCAAATCGTCAAACGTTGAATTGTGTTGCAACGCGTTGATTGGCGTTGACCTAGGGTTACACATTGACCGACGTTGACCCTTAGGGTTTCGAATCGTCGAACGTTGACTTGTGTTGCAACGCGTTGACTGGCGTTGACCTAGGGTTACGCGTTGACCAGCGTTGACCCTTAGGGTTTCGAATCGTCGAACGTTGACTTTTGTCGCAATGCGTTGACTGGCGTTGACTTAGGGTTACGCGTTGACCAGCGTTTACCCTAGCGTTTCGGATCGCCATTAACATAGTTTATACTCGTACGTTTGCTGGAGTATACACAGTTTAAGCTCTTAAGGTATTGGAGTACAGCGGTCCCAGGTGTCGGGGCTACAGGACCAACTGTTAAAGCTGATTCATCTGCATGTGTGGATTTTACCCTGAGTTTGTTGGATGCTCAAGTCACGAGACCAACTAGTGGAGCTGGTGCGTCAATGACTCGCATTTGTAGAATTTTTGGCAAATTCTCAGCTATCAACAGGTTTGATGAGCCTTTACCGACCACCGTTTGAGTCGGGCTAGCATGCGGATTGTTTAAGTCCATTCCACATGTGACGTTAAGCTAAAAGAGTTAACCCTTTTAGTGCTACGATATTGAATACGTAGACTTCGTCTTTCTCACGGGAATAGACTACCCGGCAACGCGTGTTAGGCGTTGATGTTCGCGGGAAAAACCGTTGCTTTCTTCATTAATGATTCCATTGTACACTCTTGTAACAGTTTATCGATTACAAAGATCCGGTCTTTTTATAAGATCCGGTTACAACGAAAATCAAATTGAAAAGAAATGAAAATTACAACTTTGTTTCCTTTTGTATCGAACGAATCGCGAGCTCCTGTTTTGCGGTCGCTCGCTTTGTGTGGGTTCTTTGCCTGCGCCGGGGTTGTTTGCCGTGGACCACCGCGAGATCTAGATCCGGTCGGATCTACGCAGTACAACGGGTATTATTTCACCAAGGAAATAATAGCCGGGGAGGATTGTTTCACCAAGGAAACAATCGTCCAAGTCTCGGGATCTAAGACCAAGCTTAGATCCGGAGTGTAGCAACGTAGATCTGAGATCCGATCCTCTCGAACACCTGCCTTATTTGACGTTGATGATCGCCGAGCACCAGATCTGGATGAGCAAGTCCTTGATGTCCCAAAGTTGAGATCTTTTTTAGATCTGAGTCTCCAATCCTGCAGGGCTTCGCCTCCTCCAAAATCCAACCTCTCAAAATGAACAACCCCCTCTCCTATTTATAGCCAAGCGTCACTGTGCCCGTGTGCACGTGTGGCCGACACCCTAGGTGGCCGGCCACCTCAAGGTGGCTCGGCTCATGCCGAGCCACCCTGAGGTGGCTCGGCCACCCCAAGGGGTGGCTCGGCCTTGGCCGAGCCACCTCAGGGTGGCTCGGCTTGGGCCGAACCACCTTGAGGTGGCTCGGTTTCGGCCGAGCCCCTCCGGGTTTTGCGTCCGTCGTTCGTTTTCCGTTGTCCGGTTCTGCGCTTCGTTGTTGATCTGGACTTGATTCGGTTGTGTTTCTGTTGCGTGGTTGATTGACCTGGAAACGGCTCGTTGACTTGATTCCAGATTTGGCAGTAAGTCCGGATCCTGATTAGGCAGTAAATCCACTTCTGAATCTGAGTCCGAAACTGATCTTGATTCGATCGTGATTCGTCCGAGTTTGTCCTTGGTTGGATCACTCGTTGACTCTTTAACACTTGGCTTGATTCCGAACGCGTATGG
>NC_033797.1:106208392-106211305 GCF_001876935.1 Asparagus officinalis
CGCATGCAAGCCCGATTAAAACGGTAATCGGTAAAGGCACATCAAGCCCGTTGAAGGCTGGGGGTTTGCCAAAAAATCCTAAAATCTGTGTCTAACACACATAGCCGGTTTAGTCTTTCGCCGATTGAAAAAGACACCAGGGTCTAAACCTGGGGAATTTTATCCCGAAGCCTAAGAAGGGATAAGTCGTCATCTGATACGCGACGCGGGGTACCTTTTCCCTATAAGAAATGGTTAAGTCTATGTATTCAACATCATAGCACGAAAGTCTCAGAGAATTCACTCTCTTAGCACAACGTGACATGCGGAACGGATTTAGACAATCCGCATGCTAGCCCGACTCAAACGGTAGTCGGTAAAGGCTAATCAAATCCGTTGATGGCTGAGGGTTTGCCAAAAATCCTAAAAGTATTATGGTCAATCATTTCAAACGGAATGAGGAATCATAATAAAGATAAAGATAAAAGAAACCAGTTCCACTAATAGGATCAAAAGTCAAGACATTCAGCAAATGAAATCATACATCAAAAACATGGCCAAAAATCTGCTGATTAATCAGATAAAGCAGTGTGGGCCTGCTGATCCTGTATCTTCGTCATCTGAAGAATACTCAAAGTCTCCTCTTTCTCACGGAGTTCTCTTCGGAGCTGGTCTATCTGGGTCTCACAAGAAGCAATGGAAGAATCAAGCTCGTCGAGTGAGGATGACCTAATAGCAAGGTTAGCCTCAACTCGATCTACCCGGTCCCGCTGCACCTGAATGTCGAACTCAGCAAGAAACCTAGTATCGCGCCATGTCTGTAAGCGAGTATCCAACTCGGCAGCGATGAATGAAGAGGCACCTGCATCCCGGAGCTCACGAAACATCTGAAGCTCACGCTCTAGGCAGTCAAGATCATCAACAATAGACTTCGCCAGATCTGGGTACCCTGCATCCCTTATTAAATTTATCTTAAGATCAAGGAATGGCTTGAACTGGTGAAGGGAAAGTCCGCCGTGGAAGAGCTTGTCAATCATAGCATTCACAAAGGAGAAGAAGGAACGGATCTCTATACAGATAACAATCTTCTCTGGGTCGTTGTCTGATAACAACTCCTTCACAAGGACGTGAAGCCGAGAAGAAAACCCTACACAAAAAGGAGAAATCCGTCAAAAGCCTTGATGAAGAAATAAATGACATTCCTCAGTTGCTCAAGTTATACATTCTTCCCCTTGAATCACCGGGGGTGGTGGAGGTGTAACGGCTGGGGGGGGGTGACATTTCTCAGTTGCTTAATTTATACCTCCTTCCCCTTGAGTCACTAGGGGTAGTGGAGGTGTAACGGCTGTGGATGTATCAGCTGGTGTTCTCACAGCCGGCTTAACAGGATCAGTCTCGACAAAAGCTCCTGTCAAATACAAAATAGAATTCTCAGATGCATCATATTATAGTTGCATTAGTCAAAAAATTGACTGGTCCTATGATTAACTTGAGAAGAGCTACGTACCTTCAGAAAAACCATCCTCGGGATTCTTAGGGAGCGTAGACTCAGGAAATACATCTCCAGGCAACTGGTCATCAATTTGAGGAGAACCATACATAAAGTGGAGCATAGGAGTGTCCACAAGCAAGCCTTCCTCATCAAAATCATCAGTCGAGAAATCTGACACAAGAGAATATGAGCACGAAAGGAGAATAAAGAGACTACGGCCAATAGAAATGAATTACCTCTTATGGGTGCGTTAGCCTCTCTATTCCCAAAATCCACGTTTGCCTCTTGCGAATTATCTAAAAGAGCAAGAAGTATAGAGACAATTAGAGAATGCACAAATTCCAAATCATTCAACTCCTTTGTGTATTGTTAATGGTAGATGTACCTGGATTCATCGAACCGGGTCCTACATCGACGGTCTCCCTAATGTCACCAATTTCTGCAGGCCATTCTACCTGGCGCGGTGAGTCGGGCTCATCAGAAGATATAGAATCGTGAAAAACAGGATCAGGACTCATCTCGCTCTCCCCACGCTCTCCTATATACAAATGGAAAAGCGTGAATCAAAGTTCTGAATGATCAAGAGGCTAGTCTATGGGATAGATATTACCTCCATCACTAGCAGGGTCGTCACCGGCTAAATCCATATCCGATGCTCGTGAAACTACATGCAAGGTCTCGCCTGGGGAGAAAGACGGAACTCTTCATCCTGGTCAGCTGTGGTCCCTGAAACATCAAACCATTGTCAGGCTTAATAATTCTGGAAGATAAAAGGAAAGAGTAGGAAACCAACCTCGTTCAGAAGAGTCCTCGTGATCTTCAAGATCTCTGCCTGAAGCCTCATCAGCAGAATGAAAGATCTTATTTCCCTCTTCGTCAATCCGACGGGTCTTGTGCCGTGCCCTTTGTGATCGAGCATTTTCCCAAATCATACGGGAATCAGCCTGAGAAGCCTCCTCAGCCTCTAGCTCTGCAATCGGCTTCACAGGAATAGTTTTATTGGCTGGTGACAACCACTTGACTGAACTTAGCACCAGTATAGCCCGTCACGGTCCACAACCATGCACGAAGACCGTCCACCAAACCGCTGTGGGTCCGAAGCTGCTGACGTGGATTCCCGACATAAAGCTGATCATAGCCAAACTGGCGAGCGAATCGGCAGGGTAGGTATGGCTCTATGAAACACTGATTCCTCACCCGGAAAGTCAGATAACCCGGCCTGATGTTCACCAGCCAGTTAAAGCAGCCGATGTCCAAATG
Organism: Asparagus officinalis; assembly: GCF_001876935.1. Classification (NCBI taxonomy): domain Eukaryota; kingdom Viridiplantae; phylum Streptophyta; class Magnoliopsida; order Asparagales; family Asparagaceae; genus Asparagus; species Asparagus officinalis. The sequence continues at coordinate 106,211,124 of NC_033797.1, forward strand.
AGTCCGATACTCCCTCGGCCTCTCCTCATCAATCAGACACTCGCCGTATCGGCCGGAGAACTGCGGAAAACAAGCGGAAAACGCCCAACACTTGTGGACCTGTAGCTACTGTTTGACGTCAGGGAATCCTCGCCCCTCCCACTTGCCATTCTCAAATGACTGTAGTAGGGGAACGGAGGGGT
>NC_033797.1:106212305-106214009 GCF_001876935.1 Asparagus officinalis
AGATACGTGGGCGACTTCAGCTCTTGAGAAAACTTGACTCGTGCAGGCGAGTTTAGTGTGCGGTCGAGTTTCTGATCGCTCGATGGATTGCCTGGATGATTAGACGACCTTAGCAGCCGCATGGTCTTGACTCGTGCCGACGAGTTAAGTATGCGAGCGAGTTTCACTTGCGCTGGCGAACTAAACTCTTGGATAGGCTTGACTCGCGCTGGCAAGTTTAGTGTTCAGGCGGAATTTTAGGCTTTTTGCTACTAAGGCAATTTTTTACAGCCTACAATCAGCGTGCATGGCACACAACAAGATCCCACAAGGAAGGATAGAACGATCAAAAGACCAATGCAATAACAGATGCAACAACAGAAATGACAAAAGAAACGTGCAAACGGAAATCTAACAAATCAAAATGCAATCCACCACTAGAGTATAATAATCAGAAGAAATTCATAAACATCCGAGTATCAAGGTCATACAACTAGCCATCTATAATAGCTCACTGATTCATATCTCACATAGAGTCAATGTTCATATCATCGGATAACTAACTGTTCACAAATCCTCTACGCGCATCCAATCCCGCGAAACAGGCGGCTAGATGACTACACGCAATCCGATCTCAGCCTGGTTCGAACTCAAGCAAAGCCCAGGTGACGAAACAGGTCACTGACCAAAGTGACGAAACAGGCCACATGGTCTAACAAACCAACCCCAGGATGAAACAGGTCACTGGTGCGAGTCTGGAAGATACATCAACAACCACATCTGATCACATGAACTAGATCTCTCTTTTCTAAGTCTATCATCATAACATGAACTAGATCTCTGGTCCACCTCCTAATTTCAGTCAACGCACACACACATGTCACTAAGTCTTGTTCATGACGCACATGGCCACTAAGTCATGAACTACTAATGGTTCTCAAACACAACAAGAATAATAAATACAGCTAATTCTATGTAAATAAAACATAGTATGTCACGTAATTAAAATAAGAATCATGAAATCGACGAATGTATTGTACATAAAATATCACGGTCAACAACCATCCATAACACATTCATAAACTAAATTAATTCAAAATAAATAATTCTTTTGCAAAATAAATTTCTTTCAAATTATCTCTCACCATAATTATTCTAAAAATAATCTCTTAAAATAATAAATTTATAAATTCAAAATAATCTTTTTACAAGATAAATTCTTATTAATTCAAAATAGTCTATTTTCCTAAAATAAATTCTTTTAAAAAATATTTATCATTCTAAAATAATTTTCTTCCACAAAATAAATTCTTAAAAATATTAAAATTATTCTAAAAATACTATTTATCACATAGTTACGATTCATTTAATATTATTCATCAAACCCATGCAGATAATTATTAACAGATCTAAAAAATTGTACGAAATAAAATAACAGAATTGGGATCTTGCACATAATTAATTTACAACAACATAATAATTAACACGAAACTAAACAAGAATCGGGAATAAGGATCTTGCCTCGGGTTTCATCGAACGAATCGACGCTGTCGGGCGAGTCCGCGGGTGAGGCAGCGGTGAGCGTCGGTGTTGGGGCACTGGCGTGGATTGTCGGTGTGTGGATATGGGCCGTAGGGAGGCGTCATCGCTTATGCAGTGGAGATGACGACAACAATGACGTATCTGGTGGTAGGAGAGGGGCGTCGGGCGGAGCTGCTATCGGCG
>NC_033797.1:106214240-106241524 GCF_001876935.1 Asparagus officinalis
AGAGGCACTGGAAGAGATGGGAGAGAACGAGAGAGTGTGGAGCAGCAGCGGAAAAAGAACAAGAGAGAGAGAGAGAGAGAGAGAGAGAGAGAGAGGATTATATATATACTTAAGATTTAGGGTTAGGGTTGGGTTAAGAATAATTAAAATAATTAGGATAAAAAATAGGAATAATTAGGAAAAAGATTATAATTAATACAATATTTATAATAACAATAACAATAAATAACAAATATTAATTTAACCGTTTTTACTGCATCAAGTTAATTTATAATTATCAAAATTATTTAAATAAATATAAATTTGGATTTTAAATCCTAGAAAATTCTAGAAAATCAAGAAAATACAAGTACTCTTTTGGAAATAATAATTGAATATTTTAAAATACCAGAAAAATTACTTTAAACTAGTATAAAAAATTCATGGTCATTACATGTACGTTTATACACTCTGATGAGTATATGAGTATAAACTGCTTCTCCTTGAATATCTGACAGGTATATGAGGTTAAACTACTTCCTGAAACTCCGAGAAGTATATGAGTATAAACTGCTCATCCACGCTCCAACGCCTTAAGACTTAAACTGTGTAGACTCCAGTTACGTATGAGTATAAATTATGTTCACGCCACGGCAAAAGTCAACGTCCGGCAACGCTCCAGCATTTTCACCAAATTAGATTCAAAATAATTGTATTCCAAAGTTACCCCTGGGAGTTTAATCGAATTTCAGATTCAAGCTTCTGACAAAGATATTCAGTTCAACATCAACTCAATAACGCGAGCTAATTCAAGTATCAACAAAACAACTTCAGTTCTAGATTTTGATAATGGTTAATGATGTCGCTGTATTAGAAGTATTTTAGACTACCTGATAAAATACTGAGGAAGCTAAAAACTAAAGGTGACGTCACAGTACCAAAAGTATTTCTGACTACCCTATAAAATATTGAGGAGCCTAAAAGCTGAAGAAGTCAAGAGAACTGAAGCCATTTACAGGTCCTTCTGCATAGTTTCCTTGATAAAATACTGAAGAGACTAAAAGTAGGGCCTATCTTATCTAAAGTATTTCAGACTCCTCGATAAAATATTAAGGAGGCTGAAAACTTTGGAGGAGGTATCTGTAAACGTCAAAAATTGTCTATAGGTTCCGAACACAGCTCGAGACAGAGAGAAGACGAAGAACGTCATCATCTAAAAGTCAGTGAAGATCATCTGATGCCTAAAAGAAGCAAAGGAATGCACAAAACAACGAAACGACGGGGCTCGACACTATCTCACGGCCGAGACAATGTAGGGTGTCTCGGCCCGCAAGATAGGAAATACTATCTCGAAAATGGTGAGACGATGTAACGTGTTTTTTGACGGTTTTATCGAGTTTCGTGCGATCCACGTGGCTTCATAACTGCTTGGGAACATCCATAAACGTGAAAAGGCTGTTACAAACTAAAAATCCGCCCATAATCCCCGAAAATCACGACATTTAACAAATTGGACGTCGGTTACAAACTGCCTGGAACCACTCTCTTTGGCCGAGACACTAAACACTGTCTCACCTAAAGGGGTTGTCAGTTAGGGTTTGTTTTAACTTCTTACCTTCAATTATGGTTTCTAAAGGCTATAAATACCCCCTTAATACCCTTGTGCATGAAGGATGGAGGTTTTGACAGATCTGAGAGCTTAGACTTGGTATTTTGGTGAATTTCGAGCAAGAGAGAGAGAGAGAGAGAGAGAGAGAGAGAGAGAGAGAGAGAGAGAGAGAGAGAGAGAGAGAGAGAGAGAGAGAGAGAGTCACAACCTATTTTCAAGAGATCTCAAGAACCTTCGGTGTTTCCTCGATTTTAAACATTAATTTGATATTAGGAAGAGTACTTATCTTACCTGTTAAGATATTTACTTCTGTTCTTGTTTCCAAAACAAAATATCAACATCAAAGCCTTCTTCATGATCAACTTAGATCATTGAATCAGTGGTCTACGGATCAAAACGTCCCAGACATAGGCAAAGATCTCACGCAAGCAAAGGCTAATAAATAGTTTTTGTGTGTGTTTTTAGGGAATATCCCTTTTTTTGTTTTCTTTGTAGAGAGAAGTTTTACAAGTGTAAAGCTCACTCTTTTGTTTCCATTGTAACGATAAACTATTGTAATGGAAGCTGCAATAATAATCATTCCCGATGAAAATAATACTTACAGTGCATCATGCTATACTTATAGTGCATCATGCTATACTTACAAGATATCATGCTATACTTACAAGTCTAGCTTGTATTTCATGCTATATTTACAGGTTATCATTCTATACTAAAATCAAATTTAACTAAAATTTTATCAAATATAACAAATTTAACTAATTTTTATGAATTCATGAATAATAATGAGAAATTAATGTGAAATAATCATGTGAAATAACTAAGGTGAAATTAATGAGTGGTTGACTAAAATCTCATTTAACTAATATTTTATCAAATGTAATAAATTTTACTATTTTTTATGAATTCATAAATAACAATGTCAAATAATTGTCATGAATAAAATGAGACATTAATGCTATAAACTTGGTAGTTGAGTAAATTGCAAAATTGTACCTTCAATTGCTACGAAAGTGACGAATATCCACCAAAATCACACCCTACACATTAATGCTGGATTGATAAGTGGGTGAAGATTAATTGATGGGTTTATAAGAGAGAGTGTAAGAATATATTAATGGAGTGAGAGAGGGTAGTTAATTGAGAAATGAAGTGAGAGAAAAGGAGAGGAGAGGAAGGGGGGGTTCCGCCTGTTTCTCTCCTCTCCCGCGGCGTGGGAGGAGAGAGAAACAGGGAAACCCCCCTCTCTCTTCTTCTCTTCTCTCGTTCTCATTTTTCTTTATTTTTAAAGGGGCCCACTTACATGAGATAAAATCTGAAAGACTATAATTAGAATTTAAGAAAAAACTTAGGGAGGCCATATGAAAGTATTGTATTTTGAAAATTGGGTTTAAAGATACAAGTAATAATGATTGGGTTTATATGTAAAGTTGAATAAATAAATGGGTCTAGAAATAAAAACTCCTTTATATTAATTCTAACAAATTCATTGAAGTATGTCTCATTCTACCACATAGTGGATGATGCATGAGCAATGGGTGCAAAAAGAGTTAAATTAATTTCTTTTACAAAAGAAGGTTGAAATTTTTTATGTTTTCCTGAAGATGAATAACCAAGTCCAGTTTTAATCTGTTGGTCTTCTTATTTTGATGATGTTTAACAAACAATTTACTCTAATATTGTTTGTCTAGTGTTTGTGTTTTCGTATTTATTCTAGGCAAACAACGAGTTGGAGGATGGAGTTTGTCTAGTGTTTGTGTTTTCGTATTTATTCTAGGCAAACAACGAGTTGGAGGATGGATGGATTGCGTCATAACGATCATATCAAATGGAGGTTGGTGGAATAGTAGAGTGAAGCCTTGCTATCAAGTTAAAGATCCAAGTTCAAGCTTCATCCAAGTTTACCAAGTTGAGCTATAATGAAAATCAAGATCAAGCTTGGGTAACAGTAGTTTAGGTTTATATTATGTGTGTTGGTACTTTAAGCTCAATCATATATACACACACATTATATTGGTTTCCTTGTATATATATACTTATATATATATACAACACAAGCTTTGTTTATATATATATAGTTATATATATATATATATATATACACAATTTAGCTTTGGTTTCCATGTATATATAGTCTCATATATACATACATATTTTGGTTTCCAAGTTTATATAAATATCTTTCATATTTATTGTTTTGGTTTTTTCATGTTTAAATATGAAACAATTGAAAAATATATTTTTGTTTCATGTTTATATGCTTACATATGATTTCATCAATATTAATTTTATTTAATTCAATGAAATCATGTTTGTTGTTTTGAAAGTTTGCAAAACAAGTATTTTTGTGAAACTATTGCTTTCTTGGTATATGGACTTAACAATAATGATATACATCTTCTATTAAGTCTATATATTCATTTTGTAATGATTCAAAACATGATTAAGCTAAAATATCAAAACTCATGTGTTTACATTTTTATGTTTTGGACTATTTTGCAAAATGATGATATTTTATATTTGGAAGGTCCTTTTAGAAAACCAGTTTTTGTAGTATGTGTATTATCATGCCTACAATCATTTTCCAAAGATTTACATTTTTCTAAATTTATTTGATATTTTTAAACCCAGTTTAAAGTTGAGTTTTTCTGTGCACTTCAAAATTTATTTGATATTTTTAAACCCAGTTTAAAGTTGAGTTTTTCTGTGCACTTCAGGTCTGTGCATGTCTAGTCGACTTGCACTTCAGGTCTGTGCATGTCTAGTCGACTCATTAGTCGACTCATGAGTCGACTCATAAGTCGACTCATGAAGTGCAGCACAATTGTGATTTTTCTTCTGCTGAGTCGACTCATATAAGGCGACTCATTAGTCGACTCATAAGTCGACTTATCAGAGAGCCGTTGCACAGTAACGGTTTGTTTTCTGTTTTGTTTGTTTTTGGGTTTTTGGTCTTTTTGCTTGGGTTTTGGCTGATGTCTTGGGTTGTTATAAATACCCCATTGCATTTACCTCTTCCATTATCCAAGAGAATATTTTAAACAAGTTTAACAAGTGTTTAAAGTTTGTTTTAGTTTGTTTAAAAGAGTGTTTAAGAGTTTTGTTGTAGTCTCTTTTGCTAGAGCTTTGTACAGATCGTCCTCTTGTAATCTTCGTCTTGGCTCCTTGAAAATATAAGAGTCGTCAAATTGTAACTCCCGATGTTGATTGTGAAGGCTGTTGAATTAGAGCTTTCATTAGTTGTTGTGAAGGCCATTTTATTAAGCTAGTGTTTATATTGAGTTTAGTTGATTTTATTTACTCTTTGTTTACACACACAACCATTGAGTTTATTGTATTTGCATACATTATATAATTGGGTTGTAGGATTGTGTGACTTAGAGTGTGAGCTTACATTGAGTTTTCACTTTGTAAACACTTTGTTATTGTGCTTAATTGTGTAGATCACTTTGTAATACACTTGTACACCGAGAGGAGTGTGTGATGAGGACGGAGTCGATACCAAGAGGAGTGGACTCTGGTCAAAAGAGCCCGTTCTACCCTGAAAGAGCGCATACAAAGGCGCCAAGCAAAGGCGGCTCGTACTCGTGCCCTTCGTCAACAAGCGCAGAGGAACAAGAAATAAATGGTGCCATCAAAGAACGGCAAAATTTGGGTTCCAAAGATTGAAAACACCCAACAATCTCAAAAGGGTGCAATTAGCTAGAAAACCGAGTGTGTAGAGAAGTTCCAGCTTTCAAACCGGGTTGTGTAGTGGATTCTCCCCGGAAGTGGGTAGCGGAGACGTAGGACGGAAGGTCCGAACTCCGTGATCATTTCCTTGTGTTTGGATTTGACATTAGCGCATTTATTCTTGCATATTGTTATATCGCCATTATTGCATGATCATATTGTTTACCCTTGTTTATATTGTATATCCTTGCACATATCTTGTAGCATATCATACTTGCTAAGATATATTTGTTAATTAGTTTTTATTGGTATTTAAATCAGATTAGATTAGCATAAACCCTATTCACCCCCCTCTAGGGTTCTTTCCTAGCGACCTTAGGGTCTCACGTAATCGTGATTGGAAAAGAACATGTTTAGGCTTTTTGAACCCATGAAACTTTTTTCATGGCCTTTTTCAAATCAATATTGTTGGACTTTACTTGTTCATTTTTAGAAACAATAGTACTGCATTTAATTTCAAACTTTATTTATTCAGGAGACAAATTACACAATAATTCATTTATCTTAGCAACCAAATTTTCATTCTCATTGATTTTATCTTCTAATTCCTTACATAACAGAAATTTTGATCTTGAAAAAACGGAATATTGTGTGCAATCAATTGTGGTGATATCACAAGAAGAATTGTGTGAATCCAACTTTAGGGAAAGGGATTCAACTTTCCCACATAAGGTTTTCTTTTCTTTCCTTAAATTTGCACACACTTTTTTGTCACTTCATATTTTTTAGTAAAATTTTCAAATTATTTTAGCATTTTTTATACTTGAAAAATTATCTTCATATTAATGATATAGCTCATTCTCTAAACTTTCACTTTTACAATTGTATGTTTCACCTAATTTTGAATCTGAAGTTGCACCGTTTCTCCCCATAAGACATAGGTTCGCATCTTCTCGTCCTCACTCGAGCCAACTTATGTCTCTTCATCATTCATCATGTACTAGCTTGTTTACGTTCAAACTTTTGCCTTCCATCTTCTTATCTTTCTTGTTCAATGGATATTTGTTTTTATAATGACTGGTTTCCTACAATGATAACAAATATGTTCAGTTTTAATGACGCTAGATGAATATTTATGTTTTCTGAACAATATTTGGTTTTCTTTTTTAGTTAATCTAGCAAGTCTAGATTGTGCTACCCCTGTATGATCCGTGTGCACTATGCAAAGTTTAAAACCTTAGTATAATTAATAGGAAGTTTATAATTCTTTGCTAGGTATTTTGAAGCACTATGATTAGAACAATATTTATGTGCAATTAGGATTATATTAGACACTGCAGAATTGCACATAAATATTGTTCTAATCATATGGACAGCGTGTTTTTTGAATGGGCAGCGTAAATATGGACAGCGTGTTTTTTAAATGGGCCGGTAAGAAGACGCCCATGTAGAAAACGTTAAATGGATCTGGCAAGACAAAACAATATAGCCATTTATGGCCCGCCAATTCATTAGCCAAACCAAATCTGGCAAGACAAAACAATATAGCCATTTATGGCCCGCCAATTCATTAGCCAAACCAAACCCACAACGAGTTCGTCATCCCGTTCCTCGCTCTCTAATTCAATGGCGGCCACGGGCGAAAGGAACAGAGCAGCAACCAATCCGACATCTCGATCACTCTTCGATCTCCCCCCCGATTTCTTCGATTCATGCCGCCTTCTGTCCTCTTCTATTCTCCCAACATCATCATCCTCATCGGACCTTGACCTTGGTCTCGGTTCCCCTAGTGACGGGGGATCAAAGGCCGCTATTTTCGATAAAGAAGAAGAAGAAATTAATGGATTCGGTATCGATGAGAAGGAGGCAGTCCCAAGATGGACCTGCAACACTTGCAAGTCTGAGTTCGATTCTCTGCACGACCAGCGCATCCACTTCAAATCCGACGTCCATCGTCTCAATGTATGGACTTTTTACTTTCCTCGTCAAATTTGGTTTTTTTATTAAAATAATTTCCTGTTTTGATGATGAGGATGATGAGTGATGATGCGTCATTGCTCAAATTCAGACTTTAATCACTTCACTTTTGAGACTTCTAGCTTTTATTTAGCTTTGATTTAGACTTTTGAGTGTTAAGTTTGGAGTTTGGACATTTCATGTGTTTGGAGTTTGATCTTTATTGCTTGCCTAGTATCTGTAGACTGATATTATCTATCACGATTCATGATATTATCTTGCTTTGCTCATTTAGTCATTTATCTATACTTGAATATTTTATTTTTTAGGTCAACTTTCTAGTAGTTAATATGATGATGATGATACTAATCAATGATTTTTTTATTGTTGAGCATTTTTATATTAGAGACTTGAAAGTTGAAGAGGGACAAATAACAATCTTTTGGATAAACAGGTACGTTTTTTTTTTCATTCTTTAATCTTTATAATTATAGTACGTTGTTAATATTATGTAATTATCACACATCTATTTCATGTTTAGGCATCAAGTATGCATTTATAGAATTTTTAGATTTTTATATGATTTTTCTTATTATTTAGAATATTTAAATATATTTATATTTGACCGCTATTTGACCGTGCGCTATTTGCCGCTATTTTGCTGCAATAACCCGAAATACCCTAAGCGGTACCTCGCCGTGACGCGACGCGATCCGCTATCAACAACCTTGGGCGCCAGACTCCAGTCCGTTAGTAGTAGAAGAAAAATGAATAAGAAAGAAGTTAAGAGAATTGTGTGTTTTCTGCTCACCTGCAGAACGGAGCAGCGGCAGATCTAGGATTTCCTCCAAGTGGTGTCCCCATGTAACTTATCATAATTGTATCTCGAAATTACATTTAGAATTTTACAATTTTATTTTCCTTAGTGGTATTCTATCCTAAATATAGTTGTGTCCTAAGTAGTAAATGCAAGTAAAAGTAGATAAAGGATATATAAAGTAAGCAATCTAGTGGTGCCTTGTGTCACCAGTGTACACTTTGTTGCTCTTGCACTGGAAGGGAGCATGATTCTTAGTTTTCTAGCCCTTCAGTGATGACACCATGGTGCAGTCTTCTCCTTAGAAACAGCGTATCATGAAAATCCACTTAGATATCGGTAAAGAAGGAAACGCTGAGCACATAAAGTCCAACCAAACTTCAAGAATGTTTGTTCAAGCTGCAGTTCTGCTCTATACTGTGTTACTGCAGTTACCACTCTTCCATACTTCTTTAGTCGATGAATTTGGCATCAATTTAGAGCTTTAATGTTTATAAAACTGTCAAATATTTCATGAAATCTGGTGGTCAATAGGCGGCTCCCTTTTTTAAGTGGAAGGCTTAGTTGATAGTGCTGATTATGGTAATGATATTTTATATTATCATCTATTTTGCCTATTTGTCTTTAAATGTAAACTAGTGTTTCCAGATGCTTAGTACACTTTTGGATCATACAATGGGAAAGGGTACACTACTTTGGATATTAGGTAGTACAAGGAGGTCATTGTTAATTGGATCAGTAATTGGGTCAAGGCCATTTTGCTAATTTTGCATGTCTTACATGTGTGCATGTGGATATAAAAGAGACATCCCTGTGCATTTGGAGGCAGGGAAAATTAAATATTATGATAATTGTAACGTTATATCTCTAATATCCATGAAGCAATCCTAATCTTATACTAATTTCAAAGCGGAAATCACACTACACTTAAAAACACGAGCACAATTTTAATTAAATTAGATGAGCAAAGTTAACTTCAAACCCATAGCACAATTCTTGAAAGCCACAAATAACTCTTAGTAAGAAAGGATAAATACTAGCTCTATATATGCCAAAAGCTTGTTAAGCCAATTAGTTATTAGTGCTCTTCTCCTTCTACTTCTATAGTTGTCAGTTAGCAGAACCCGGATCCACTTGGATTCGGTTGACTTGGCTGGAGCCAATGTATCCGACGAAATATAACGGCCGATCGTGGTTCGAATTCTTCGTCTGCATATCTTCTTTGGTGAAAGTAATGCAGGGAAGGTTTTTAGTCGCTATGTTGCACTGTTGACTCAGCGGTTCTGGCTGTTCAGGCACCGGCTTGACTTGAGTCAGAAATACCTCTGCATTGGCCAAAGCTTCTTGTAGGGCCTCTCTAGTTTCCTTGGATAACCTCAGCAACTCATACAACGTTATCTGTGCTGGAATGTTGGCTAGTTGAGCCATTATGTCGAAGCTGTGCGGAGTGTTCGAGCTCTCCGGTTTGTCTCTTCCAATCGGGCGGCTGAAACGAGACTGCTTCGGATTCTGCACCTCTTGGGGATTCTTCTCTTTTGGTTTATTCACCGGCTGTCGTCGAGCCTCTTCACCCGGTGTAGGACTTGTAATCACTCCCATCTCCGTGAGAGTTTTGGCTGGTCCCCGTTTATTCACCGCCTGCTCATTAGGTGGTGGATAGTTGAAGTGATACTCATTTCCGCTTCTGGTGGCGAAGACTTCTTGTTCTTCTTCGGAGAGCGGGAAGGTAGGAGCTTCGTCACCATCCTCCACGAAGACTGCGGTTGTGGCATTGCAAGACTTGCCTTTACCTTTTCTTCTCGAGGAAGTCGCCCACTGTTCATCTTCGATTAGGTCAGGATGAACCCATAGGATTTCGCCGTTTGGGGCTGTGTGTGGCACAAGTCCCTTTTGGCGCTGTCCATGTGGGTCATCGTTTACTTTCTTCATCCCCACTTTGGTGATGCGCTCCGGTTTGAACCATGTTGTGGGCACCGATCCAAAGCTGATTGAAACCGCGTTTGCTCCAACATTCTTGGCCAGCTTCGGGGTTATGACGCCTACATTGATAAGCGCCTGGATCTTGTCCTTGAGGTGGTAGCACGACTTGATTGGGTGATGGACCGCTCTGTGGTATGCGCAATACTTCGGGTCCGTCACTTTGTTTGCCCCTTCTTGATCCACGATCGCCGGCAACTGGATCTTGTTGTTCTCCAACAGGTATTTGAAGATGCCGGGAACTTCATCATCCTTGAAGGAGTACACTTTAGGAAACCTCGGCTCCGCAGATTTCTGCTTCTGAGGCCGTTGTTGCCATTGTCCTCGAGATTGTTGGGGTGCTTGTTGCTGTGGTTGCAATTGAAAGGTTTGATTAGCATCAACTGCATTAGCTTGTGCCTTACCTTTCCCCCGTGGGACGAAGTTTTGCTTTGGAACACTCGTCGCCGGTTGGCCTCTTTCCGCCTTCTTCCTCTTGAGGAATCGCTCAGCTTGCTCTCCCCGGATTTTCAGATCCTGCCATGTTTTGGACGGTGCTGTGCCCATTGCTTCCAACACGTCCAGCGAAAGGTTGTTGTGGCATGTCTGGAGGATGAATTCATTGGTGATCGGGTCCCGGCAGTTCATCGCCTTGTTCCGGAACCTCTTGACGAAGGTGTCGACTAACTCTCCGTCCTTCTGTTTCTCATCGAGCAACGATCCGATAGATACTTCGGTGTCGTCGTCGAAAAAGTTGGCTAGGAACTTGGTCTCCATATCGTCCCAGCTGTTTACGCTGCCTGGCTTGAGGCGGTGATACCAATCGAAGGTGGCTCCGCGAAGAGTACCGACGAATGACCGCACCATCAGAGGCTCATTACCAGAGATCACCCCCAAGTACGATTTGAAGTAAATCAAATGCTGGGTAGATGAACCCATCCCATTAAACGACGTGAAGTTAATTAGATTAAACTTCGCCGGATATGGGATCGATTCCCATTCTCTTGGGTATGGGCAAGGAATGCCTGTTTTCTTCGTCTCTTGAGCGGAGATCAATGTGTTGATTTTGCTCTCGAGGTTCTTGATCTTCAGGTTTTCGCCGGTGTTTTCGCCAGCATTCTCATTACCACCCCCTGCGTTGACGGGAGGATCATTGGTATTACGAGCATTTGTATCCTCATCTTCCGGATTAACCGGGTTACGATGATTCTGCTCGCCTTGTTGGTTCGCTAATGCTTGGATTTGTTGGTCTTGCATTTCTCTCATCTGTTGCATGGCCATCTCCATCTCGAATTTGAAACTTTCTTTCTGCTTAACCAAAGCGTCTTCAAGCATCTTGGCCATTTGCTCTGCACTTATCATAAGTGCCTCGCGGGGTTGTCCCTCGCTGGATACTGTATTATCTGATGCAACCGCGGAGCCGGCATCAGATTCTTCATCTTCTGAAGGGCGTCTTGTCCGAACCCTACTATAGGTTGCTCGTTCGATGGTTCCGGACTGTAGACGGGTTCTAGGTCCGGAGGCTCTCAGAATCGACTCAAAATCATCTCGTGCCGATGTCTTCTTGCTCGTCATGTTGGTGGTGACAGAAAGACGAAAAGTAAACTTTATTAATCAAACGACTTCTTGTTAAAAAGGCAAGACCATTTATATGAATATTCGAATTAATTTTTTTACGTATAGAATGCAATATATGTTGAAAAATGTGTATTGTTTGTTAGCTTTGTCTACGCCATAAAGTTGAATGTAATTTCCTGCAGCAAAGCTATTATCATTCCCTTTCTATGACTTGTACACATCCTAGTACGCATAAATGTTTTGTACTGTCTATTTATGCATTTTGAATTAATAGGTTAAACTGAGCCTTGCTGGTAAGGAAACTATCAAGGAAGAAGACTTTGAGGTTGAGAGCGTTTCTTTATTTGAAGATTTTGATGTATCAAGCATATCTGGTTCAGAGGATGAGTTTGAAAAAGGTGTCATCCCAAACTTGGGCATATCGGGAAAGGGAAAAGAAGGAGATAAACAGAAACTTTATCTCCACCTCCATTCTGGAGAGATAATTTCTATTCATAGAAGCATAATTCTGGATGAGTCTGAAGGCCTTTTGCTTGAGAATGGTAAGTCAGGCAATATAGCCAATGCTGGATCTTCCGCATACGCAGAGGAAGCTGAGTTGATCAGTAGATTAAAACTTTTGGTTCGCGAGCCACGAGATAAAACACACTTAAGGATCATTCTCCTTATGAGCGGTGGACACTTTGCAGGCTGTGTTTTCGATGGGCACTCAGTTGTAGCCCACAAAACATTTCATAGGTTAGTATAATAATTTCTTAACTGCATTGTATTTGTCATTTTTCCATATTAATTTCCTGGATTGTATTCTAGTTTACAGGTGTGTCTTGACATTGGACGACCTCATGATGTTTCTATTTAGCATCAGTCTGGTAGGATTAAGGGTTGTTTGAGGTGCTTATATTGGTTAACGCATGTTTATTTGTTTATTATAAGTACACTTCTTTTGCACAAGATGCAGAACAGTATAAATTTCATTATCCTTACCCTTGTGCTTCACTATCATAATGATTATCTTCTGAAGAAGCCTGTCTGCTGACTTTTGCTTTTCAAGCCACATCTTTTGGTTGTGGTTCTATTTCTTTACAACTATTTATTAAAATCAGTTTCTAAATCACAAGGGTTACCACTTTGTGATGCATATTTTGTTCTTTGATGCCTTCTTTTATTAGTACACTGTATTTTTATGATTGCTTTGAGGATTAAAACTTCCAACTTATATCTGTATGGGTGATCCATTTTCAAGCCTTATTTTCATATTGTGCTATTATTTGCTGTTACATGATTTCTTTGGATGATCTACCTTTTTGATTTATATCTGCCAAATTGACATTTGGCATTGTGTTTATAAAATTGAGCATCCTAATGGTTGATGAATTCAGAGATGTTATTGATCTAAGTCAATAAGTTTGCTCCTAATTTGTGGCCACAGATTGCTTGTTGTATGCATTAGATACATATATCCATGGAGCTAGAAAAGCTTGAATTTTACTGGATTGGTGTTGCAGATTCATTTCCTCCATGCCTTTGCTTTGTTTTTTTGCCCCTTTACATTGCGTTGTGACCTCTGCCATCAATCTACAGATATGTTGTTAGGGCCAAGGCTGGCAAGATACAATCTGCCAAAGATGCAACTGGAAAAACTGCAAATTCTGCAGGTTCTTCTCTTCGCAGGCATAATGAAGCTGCACTAAAAAAGGTAAGGTACTAGTGGAATGAGCTAGAAAGTTTTTAATATTAAACATATTCTGATTGAACTCGACCATATTCCATGCAGTCATGTTACAAATACCTAATTTTTAGTTCTGAATTTACCTATGTAGATATGCCGGATGCATGGATTAGTGTTGTCAGTGTGAATTGGCCTGATACTCGTGTACTGTGATCACTTTGTATCATGTTTATATCCTGGAAATGTTATTAGTACCCTTTCCAAATGTGTGTCCTTAAGTTCTTATTTTCTTTATTAACTTTTTGTTGCAGGAAATTCAGGAACTGCTTGTTACTTGGAAGCCGTATATTGATTCCGCCTCATGCATTTTTGTCTATGCTCCTGCAAAGAACCGTCAAATGTTTTTTGATTTGGAGAAGCCACATTTTACTTTACATAGCCATCCTGTTCGTAATGTCCCTGTGACTGTTCATAGGCCAACGCTGAAGGAAGCCAAACGTGTATATAACCATTTGACACGTGTTGCCTATGAGAATGAATCAAAATCCAATTTGGAGGAAGTCTTAGCTTCATTTGCTCACAAGAAAGAAAATAGCAATAGGCAAATGATTGAGAACCACTTAAAAGAAAGCTTGGTGATAAATGAATCTTTAGCTGGACCAGCTGTAGAGTGTTCACCAAGTGAGGGTGAAAATATAGGCTCATCACTTTGTGAAAGTGAAACGACGCCACTGCATGAGGCAGCAAAATCTGGTGATGCTCAAGGAACTCTTGATCTTCTTGAACAAGGTTTGGATCCTTGTATCAGAGATGCCCATGGTCGAACTCCATATATGCTGGCAACAGAGAAGGAAGTCAGGAATACCTTTAGAAGATATATGGCTTCAAACCTTGACAAATGGGATTGGCATGTAGCCAATGTACCTAGTGCATTGACAAAGGAAATGGAGGAGTCTCAGGCGGCCAAGCAGGTATTCTACATGGTCATATTAACCTGCTCAAATTTCCCCCACTACTCATCCCTTCTCTCCAACACGAATATCCACCAAAACCAGCCCCATTATCATTAACTGATTGACTAATAACGTTACTATTCTCTACTGATGAAACTTCATCTTGTGTCTTTACACGCTCTTGCTTCTTCTGTTACTATTCTCTACTGATGAAACTTCATCTTGTGTCTTTACATGCTCTTGCTTCTTCTGTATATAAGTTGATAGACCGCTGTTGGTTTGGTCCTGTTTTATATCGAACTTGTCTAGTTTATGCTAAGTCATTTAGGATATCGAAATGAGCTGATATGTGATTTGAGTACTTTCTGCCCCTATTTATAATTTGGGTAAACTGCCACATCTTTGAGTGAAAAAGACAGAATATCTGGTTACCAGCTCCTTGATACTGTTACTCATAAATCTCAGTATATTTGGTATTTATCTATTTGCTTATATCAGCAAGGACAGAGAATGTCTGGCCTATACTAGTTCCTGCAAAAGTAGCTGGATCTCATACAGTTTTGGTATTATTTTTTGGACAAAATGGTCATTTCCCCTTTAAAGCCTTGGTGAACTCTCAAATTGCCCCCTAATGTATCAATTTACCTATTTTGCCTCACAAACTATGTTTATGGTTTCAATGTGGTTATTTTGTGAGTCTACAGTCAAATATTTAACAGATTAATGAAGTAATAGTGTTTTTATCAGTTTTTATCTTCTTTTTCCTCTAACTAAATTTTTTTTTTTTAAACTATTTTCTCCCAAAACATTTTACCCATATAACCCTTTAAAAAATCATTTTTTTAGATTGTAAAAATTACAATAAATGCAAAAAATAATAATAAGAAGAAGGAAAAAAATCACACCATTAATCTGTTAAAGTTTTTAGTGTAGGCTCATAAAATGACCACATTGGGCTCATATTCATAGTTTTAGGGGGAAAATACGCTAATTGATACTTTGAGAGTTCACCAATACTTTTTCCCCAATAATTATAAGGGAAAAATGGTCATTTTGTCTTGTTGTTTCTTTTCAACTGACCGGTATTCCTTTTCACTCCTGTACATTGACTGCTGCATTTGCTTACATAATTCTAGCTAAAGAAATTTAAGTTAAAATAATTTCTTAAGTTAAAAGAGATTTCCATGATAGTGCCAGCTAAAATTTTCTTGAGTAACCTAATAGTTGTATTGCTACCTATAACTTGAGTTGTATGCATTTGTAGGCAGAGAAGGATGCCAAGAGGAAAGCTAAAGCAAAAGAATTGAAGAAATTACGAAAAGCAAAAGAGAAGGCAAAGGTCTGCGGTAGTTCCTTAAGGAGTACTAATTTGGAATGATTTTTTATTTCATATTGTTTATTGTTGCTTCACATCTTTTGATTTGTTGAGAGATACTATAACCTGTTCTATCAACTATCATTGCAACTAAATATATCATTGTAGACCACTATTAGCTTTTTGACTTATCATATTCTGGAGATATTAGTAACAAAGAGAGTGATTGGAAGTGTGGGGTAGGTTTGTTACACCAGATAGATGTCATACAAAATACTATAGCAGAAACATGTTCTCTTGACTCATCTTTCATAAGCAGCTGCATTGACTTTTTAAGTAGCTTCCATGCAGTCAACAACTTCGTGAATATTTAGATTTTCTGACGTGTTAGGTTTACCATTAAGTTTCGTGCTAGCAAATGGCCATCTTGTGGTCTCAGTATAAGCATTAGTTTCAGGGTTTGTCTCCCTTATCATTTTTCCTTCTAAACATAGTGTCTTTTTTGTGCTTTTTTGTAGTTGGATGTCATGGCAATTCTTTCAATTTTTGGGAGAAAAAACTATCCATGTACAGCAACCCTTCTCCTTCTCTTATGCTTAATGGTCTCAACTCTCCCAAGTATAAAGGATTATACTGCTATGTCAGGCACTACCTGCTTTATTTTTCACAAAAAGCAGATTATGATTCTCTATTCAGAAATGCAACTAGGTTCTGCCAAGGATATTTAATATATCTACTTAGGCTCATCCAGTTATTTCATGTCTTGCTATTTCATCTCAAGATTCTTGGGTTATTGATTCTGCAGTCTTCACTAGATTGATAAATCTAATATATTTCCCTTGACATCCACTAAATTGTATCTTATTCGGACTAGTTTGTTGCTATAAGCTTGTTTTTAAAAGCTGGGGTATACCAGCTTTTTAAAATGAGACTTATAAGCTAACTTATTTGGCATTTTACCAAACATGTAGAAATAAAAAAGCAAGCTTGAAAGCTCGTTTGACCAAAAAATAAGCCTTCCCAAACACCCCCTTCACTTCAGCCAAGAACTGTAGTAAATAGCCTCTAGCCTTGAAGTCTTTCTTGGGTCCACCTCAGGGGCTTGAAATTTAGTTCCAACCTTATTTCTTATGAGCAAAAAGAAGGTTCCAATTTGATGCTTCATGTACTTATTATGTCCAACTAAACTTGATTAAAATTAATTTTGATTTCATAAATATGTATTATCCAAAGTCTTGGTGTCTTAGTTATAACTGAAACTACATTGTTTAGAGAAAGGTGTGCCACAAAAAAAATTCCAAGCTTCAACTACTTATCTTATTGTTATAGTAATTTTAGTTCAGAAGCAGTCCTTCAGTCAAATCTCTTCAATGCTTATAGCGCCTTCTTCTGATTAAATAAACTTTTTATCTTTTTTTTACACCTTCAAGTTTCTCATCCTGCATATATCATTCTCTCCTACCTCGCATCTGGGATCTGACCAACACCTGAACTCCAACTAATGTTACCCTGCATTTATCATTCTCTCCTACCAGCACCATGTTGTCATCATCCAGCTCCGTCACCTCTTCACTATCTGGCCCTTTACAATTATGGCAGTATGATCCTGCTATCACTTACACCACGGGCTCTATCCAGTAAAAAAAAAGTGGAAAGACACTTCTTTTTTGACTGAACAGTTGAAATGCCATTTCTCCGTAAGGAGCCACATATAGCAGAATCCTTTTTCAAGCAACAATAAACAAAATAAACATATTCTTACCTCTTCAGCATATCATTATCGTGCCATTAATTTGCATGAAGATTGGAAATATTCAAATCTAGGCATGTAAGTGGCATTTATTAAAACTGTATTGGATAAGAGAGATTCATCTGGCCATCTCTTAAAATGGTTTATTTTGATTTTCTTGTTTTCTGCTATGCTGCTTGATTTATACTGTCAACATTGTGTCTGTGACTGTAGGCCCAGGCTGCCGAAGCCCAAAATGTATCTCTGCATTCTCCAAATGACCAAGGATCTGCGTTACAAGGGAAAGGATCTGTCCCAGTTGCTAGTACTAAAAAGGAGCCATATTTTCGTGGCAGACTCATCATTTCTAAAGAGGTTAGACCACAACAATAAGAATAATTAGTTTGTTAACTTGTTTTTGGTATTTAAATTACTTTATGTTTCTATTCAGGAGGAGCAAAAAAGGACATTGGCAGAGGAAAGAGAAAAGAGAGCAGCTGCTGCTGAGAGAAGAATTGCAGCTCTAAATGCCAATCGAACAAATGCCACAGTAGCAGCTCCAAGTAATTCTGGATCCAAAGGATGCTCAAATGATGTTGCTTGCTCATGTTGTAATGCTTCCTTGGCTGGAAAAATTCCTTTCCACAGGTATAATTACAAATATTGCAGCACGACATGCATGCATGTTCAGCAGGGAAGTTTGCTGGAGGATGGATAACATTATATATAAGATATTATATATATATATATATATATATATATATATATATATATATAATATATATGATTATTTGATTATAGTTTTGTTTTTTCTCTTTTCTTTTTTTTGGCTTGAGTATACCATATGTTCTGTGTACGTTGTATTTAAACAAAAACAAAATCTAGTACTTGATGCTTCAAAAATTTTCCTTTTTTATTTAATATATATATGGATTGGAGCCTTCGACTGCTTTTGATGTTAGATATTGAAATGGCTGGTTGTTTGGCCTTTGATTTGAAAACATTTGAAGCCAAAGTTTGTATGATTTTCAAGGTTGGAAAATTATCGAGCGAAAGAAGACATTAATCTAAGCTTCACAAGAAAGAATCTATTTTCCTCCGTATGGTTGCATATATAACGCACAAGAGATAAACGAAAGAGGCATTGTTTCAGGGTGACTGAAAATTTAAGAAGTTTTGTTTGATAGTGTGTTTAATAGACAGCTCTCTCCTGAAGAGTTATATTCAGGATCTTCTTTAAGATAAATTTGAAACAGCAAATCTGAAGCTGTTATTTGGCTACTAAGGTATGTTTTTATCCGAAATGAAGCAGGCTAGATGCATCGTTGGTCGTTGGTTTGTTTGCAAGAACTCAAATTGGCATTGAAGAGATTTTCATTTCCTTCTCAGGAGGTTTTGAAAATCATATGGCAAATTATTCCGTATTGCCTATAGTGTGCTCGTAAGTCATCATCGTAGATTGCGTATAGCTTGGGTATCTCATAGTTGAGCTTTAAAACAAACTCAACCTTAACTATGAACTGTTAAGGAAACAATCAGAAGACAGCGGTCAT
The DNA here is from genome assembly GCF_001876935.1 of Asparagus officinalis. Classification (NCBI taxonomy): domain Eukaryota; kingdom Viridiplantae; phylum Streptophyta; class Magnoliopsida; order Asparagales; family Asparagaceae; genus Asparagus; species Asparagus officinalis. Next base: position 106,233,027 of record NC_033797.1, read on the forward strand.
TGCCCTTGCGCACAATCTTGGGCACCACATGCTAAAAGTACATACAGATGAGCATAAAATAGTGGAAAAAGAGAGATTTGAGGTAATTTTCATTCATGAAACATACTAGCTAGGTATCAAGAGGACGCAAATATTTAGACGTCAAGGATGAGGTACCATCGAGATAAAGACAGTGGATGGTTACTGTCAAGAAAGTTGAAAGGTTTTCATATTCATTTTAAATGTAGAAAACATATAATAAGAAAGGAGGCATAGAAAAAAAAAATAAATAGAACAATTAATAATAGAGAAGCCATTTCTACTTAGGGTGTGTTTGTTTGAAAAACAAAAAAAGTTGGAAAGAAGTGGAAAGACACTGTTGCTGTCAGTAAAAAATCAAATGATGATAAAACACTTCCTATTCTTGTGTTTGTTTCATAAAAAAAAAAAAAAGGAAAATTTTCTCACAAATAGAGAAAAGGTTGGAATGTTGATGGAAAACAAATCCTTTAGTAGAGGCTGAAAGTGGTGGAAGTGAAACTGTGGAAAAGGGGGTGTGATATAATAAAATATTAGGAGATGGGACACAATAAGTGGGTAGCTTCTCGTGGGTCTTTCAGCTCGCGCCACCATTTCATCTCTCCCTCTCCTTTCCGTCTCTTGTTCCCGAGAGGAAAGAAAACCCTAGATCGTTGCTCCGTCTCTCTCGTTCTCATCTGTAAAAAGTTGAGGAAAAATATCAGCTATCTTTTAAGATCGCTGCTACTCCCTCTCCCTCTTGCACCTCATCTTAAGATTTGGGGGAAAAAACACTAGGTCTCCTTATGTTCCTAAAGATCTCTCTTTTCAAGCGAATCGGAGTTCGGATTTGTGCTTTTTCCGAACCTGGTGGTTCCTGTTGTTGAAATCAAAGCAAATAGGAAGGTAAAAATTCATTTTTTAAAGAAAAAAATTACTTTTTTTAATCAAATCGCCTCTCACTCAGCTGCATGTTGTGCTTGCTTTTATTTAATTAAAGTATACTATTGTTCAATTTCATGCTCAAATACTGCTGAATTTTTCAAAATTGGCAACTTGTTGTTGATTTTCTATTGAAATATGTTGTCTTTTGTTTATTTATCACAATCTCTCAAAATTTCTTGCCTATAAAGCATATTGATGATCCTTCAGACTTGGGTAAGTTTTTATGAGGGATCAAAATCAAGTCCATGAGTGCATCTTAATCACTTCCTTTCCATGCTCCTTAACATCATAAATATTTGTGAGATTATGTGTGTGATGTAAGTAGATTTAACAGAGCTTTCTATAAACTATTTTCATTAGGTTTTCTAGGTTTTCTATCTTGGTAGTAAAATGAACTAGAACTATAACTTGTTAATATATGAGCAAAATAAACTAATAATTAAGTCATGTTGCATAACCACCACAATCAAGTTTGTGAAATTTTGATTGTTTCTTTAACCTCAAGTGATGGTATTTTCACAATGAAAACTAACAAATTAGTATATGTCCCGTACAATATATCTGTATTTCAAATAAAAAGGCAATGTTGGATTTTTGTCTTTTATTCTCAAATTTGAGAATTTATTGTTGATCTTATATTTTAATGTGTGGTGCACTCAACTTACCACATGATCTCTCGGTTCCATAGCCTTATAGGCCTTTTCTTGTGAAGAAGTTCATCTTAGTGTTAAATTCTTTATTTTATTGTCGAAATTTAAATCTGTTTGCAGCTCTTAATCATATATGCCCAAATTCATTATATGATCTCGCGGATTCTCATGCCTATAGGTCTATACACTTGGCTTGTGCTAATATTGATAATGAATTATTTTTTTTCTACACTCTAGTTATCATGATTACAGGCCTATTATCTGTAAACCTTGTATTATTTTTTGTTAATGCATTGTTTGATGTTGCTCGTTTGTTTATTGGATAGTTCAAAATAGGCATTGATTTTGATTATTAGTGTCAGTTTGACAATTTGTAAATAAATCATATTAGTGCTAGTCTTAAGTTACACTTTGCCTCGATAAGTATAAACTTGTTTTCTATAATCACTTTTAAGTTAAACTCATTTTGGCAATGTTATTAATGTATTTTTGCTTATGTATGTAACATTCTATTTGCATGTATGGCATTGTAGATGGATAATGTTGAGGAGGAGATGATGATGAGGATTGTATCTGGGGTGCTATGACGGTGTTACTAATGATGGTTACTTTTATAAAGAGATTACAATCTAGACAAAGGTGTATCACTCATGTACCTAGATTAGAAAAGATAGTGAATTGAAGGTACAAATTTGCACAATTGTCTAGGACATTCAAAGGTTATTCTACTAGTTGTAAAGACTATGTAAGAATGCGTAAAGTTACATTTGACAAGCTTATAACTTTGATGAGGATAGATGTCCAACTTAAAGACTCTAGGCACATTATGGTTGGAGAACAACTTGTAATATCCTTGAATAAATTGGGTCATAAAACTAAAAATAGGGTACTAAGATCTAACTTCATTTGGTCGGGAGAAACAATTAGTAGATACTTCAATAAGGCTTTGTACGCCATTTGTCAATTGCGTGTCCGTTACGTTCGACAAGCACCAAATCAAGTGCCATCAGAGATTGCCAACAACCCTCGATATTATCCTTACTTCAAGGTATCTTTTCAACACAACTCTCAAAAGACTACAAATAAAATTAAAGTTAACAAATCTGTCTACATTTATAAGACTGTATTGGAATGATAGATGGAACACACATTGATGCTATGCTACCTGGTAATCTTGTAGCACATTTTAGAAGTTGCAAAGGGGTGACACAGAATGTTCTTGTGGCTTGCACCCCAAACAAATTATTCACATACATGCTAGCAGGATGAGAGAGCTCAGCTAACGATTATAGAGTCCTTCAAGTGCACTTTCAAGACCACAACCTCATGGATTGAGAGTTGTTTTCGGTGAAAGTCGCTGTTTTCATTGCTTTTGAATCTGTTACAACTTTAAACGTTACAACGAGAATCGATAAAAAGTCGGTCTTTTTATAAGACCTCCTTGTGCAACAAAACAATGATTACAACTTTTCGAAAATAAACACGAGATCCCGTTTTGGTGCGGTCTCGCTTGCGTGGGTCTTTGGCCTGTGACGGGGATGTTGATATCCGTGGACCACCGGGGCAATCAGATCAGGTCCGGATAAATCGGACAGAGTTTCGTCGATCCGCGTGAGATCTAGAAACTTCTAATCCAGAAATATCGGACAGAGCTTCGTCGATCCGCGTGAGATCTAGAAGCTATAAGCGTATACCTCGGCTAAAACGAGGTATTAGCTCTTCTTAGTATCAACGCTAAAGGCTAATACTAAGGAAAGAGGGGGGAAAAAGGGTGATGAAGACTGATGTCGACCTCTCCTCCTTGGTTGAAGCGCTCGGTCACTCTTTGCTGCAGCAGGGCTTCGCCAATGCTCTCCAAAAATCCTCCCTTTCAAACAAAGGCCCTTAGGGGGCTATTTCGAGACACCCTTGGGGTACCCCTGGGGTGTCTAGGCTTTTCCTAGACACCCCCGGGGTGTTTCGACTTCCCGGGACTCCGTTTGAGGTGTATTATTGTTTTCCCTGTAGATTCTTCGTCCGAACTCGGATTTGAGTGATTCCGGGTGCGTTGGATGCTTGACGAGGAGTTCGATCCGCTCTGGTGATTGGATTATCTGTAGAGTGGTCGAGGCATGAAGGGTGTTGTCTTTTTTGTGAACAGTGCCGGATTCCCGATTTGTCCGGGTCTTCGTTGTCCCGAAATCCTATCCGCTCACGTAGCTCGTCGATTCACCTCAATCGTTCGTCGACGTCAATTGGACTCTTGTGGATCGGATGGTGACGTTCATCGTCGCTCTTTAAGACTGCACCGGTTGTTGAGACCTATAGGCAATTTTCGATGCCTACAAGAGTCTATGATGGTAATAAAATTAAGTTTTTAACAAATTTATAATTTTTTAAAATTCAAGCAATTATTAACTTTCTTATGATGTAATATGTAGGAAAGTATTACATTTGTGATGCGGGATACACTACTATGCTTGGTTTCATCTCTCCTTATTGTGGTATGCGCTATCATCTAAAAGAGTATGTCAGATTAACATCTAAAAATAGAAGAGACTTGTTTAATTTACGACACTCATCTCTTAGGTCTAAAATTGAGTGTGCATTTGGAATACTCAAGAATCGATTCAAGATTCTTTCTACAAAGACTCATTACCCTTTTCACACATAAGTTCATATTGCTCTCGCTTGTGCAGTACTTCATAACTATATTGCAATAGAGAATCCTAAGGATGACTTCCTTAATGAGACTGTGGAGAGTGAAGTTGATGATGGTGAGTTAGCAAATGAGGATGGAGAAAACTTGGTAGACTTTACTCAATCACAGACTCAGAGAGAACAAATTCAAGAAATGAATGGAAAGCTCGTAGGAATCAAATTGATTGGGAAATGTGGGTAGATTATTGTGCCCGACATCATCCAGGTGACACAACAACAACTGGAATAGACTAATTTCATGTGTGCAATGTAATTAAAATCCTTTAGAGTCAAACTCTATTTTCATTTATCTAAGACTTGTACTAATTTGTTACTTGTTACATTTGTCTTGTATAATTATGTGTGTTTTATGAATATGATAGTTGATGGATTTTAGTTGTTTTGTGGTAATATGATTTACTTTTCCCTTCATATATGATTGGTTTAAATGCATTTCATAGGTATGGTTGATGGTGCAAAAAAACTTGATGCCAACAAATCTATGTGTTAGGTCTCATGTTTATGAGCCTATTATATCTAATCTAGTTTTGATGATTAACAAACAATTCCTAACATCGTGTGCCAAGTGTTTGCATTTGTTTTGTTAGGTAATCTATACAAATGTCCTCCGTTGGAAGTTGGTTAGAATTGAGCTTAACAATGATATTCAAAGGAGGTTAGAAGGAAAACGGAATGAAACCGTCACAATTCAAGTCAAGATTCAATATCGCGCTTCATCCATGCTACCAAGATTGAACCTAATGAAGATCATTTGCTTGGATATATTATTTGTAGATTATGAGTTTACTTTATGTGTTATGCTTTATGCTCAATCATACACATACACATTTTATTCATTTCATCATTTCAAGTTTAAATCGTACAAGATGAAACTAATAGTTATATATACATATAGTTTCTTTTCATATTTATCATCTTTGTTTTGGAAATAATGTATTTATAGATTAAATACTTGATTACGCTATTTTATATCTTTTCTTAAATCTATTAATCTATTTTAAAGTGGTTCAAAACTTGTTTGAAGAAATTATATCAAAATCAAGTTTTAACGTTTTCGTATTTTTGAATAGTTTGAAAAATACATGAGTTTTCACAAATGGAAAATGAAATTTAAAAAATTCTTTTTCTAAACTGTTCAATATCATATGTATAAATATTTTCCAAAGTTTTATTTTTTTTGAGTTGATTTACTATGTTAAATTGATTTTACAAAACTAAGTGTTCAGCAATTTTCAGAATCTAAAACATCTGATTTAAAATAGTGAGTTCTCACAAATAAAAGTGATATTTAGGAAATTCTTTCTTTAACATGTTTATCGTTATGTGTAAAAACATTATACAAAATTTTACTATTTTTGGAGTTGATTTTTTATTTTTAATTGATTTTAGAAGGTTAACTACGCAAAATTTCAGAATCTGCCAACTCAGCCAATGATCACATTATCAGTCGACCGACGCACATCGTCAGTCGACCGATCAGCTATTTTTAGCAGCAAAGGCTAGTTTTGGCAGTTGTGTTTGTTGGTCTATAAATATCCCTTTTGCTTTGGTCTTTCTTAAGGTTTTTTTTATAAGTTTTGGGCAGTTTGTTTCTGAGTTTTCGAGAGAGTTTAAGTGTGTTTAATGTGAAGAAAGTTTCACAAAGAGGAGAATATCGATTTCATCATTGTGGAGTTCAACCTTAATTCTTTATCCCTCTTTTTTAGAGAATTTTTTCTTAAATTCATTATCTAGCTTGTTTATATTTTAATTGTTATATTTTTGCTTGCTAGAGTAATTCGAGTTTGATTTTATTTATACTCATTGGTTACACACACATTGTCACGCCCCGCTTCCCAAAATACTCGGGAATCGGAACATGAACAAGCCCGAGACGTATTAGATTGAGAAGAAATATACCCTACCCTTTTTTGTCTTATTTTCTTCTCAATCCAATACGCTAAGCGTCTAGAAATAAATACAATACGAAGTTACAGGTCCCCGATCACAAATAGCAAGAATATAAAGACAACTCAGAATAAGGAATAGACATATCATCAAAAGTAAATCATTCCAGACATAAAATATGGGTCTAACATACCCTTATTATAAAATAGTCTAACTAGGAAATAAGAAATACATAGTCCATAAAGAAAATACTGTTAAAATACTAAGTCCAACATCAACTAAAGAAAAGTACGGTAAAAGAGCTTTAATGTCCAACTACTACTACGAAAGAAAACCACTACGCTTCAGCTGGTTCTTCTACTCCTTCTGCAAGGCACCCGACTGAGAATCCTTGGCTCCTGTATGATTCCGAACTGAGGCTGTCTGTCTCCTAAATCTGACGTACACCCAGAAAATAGGAGTACGTCAGCGTGTATAACACACGGCAAGATCCCCCAAGGCAGAAATAAATACAATAACAGTAATGATAATATATGCGTGGTCAATGCGATAACAGAAATAGAAATAGAACATGTGATAATAGTAATAACGATAGGGGCATGCAACTGGAATACTAATAATCAGAAGAATCCAAAAATCAACCAAGTAACAAGATCATGCAGGTAGCGATCAGAAACCATCTAAGCAACAATGTCATACAATAAATGGAATTAATACTTAAAAATCTACAACAAGAGACGTAGTACGTCGAACGAAATAATCCAAACAAGGAAACCCTCATGTATATACCATATACCATATGTCTCGAATTGTAAATAATTAAATATTTATTTCGATCTATGTATGGAAAGAAATACAACTGATCTACATCTCACAAGAATCATACTTAGCCAAGAATCTAAGTCATGTAACTAGTCATCCTACAATAGGTCACTGGCTCCTATTATCGGATAACTGATAGATCACAATCACAAATATCCCAACTTCTCAGACCTACCCCGGTGACTACACAAACTTCACCGGCGCGAGCCCGGAATACACAAATATCTCAACTCATCAGACCCACCCCGGTGACTACACAAACTTTACCGGCGCGAGCTCGGAATACAACCACAATCACAAATAGCTTAACTCCTCAGACCCACCCCGGTGACTATACAAACTTCATCGGTGCGAGCCTGGAAAATACATCAACATTCACAAATATCTCAACTCCTCAGACCCACCCCGATGACTACACAAACTTCACCGGCACGAGCCTGGAAATACATCAACAATCCCAACCGCTCACATAGACCAAGACTTCTCACCCCAATTCTCGTAATTCTAGGTCAACTACACATGAGATTCTAGATCCTGACTGTGTCATACATATCACTAAAGTCATGTACTTCTCATGATTCTCAACATGAAATAATAAATGCAGTTACGCTAAGTGTCATTGTCATAAAGTGTGAACATGAGTCGTGATCACATATAAGAAACATACGAGAGTAAATCTACTATTAACAACGCAAGATGAAACTAACATTAACAGATGTTTTGCACACGAAAATCGAAATCTCAGTTATTAATTCCAAGAATAATTTTCTTTAAAATTATCTCTCATTATAAAAATTCTAAAATGATCTTCTTAAAATATATTCTATTATTATTTATAAACAGTAATACCTTTTTATTTAGAAATGATTTCTATGATATTTTATAAAATAATCTAAAATACTCTTTTTCTTAAAATAAAATTCTTTTAGTCATAACAAGTATTCAAAAATACTCCTTATCCAAAATAAATTATTTTCTCGAAATAATTCCTTTTAAAATATTTTCCTCATTATAAATAATTGTAAAAATACTCTATAAATATATTCTTCCTTTCAAACAACACGAATTTAACCATAAACTATATTTTTGACATACTTATTCATCGTTTCGCAGAATATATTCACCGCAAAATTTCCAACAACCACACAATTAATATCATATCAGCACAAACTAATCTACGCACATACGTAATAAATCCATAATTGAGATAAAAATATAAATTAACGAGACAACGAGCAAGAGGGATCATGCCTTGGGATATTGTCGAACGATTCGACGATGTTGGCGCGACGCGGATCTGATCTGAGCGCGGGTAGAGCACGATGTCCGATGACGAATCTGAAGGCGATGCAGGTGGAGGCTACCGGGGGTCACCGTGGGGTGGCTGAGCGACTGGAGTTGGGCAGCTCGTCGGTGCTGATCGGATCTTGGCTAAGACAAAGGGGACGACGCGTTGCTGCAGGGGGTCGGACAACGGCGTTGGGGAGAGCGGAGGTG
>NC_033797.1:106241727-106243146 GCF_001876935.1 Asparagus officinalis
TACAAGAGAGAGAGAGAGAGAGAAAGAAGAAAAGAGAGAGAAAAACTTAAACATATATATATGTATTATTATATTAGGGTTAGGGTTAAGTATTTAATCAAAAATAAATAAAATAAATAATTACGGGTACTTAAAAATTAAACTAATTACAGAATAATTATCTTTAAATAAAAACGTACATGTTGTACTAATACAACAGTTGATACGAAATAGTTGAAATATACCCATATTGTATAATTAAATAAGAATAATTAATAGTAAAAATATTTTACTTAAATTTAAAACCAAATAATTATGGAACAATTACGTACACAGTAAAACGTACTAGTTATACTAATATGATAGATAATATGCAACAATAGAAATAATACAATAAATTATACCAAAAACACGTAATTAATAATACTATGTATTATATGAAATAATTTGTAATAATATTAATAACACAATATATTATTTAAAATATTACATAATAGTACCGATAACACAATAAATTAATTCCAGAAATTTTTACCACACAAAATAAATTTATAAATATCAAAATCATTTAAATAAATATATAATCAGATTTTTAAATCATAGAAAATTATACAAAATAGAAAAAAATACAAATACTCTTTTAAGAATAATAATTAAATATTTTAAAATATTAAAAAATTTATTTTAACTAGTATTAAAATTCATGGTCCTTACATTCTACCCCCCTTAAAACAAATTTCATCATCGGAATTAAAAGAACCCAAGAACAGATATGGATAGATATCCATTAGAAGACGAGACAAGAAACAAAAGGAAACCCCAGAGTCAAAGGGTGATAAAGCAAGAACGGTAAAAAGAACATTGCCTATTATAAGAGGATGAAAATACATCTAAGCATGCACTCATAACAAATCCTATCATAATATCATCAGGCAATGCGAAATAAGGAAGTTCATATGCAAATAAAACTAAGAATGAACTATTCTCACCGGTGATAACTTGGTTGTTCTCCTTAGCTTCCACGACCACCATCATGAATGTCTGACGTGGTGGTTGCTGCCTTCGTGCTTCCTGATAAATCTGCTGCTGTGGAGGAAGAGGGCCTGCTCGAGGGTAGGGTCCGTGCTGAGCTGGAGCTGCTGAGTCTGATCAAGGTGGAGCTGGAAGAGCTGCTCGAACTAGAGGTGGGGGAAAGCTGGCCTGCTGCCGCTGCGGACATTCCCGATTGACATGATCGGGGGACCCACAGTTGTAGCACAGACGAAGACGCCTAGGGCACTCCTACTGGGTATGCCCAGGGTAGCTACAATAGGAACACTGCACCAATGACTGGCTCTGAGACTACACTCCAGGACGCTGATAAGGATGAGCCTGATGAAATGGCTGACGCTGAGAATGCTGCTGCCTCTGCGGGGTCTGCTGCTGCTGCCTTAGAGGGGA
>NC_033797.1:106243156-106246447 GCF_001876935.1 Asparagus officinalis
GGGGACGCTCGACATTCCGGGCCGGAGCTGCTGGTGTCCTGCTCTGGATCACATGTGGGTCTTCAGGCTCTTTCTGAACGCTCTCGATCTCACGTGCTGCATCCAACACGGCGTCGTGGGTCGCAAGTGCTCTACCAGCTAGAGCCAATCTAATATACCTATCCAGACCCTTCTGGAACTGATGCCTCCTGATAGCGGGGTCTATAACAAGATGAGGAGCATATCGACTCAAAGAAGAAAACTCGGTCTCGTACTCATCAACGGATCTACCTCCTTGCTTAAGCTCAACAAATCTACGTAGGAGTTCATCCCGAGCTGACTGAGGAAACTATTTCCTGTTGAAGCGGTCTGTGAAGGTATCCCATGAAATCAGTCTCTCCAAATGAGTCTTCTCTGTAGTCCACCAAATCCACGCGGTGTCGGTGAGCTGAATATCCATAAGGTCCACCCATTCAGCAGGGGCAATACGAGTCACCGTGAGAATAGTCTCAGTGACCTTCAAGAACTCCTCCGCTGCTAAGGGTCCTTCATCACCAGAGAAAGAAGGGGGCCGCATATACCGGAACTCTCTAACGCTAGACTCTGGACGAGGGGGAGGTTGGTGCCGAGGCTCCCGATGCAGCTGTCCAGCTAGGTGCTGCTGATTCGCCACCAATCCATGAATCATCTCCAAAAGCTGGTGCGGTTCCACTTCAGGCAACGGGGTATTGTTACTGGGCTGGTTACCATTACCACGCGTAATCGCCATGGTTCTAAAGAAAAAAACGAGGATCAAGAGGATAACCAATGTTAAAATCAAAACAAAATATTGGAAAAATAGGAACTAAAATATAATTATCAAAATAATAGTATAAGAACTTAATTGTAGTCTTACGGATGAAATATGATATGTATCTAAATTGTCAACCATATTCTTACTAGTGAGGACTCGGGACCGTGACCTGCATGGGCCACCAAAAAAACCTATCACATCCCGCTTCCCAAAATACCCGGGAATCGGAACATGAACAAGCCCGCGACGTATTAGATTGAGAAGAAATATACCCTACCCTTTTTTTGTCTTCTTTTCTTCTCAATCCAATACGCTAAGCGTCTAGAAATAAATATAATACGAAGTCACAGGTCCCCGATCACAAATAGCAAGAATATAAAGACAACTCAGAATAAGGAATAGACATATCATCAATAGTAAATCATCCCAGACATAAAATATGGGTCCAACTTACCCTTATTACAAAATAGTCCAACTAGGAAATAAGAAATACATAGTCCATAAAGAAAATACTGTTAAAATACTAAGTCCAACATCAACTAAAGAAAAGTACAGTAAAAGAGCTTTAATGTCCAACTACTACTACGAAAGAAAACCACTACGCTTCAGCTGGTTCTTCTACTCCTTCTGCAAGGCACCCGGCTGAGAATCCTCTGGCTCCTGTACGATTCCGAACTGAGGCTGTCTGTCTCCTAAATCTGATGTACACCCAGAAAATAGGAGTACGTCAGCGTGTATAACACACGGCAAAATCCCCCAAGGCAGGAACAAATACAATAACAGTAATGATAATATATGCGTGGTCAATGCGATAATAGAAATAGAAATAGAACATGTGATGATAGTAATAACGATAGGGGCATGCAACTGGAATACTAATAATCAGAAGAATCCTAAAATCAACCAAGTAACAAGATCATGCAGGTAGCGATCAGAAACCATCTAAGCAACAAGGTCATACAATAGATGGAATTAATACTTAAAAATCTACAACAAGAGACGTAGTACGTCGAGCGAAATAATCCAAACAAGGAAACCCTCATGTATATACCATATGTCTCGAATTGTAAATAATTAAATATTAATTCCGATCTATGTATGGAAAGAAATACAACTGATCTACGTCTCACAAGAATCATACTTAGCCAAGAATCTAAGTCATGCAACTAGTCATCCTACAACAGGTCACTGGCTCCTATTATCGGATAACTGATAGATCACAATCACAAATATCCCAACTTCTCAGACCCACCCCGGTGACTACACAAACTTTACCGGCGCGAGCCCGGAATACACAAATATCTCAACTCACCAGACCCACCCCGGTGACTACACAAACTTTACCGACGCGAGTCCGGAATACAACCACAATCACAAATAGCTCAACTTCTCAGACCCACCCTGGTGACTACACAAACTTCACCGGCGCGAGCCTGGAAAATACATCAACATTCACAAATATCTCAACTCCTCAGACCCACCCCGGTGACTACACAAACTTCACCGGTGCGAGCCTGGAAAATACATCAACAATCCCAACCGCTCACATAGACCAAGACTTCTCACCCTAATTCTCGTAATTCTAGGTCAACTACACACGAGATTCTAGATCCTGACTGTGTCATACATATCACTAAAGTCATGTACTTCTCATGATTCTCAATATGAAATAATAAATGCAGTTACGCTAAGTGTCATTTTCATAAAGTGTGAACATGAGTCGTGATCACATATAAGAAACATACGAGAGTAAATCTACTATTAACAACGCAAGATGAAACTAACATTAACAGATTTTTTGCACACGAAAATCGAAATCTCAGTTATTAATTCCAAGAATAATTTTCTTTAAAATTATCTCTCATTATAAAAATTCTAAAATGATCTTCTTAAAATATATTCTATTATTATTTATGAACAGTAATACCTTTTTATTTAGAAATAATTTCTATGATATTTTATAAAATAATCTACAATACTCTTTTTCTTAAAATAAAATTCTTTTAGTCATAACAATTATTCAAAAATACTCCTTATCCAAAACTTTTTCTTAAAATAAAATTCTTTTAGTCATAACAATTATTCAAAAATACTCCTTATCCAAAATAAATTATTTTCTCAAAATAATTCCTTTTAAAATATTTTCCTCATTATAAATAATTCTAAAAATACTCTATAAATATATTCTTTCTTTCAAACAACACGAAATTAACCATAAACTATATTTTTGACATACTTATTCATCGTTTTGCAGAATATATTCACCGTAAAATTTCCAACAACCACACAATTAATATCATATCAGCACAAACTAATCTACGCATATACGTAATAAATCCATAATTAAGATAAAAATATAAATTAACGAGACAACGAGCAAGAGGGATCTTGCCTCGGGATATTGTCGAACGATGCGACGATGTTGGCGCGACGCGGATCTGATCTGAGCATGGGTAGAGCACGGCGTCCGATGGCGAATCTAAAGGCGGTGCAGGTGGAGGCTATAGGGGGTCTCCGCG
>NC_033797.1:106246898-106309550 GCF_001876935.1 Asparagus officinalis
TATATATATATATATATATATATATATATATATATATATATATATATATATATTATATTAGGGTTAGGGTTAGGTATTTAATCAAAAATAAATAAAATAAATAATTACAGGTACTTAAAAATTAAACTAATTACAGAATAATTATCTTTAAATAAAAACATACATGTTGTGCTAATACAACAGTTGATACGAAATAGTCGAAATATACCCATATTGTATAATTAAACAAGAATAATTAATAATAAAAATATTTTTACTTAAATTTAAAACCAAATAATTATGGGACAATTACGTACACAGTAAAACGTACTAGTTATACTAATACGATAGATAATATGCAACAATAGAAATAATACAATAAATTATACCAAAAACACGTAATTAATAATACTATGTATTATATAAAATAATTTGTAATAATATTAATAACACAATATATTATTTAAAATATTACATAATAGTACCGATAACACAATAAATTAATTCCAAAAATTTTTACCACACAAAATAAAATTTATAAATATCAAAATCATTTAAATAAATACATAATCAGATTTTTAAATCATAGAAAATTATAAAAAATCGAGAAAATACAAATACTCTTTTAAGAATAATAATTAAATATTTTAAAATATTAAAAAAATTATTTTAACTAGTATTAAAATTCATGGTCCTTATACACATCCCTTGAGCTTAAGTATTTTCACATATAGTATATTTTGGGTTATGGGGTTGTATCTTTGAGAGTGAGCTTATAATTTTGTTCTCATATTTGTTAGAGAACAAACCATTATATTTGCGTTTTAATTGTTAAGAACACGTTGTAATATACAAGGACACTTAGAGGAGTGGTTAGGAGAGACCGTGGTCAATTCCAAGAGGAGTGGCATTCATTGTAAAGCCTAGGGAGAGGTAATAAATCCAAACACTTGAGGGTGACACGAGTAGGCAAACACTTTGAGGAGTGTCTTGTGGTATTGACAATCGTGTGATATTGTAAAAGTTTTCGGTGAGCTAGAAAATCCATTATGTAGTGATTTTTTTGTGATAGTGAAGAATCTCCTCGAGGGTGAGGAGCGGAGACGTAGGTCGAGGGTGACCGAACTCCGTGAACATATTCTCGTGTTTGTGTTTGTCATTGGCGCATTTATTCTCTTGTATATTTTTCATATCGCCTTTTGACTCATGTTTATATCGCCCTTAGTTTAATTCTATATCCTTGCATCCATATCTTATTATATATTGCTAGGATATTAGTTAATAGTTTTAATTTGGCATTTATATCGGATTAGATTAGTAATTATCATATTCACCCCCCTCTAGGGTACTTTCACTATGACTCCTTCACCATCTAGTGAAAGGCCGTCCAAAGCATATAACATGGGGGTTTATGTCTTTTCCAAACTCAACCGCGCACTACTCGGGTTTTACAAGTTATGAAGGGAATTATTTTCCTATTTTACCGCCTCAAATGAGCCACATGAACATACTGAATAGCCTTAGCCTCTAGCCTGGTCATAGTTCACAAGGTAGTGGTGGGGTTCTACCACCATCACTCGACAGAGGGGCTATTCCTGATCTTACAAGAACAAAGAGGACTTTCATAAAGGGAGTGGAAGAAAATTCTCCCACTAAAGAAAAAAAGGGCTACTAAGAAAAGAAGAACATCAAGCAATGATATATCTGATAGGGGTTTAAAAGGCATAGGTAATAAGAAATGGGAACCTCATCATGATGATGTGCTCATTCCCTATCTTGTAAAGTTGGCTAGGGATGGGCTCAAACCCGATAAAAATTTCAAACAAACAGCTTTTAGCATAGTTGCTGCTCATATTAATAACAAATGCAAGTCTGACTTCATTAAAGAAAATGTTATTAATCGCATGAAGAGCTTGAAGAAACAATTTTATGTGATGCAAGGTTGTGCTAATATGAGTGGTGCTGAATGAGACAATGAGATCAAATCCAATACATTGGATGAAGTTTCATATGATAGGTGGTCTGAGGTATTATTTATCTTATGTTTTTGCAATTTCATTTTCTACAACATCATTTGTATCTTATTCTAGACATATACTATGCTTTCTTATGTACAGGATAACAAAGCTTCCAATTCTAATTTGAAAGATTATTTCAACAAGCCTCTCGTACACTATGACGGCTTTCCATGTGATTTTGTTATTAATACTAGGGCTATGATGATGATATTGTTTTGAGAACGCATTATATGATTTGCAATCAAAGTTTCATGATGCATATGTTTAGGAAAGGAAATATTTTGCAGCCTACAATGCTAAAACATAAACTTTGGTCTGACATATGATGATGAAATAATTTTATCTGGGCCCATCATTGTTTGAGTACACTTTGATATGCGACTTATAATGTGTATTCTCTTATATGTTGCAGCTTCCCCATTTGTGCAACCCATGTAGTTGACAGATGCTTCAGTTTGTTTTGTAAATATATGTTGGCTGCAAACTGATTATGAGCATACAACATGTGGGTTTTGTTTCAAAATTGAGGGGTTTCTTGTGGGTTTTATTCTATTTGATTACCTTTGAGTCAGGAGAAGCATGAGGAGCAACTGAGCATGTTATTGGGTTGTTTCCCATATCAAATTCTGTAAGGAATCGATGTGTTGAGGTCATCAAGTATGCGATTGGTAGCATGTCTACTGCGAAGATTGCAATCTCTCAAGGCTATCTCACTTGGTTGTTATTTAGGTTCTTTTCGGTGTATTTTGTTTACATGTCGACAATTTTAGCTTTTCTTAGTCCATTGTTGCCTATATTACCACCATTGTTATCAACCATCTCTGCAGCGACAAAATTATTCATTGTGCAACCCATCATTGTTTACAACCTCAGTCCCTATCTTGCTTTAGTTCAGCTTTCAATTTGTTATGGACTAAAATATGGTTGATTGGTATATTTGTAAATATATGTTGGTTTGTAATTTTCCTTCCACTTTTTGTTAGAACCAAACTGAGAAAGTACATTGGAAATGATTTCCAACAAATTTTTTTGGGTGAAACAAACAAAATAAACTCTTTCCAAGAAAAGCATGGAAAACAATGAATTGATCTTCTACTACAAGATTTTTTTTCTAGAATATTTGGGATTTGAAACAAATACATCTTTAAGTGTAAGTGTTACAATTCTGCAATCAGTTGTAATAATTTTATTAGTGAAAATAGAAGATATCACACCTTTCACACAAAACACCCTCTTCTTGCCCACTTTAGTTGACGGTATCATAGTAACATCTATGTATCTGCTGTGAGTGATCCGAATGGTTGGGAAATTCCAACACGAGTCTCACGGTCTTGGGTTCGATTCAGGCATATATATTTTGGTAGCTCATTTAGCAAAATGAGCCTCATCTCATACCCATCAAACCCTTGAAACACACACACGCATGCAAATATGAGCAATATAGAGGAACTTGATACCATGCACAAGTTTTTTTTTGCTTAGTAGTGAGGTGACCCATTCTCATCTATTCATTCAAATGGGGGACCACATTCTTATGGGTTGGAGAGTGAATAAGAATAAGATACCTCACTACCAAGCAAAAGATTTGTGCTCGATTTCAATATGCTTGGCACTAAGCACAAAATTGGTGATTGATAGTAAGGTGACCAATTCTTATCCACTTATTTAAAGAGGTGATCACATTCACATAAGTGCATATGGGCTCGATAATTGAATGAGTGGATGAGAAGTGGTCACCTCAGTTCCAAGAACCAAGTGAATAATGGGTATTTTTAGTACCAAACATAAAGTTGATGCTCGGTAATGTGGATGAGATCGCATATTCTGATTCACTCTTTCTAGCGATCCAACTCAAGTGCACCCATGTAAATATGGTCCTCCCTATAAGTAAGGGGGTAGGAATTAATCACATCACTACCAAGCACCAAGTTTGGTACTTGTTTCTAAGGTGACGCATTAGATAATCATCTAAGGATACGGTCTAAAAATCACATGATTGAGCTGCATTATGGATGATCCATTCTGTTGAATTTGATCTACATATTCTAAAATCCTAACACACCAAGTTTGGGGTGAACCCGTAGTCGTTTGACCCTTCATCCACTCGTATCAATTTTAACGGTTTCGAATGAATAGAACTTTTCACATGGCTCGACGGATGGTCAAACGATAATGGGTTCATCCCAAACTTGGTGTTTTGGGGTTTTAGAATATGTAGATCAAGTTCAACGGAGTGTATCATCCATAATGTAGTTCAATCATATGATTTTAGGCCACGTCCTTAGATGATTATCTAAGGCATCACCTTAGAAACACTTCTCCATATATATGGTGTAACCGGTTAGTATGGGGTGTACATCCAGGACTTCTCAAAGATTTCTATGCCTCTAACACGCCTTAGGAAGAAGGGTGTACAGTTCATTTGGAGCACGGTGTGCCAGAAAGCCTTGATACCTTGAAGGCTAAGTTGACTGCAGCGCCGGTTTGACTATTCTGAGCAACGATAGAACATACGATGTTTACACCGAGGCATAATTGGCAGATTTAGGAGGCGTCTTGATGCAGACTCAAAGGGTAGAAGCATATATTTAGAGTGCACGAGCAGAACTACACCACTCATGATTTAGAGTTAACAGCAGTAGTATTTGCATTGAAGTCACGAGACATTACTTGTATAGAGTGCAATTTGAGTTGTTCATCGACCACCAGAATTTGAAGTATCTTTTCTTCCAGAAGGAACTCAACCAGATACAGCAACGGTGGATTGAGTTTATTGAGGACTATGAATTCGCGATTCAGTACATCCAAGAACAACTAAGATGTACAAGGATTTAACGAGACACTTTTGGTGGAGTGATAGGCGTAGGAAGATTCCAGAGTATATAGCTAAGTGTCGTACCTGTCAGCAAGTGAAGGTGGAACATCAGAGACAGGTAGGAACACTTTGGTCTTTAACCATTTCGGAATAGAAGTGGGCGGATATTTTTATGAACTTTATTGTAGGGTTGCTGAAGTCGAAGAAAAAAAAATAATAATAATAATTCTGTTTGGGTGATAATGGATAGACTAATAAAGTCAACACATTTCATTCCAGTGAGGACTACTTATACCGCCGAGGCATATGCGAGGATATTTGTTGGGGAGATAGTTAACTTTATGGAGTTTCAGACACGATTGTATCGAATCGAGGTTCAGTCATTCCAGTGAGGACTACTTATACCGCCGAGGCATATGCGAGGATATTTGTTGGGGAGATAGTTAACTTTATGGAGTTTCAGACACGATTGTATCGAATCGAGGTTCAGTATCCACTCCGCACTTTTGGAAGAGTTTCCAAGATTCGCTTGGCAGTAGATTTATCTTACAGTAGTGTATTTTACCCATAGACGGATGGTCAGACAGAAAGAGTAAATCAGATGTTGGAGGACATGTTGCGGGCTTATGTCATTAACTTTCAAGGTAGATGGAAGGAATCATTTTCTACTGATAGAGTTCACTTATAACAACAGTTATCAAGCGATAATTGGTGTGGACCCGTATGAAGCATCGTACGGGAGGCATTGCAGATCGTCTATGTGTTGGGTAGAGCCGGAGGATAGTTTAATGCTTGGGCCAGAGCTTATGAGACAGATTACTGAGAAAGTAACATTGAGCAGAGAACATATTCTAGCCGCTCAGAGTCAGCAAAAGAGCTATGCAGATAAGAGATGAAGACATTTTGAGTTTTAGATTTGAAGAGTTAGTTATGCTGAAAGTATCGTTTATGAAAGACGTTCATCGATTCGGAAGGCGAAGAAAGCTTGAGCTGAGATATATTGGACCATTTCGGATTTTGGAGCTTATTGGAGCTATTTCATATGGACTAGACTTTCCCGCACCGATGTCTAGTGTACATAAAGTATTTCATATTTTAATGTTCAAGAAGCAACTTCATGATAAGAGCAGCAGTGAGTGTTGAACGCATCGGAGATTTAACTTCAGGTTGATTTGACTACGATCGAAATCCCAGTTTGTATACTTGCTAGAGAAGACAAGAAATTTAGAAACAAGATATTTTTCCCTTGGTAAAAATTCAGTGGAATCGGAAAGGAGTTGAGGAGGTTTCTCGGGAGCGCGAGGAGGATATACATCGCAACTACCCACAATTGTTTGATCAAGTAAATTAAATTTTTGTATGACTTGTTTATGGCTTATGGTTACCTGTATGGTGATGTTTATACTTAACACTAAAATGAGGGTATTAACACTTATCTCCTAAGTACTTGGAACATATGGTATATATATGAGGGGTTCCTTGTTTGGATTTATCGCTCGATGTACTTGTTCCATTTAATTAGGGGTTAAGTGGGGGTATTTACATTTTTGATGGTTAAGTGTAGACATCGAAGATGATTTTCAGGAGCGTGAAGATGTTATGCCGCGCGACTTCCGGTACCTATTGAGGAAGTGTATTGATTTATGTGTGCGATTATCTGTGTAGTTATATTTTGATTTAACGCTAGAATGAGGTTATTTTCGCTTAATTCTTAATCTTTTGGAACACATGTTATATAAATGGGGGGTTCCTTGTTTGGATTTTTCGCCCGACGTACTAGTTCCATTCGATTAAGGGTTGAGTGAGAATATAGTTATCCTGGACTGTTAAATATAAATATCCATATATGCTTATCAAGAGTAAATATTCTGTGATGCTTATGTTTGCGGGTTGAATTTGACCATCTACGTTCTTTTATAGTATTATTATTTGCTTAAGTATGATTTCTGAATTTCGAGGACGAAATTCTTTTAAGGGGGGAAGAATGTAAAACCCCAAAAATTTGAATACTTTATGATAAATAATAATAAATATGTTATACATTTATAAATAATATATTATGATGTTTGAGTATGTTAGGAACTGATTTGAGATAAATTCAATGTATATATGTATATATGTGAGTACAAATACACAAAATCATGCACAAAGGCCAAGAGTGAGAATCTGGGAATTTTGACCAGTTGAGAGTTTTTATGTTTTTCTCACTGATTCATTAAGAATCTGGAAAAGTGTATAATACCATAGTTGTAGGTCTCTTTAAGAGATTTCCAACAAATCTTAGATCACCTTATTCCGAGGTCGTATGAGAAAGTTATAGCCAAAATACCGAAGAGAATGTTCCTAGTGAATTTCCAGTTTCAGGTTTCGGGTTTCGGGTTTGCTGCTATATATATACATGTTATATCACGAAAATCACCTCTTTTCTTCTGTTTTACAAACCCTAGCAGCTCCTCCTCTTCTTTCCCAAACCCTAGATCCGTTCTTGGCAATTTTTGAGGAGTCTCGAAGGGTTTCAGCGGGATTTGGAGCGATTCTATCGAAGGAGGAGCATGCTCACGCGTGTTCAGGAGTTCTACAATACCCCCTCAGGCGAGTAACATCTCGCCCAGTCCTCTCCTATGTTCTTAAAAGTTTTCTAATCAGTTTTAATGGGATTTGTTGAGCCTAAAACATATATGTGAGTATAAAAATATGTTCTTTATAGCATATGATGCGAAAATCTTGTGTTTCAGTTTATAAAAAAGTCCACCAATGTTTTGGGTAATAAAGTTCACCAATGTTTTCGTCGTATATGGTCATATGATTATTAGAAACATTAGTATTTTAATATCAAATAAAAATTTTCGTGTTTACAGGTTTGAAGCTGACAGAAACCCAGACTGGGCTTCTGTCTGCCTTGCGGTCGACCGCGACGGTCGACCGCTGGGCGTGCAGAAGGGCAGAATTCATCTGCCTTCTGCGCGGTCGACCACGGCGGTCGACCGCGATACCTTGGTGGTCGACCGCAATGTGCGACAGTCGACCGTGAGGGTTTCTGCTGCACAGTGAGTTTCGGCTCTGAGTGCGGTCGACCGGGGCGATCGACCGCCACACAGTTTTAAGCACAGAACTGTTCTGTAAAATTTTTCTTCTTGTTCGAGTGTTTGCCTCGATCATATGGCATTTGTTTTTAGTCTTATTATGTATCCATGCATGATAGATGACCTGAGGGTACCAAATATGGATATACATACTGATTTGATTGTGAATTGATATAGATAGATTTTACTATGCATCTCAGCGATATTTTCACCATTTCTCAGGCCTCGTGTTGGACAAGCATTACCTTTTAGTCCTCGTGTTGGACACCCTTCCCACTTAGTCCTCGTGTTGGACATGCATTGCTATTTAATCCTCGTGCTGGATATGCATTACCATCCGGTCCATGCGTTGGACAACGGTCACATCCGGTCCATGCGTTGGACAACGGTCACATCCAGTCCATGCGTTGGACAACGGTTATATTCAGTTCATAAGTTGGACGTTTACTTCACGCAGTCTATGGGTTGGACGTTTAATTTATATAGTCTATGTTTTGGACACTTAATCGTTTTCTGACATGTCACTCATGTGAGTTTGACATGACACTTATGTAGATTTTGATATGATATTCATGTAAGTGATAACATGATACTCATGTTGGCTATGTCACAGCACTGTATTTATGCTCTGGTGTTTTGTCGTATTTCTTTTATTATGTTACTGTACTAGAATCTCGGGTTTGGTGTTTAGAGATTTGCAAATTTGAGATACAAGGTATATACATGAGGGTTTCCTTGTTTGGATTATTTCGCTCGACGTACCTATGCTCGTGTTGTAAATTTCTAAATACTAAAACCCTCTTTAGTAAGATTAATGATTTTTGATCTATTATATATTAACTGTATTTTTCTTATACAATGAGCCCTATTCCCTTGGGGTTGGTTGTGATGTTGCTCGCTAGCGTTTTGACGCTCGTTGTCCCTCCCCCTTTCAGGTAACGAGCCAGGAGACCGGAGAGTCGCAGGTTGATGGCGATGCATTTTAGCTTTAGCTGTCTAGATAGTTATATGTTTTATTTGGGGCTCCACTTTAGATTTTCTTTTGTGTAGACATTTGAGAGTCTTGTTCTAGAAGTTGTAAAGGCTGTGCGCCTTATTTCCCCTTGTCAGACATTTGTATTTGAGACTTATTGAGTATTCCAGTTATCTATTCAGACATTGACTATGTATTTCTATATGTTGGATGATGAGATATTTATGTGATTTCATTTCATCAGTATTTCTTGTGTTATCTTTCACTTGCTTTTGTACCTACACCTGTTGTTGATTCTACTATATAGATGTTAATTGTGATGGTGAAACATGTTATTGCACGGTGTGGTGTATGGCAGGTTTGACATTTTTGGTTTCACCTTGGACTGCAGTCTTGTGTGAATCCAGGGGCGTCATATCAACCTGTTCTCCAGGATATGTGTTACCCCACCAGAAATGCAGTTCCATCTTGCATAAAGCTCCCCGAGGCAAATGGAGCAAATTTCGAGTTACATAAACCTGCTTCCCAAATTCCTTGGAAATGAAACAGAAGATGCATATATTTTTATTTCGGAATTTGAGGAAGTGTGTATTATGATTAAAATGAGAGAATTAACTGAAGATGCGATTAAGCTTAGATTTATTCCATTTGCTCTTAAGGATAAAGCTAAAAAATGGCTGTATAGCTTACCGACAAATTCCATCTCAACTTGGGATGAATTTGTCACCGTTTTTCTTAAGAAATTTTTCCCTATTCACAAAACGGTAAAGCTAAGGAACATCATTCAAAACTTTAAAATTATCCCGGGAGAGCCATTATAGAAATATTTTGACCGATTCAAAAATCTTTTAATCCAATGTCCTCATCATGGTCTAGAAAAATGGCGATTGTGCCAAGTCATATATGAAGGATTGGACTATTCTTTAAAAATATCTTTAGAATCGATGTGTCAGGGAGATTTTATGAAGAAAAACACAGATGAATCTTGGGAATTTCTAGAGAGTTTATCCGAGAAAACAATGCAGTGGGAACACTGTGATGACATGGTTTCATCAGTCCTTAATTCTAAGTCTAGTGGTCCTTCCTTAGAGTCAAACATTACTTTTGAAGAAAAGATGGCGACGATTCTGCGGAGATTAGAAGCTTTAGAAGTTAAGGAACGAGCTCCAGCTCAAATCAATCACGTTTCTGCCAAAGGATGTCATAATTGTCAGTCTCCTACCCACGTTTCAGGGGAATGCCCTCTCCTAGGAAATAATCAGCCATTAGGACAGATGAACGCTGCATTCCAGCACCCTAGAAATGATTTATTTTCTCCAACCTACAATCTAGGTTGGAGAAATCATCCCAACTTTGCATGGAATCAAGGAAATTCACCTGGAACTCAAAACTTCACTCCCGCTTCAACCCAACAATTTCCTAGGGGAAACATAGTTCCTTTCAATTCTCATCCACAATTTTAACAACCCAATCTGCCGTATCAAAATCAGTCTCCTCTTCATCAAGCTGTAATTCAGACTTCTCACAATCCAGATCAGGATAAACGTCTCAATGTCTTGAAAATGGGTTTGGAAACCATAATTAAGGCCTCCACTCAAACGACGAATATGTTGACTCAAACATCTAGCACTCTGAATTCCTTTATGCAATCAACCGGATAAATGCTCAATTCCAACACTCAAGCCATAGCTAGATTAGAATTCCAACTTGGTCAACTAGCTAGTACAGTGAGTGAAAGAGAGAAAGGAAAATTTCTGAGTCAACCCGTGATCAACCCTAAGGACACAGGATGCAGTTCATCCTATGAAGCTCAAGTGAATGCAATCCATTCACTTCGGTCAGGTAGACAGGTCGATAATCAAGTGAGAACTCCGCCAAGTCAAACTCTTGATCCTGTACAAATTCCTTCTCCTTCTCCTTCTGATGAATCTATTCAACAATCACTCCCCTCAGATGACCAAGAACCTGAACCCGAACCTGAGCCTGCTTTTGATAGATTTAGACCGGTTGCTCCCTTTCCAGATAGACTCAGGTCTAGGAAACACTCTCCTCAGGAGGAGAAGATCCTAGAAACATTTAAGCAGGTTAAGGTCAACATTCCTCTCTTAGATGTAATTGAACAAATTCCATCTTATGCTAAATTTTTAAAAGAATTATGCACTAAGAAGAGGAGAATAAATGTTCCAAAGAAAGTCTTTTTAGCCGCCAATATCAGTGAAATGCTGTCAAATCCCATACCTTTGAAACGTAAAGATCCAGGTTCCCCCATCATTTCATGTATCATTGGTAATACTCACATTGATAAGGCACTTTTAGACTTAGGGGCCAGTGTCAATTTGCTTCCATATTCAGTCTATCAGCAATTGGGTCTA
The DNA here is from genome assembly GCF_001876935.1 of Asparagus officinalis. Lineage (NCBI taxonomy): Eukaryota > Viridiplantae > Streptophyta > Magnoliopsida > Asparagales > Asparagaceae > Asparagus > Asparagus officinalis. The sequence continues at coordinate 106,258,139 of NC_033797.1, forward strand.
GGTGTACTAAACCCAACCAAATACACCTTACAATTAGCTGATAGATCTGTTAAGGTCCCCTATGGGTGAGTTAGAGGATGTTCTGATTAAGGTTGGAGATTTTATTTTTCCAGTAGATTTTGTAGTCTTGGAAACACAACCTGTTTCCAATCCCAAAGGACAGACACCTATCATCTTAGGACGACCTTTCTTAGTCACTTCTAATGCTCTCATCAACTGTAGAACTGGTCAAATGAAGCTGTCCTTTGGGAATTTGCAACTGTAGAACTGGTCAAATGAAGCTGTCCTTTGGGAATTTGACTGCTGATCTTAACATTTTTAATCCAAGGGACCAACCAAATAATCATGAAGCTGTCCTTTGGGAATTTGACTGCTGATCTTAACATTTTTAATCCAAGGGACCAACCAAATAATCAACCTCTAGAAATAAATTATATTCAGGAAAGATCAGAAGAAGAAGAAGAATAAGAAGAAGAAAAGTCTGATTTGAGTTTTGAGGAAATTTTTTATGAAGAGTTAGAATTTTTAGAAGAAGCAGATCAGGTCTTTGAGAATAATGAAGCTGTGTTAAACATTTGCTGTTTTGAATTAAATTTTAAAGAACTCTTTCTTGATGAACTTAGATTCTTAGAAAATAATCAACAACCAAATTTTCAGAACTCTACAGAAGAATTGGTTGTTAGAAAACTAAACTTCATAGTACAAGAGTCTAAGTTCAGTAAGAAATGCAAAATACATGACACCAATAATACCTACCTTATTTTGTTGCAAGAATTATTGAACACACCGAAATGCTTAGAATTTCACATTATTGATGATATCATTCTGAATTTATTTAAAATCCGGGGAAGAATTTTCAACAATAAGGTAGGATTCAATGTAGAATACGAGCTCTTCGTGTTGAACACTTCATTCTACATTAGTTGTTTTGTTTATTTCAGAATAATAAAAAGAATTTATTTTTCTCTCATTCGAGAGTTTCTTATTCAGTTGAAAAAAGAAAAAAAAGGAAAAATAAAAAAAGAAAAGAAAAAAAAGAATAAATTTTTGATTCCATCCTCCTCAGACCAAAGGTAATTGCAGATTTTTATCAGCCGACCAAATATAAGTATTTCACTTCTTATCTGCTTTACTTTGTGCATCATAGAGTTTGCATTGAGGACAATGCAAAATTTAGGTGTGGGGGTGGGAATTAGTTAATTTTTCTCTTTGTTTCACATTTTTTGTTGTATTTTTGTCATTTTTTTTCTTTTTCTAAAAAAAATATAAAAATATCGTCACTTGCCAAATTAATAGAGTTATGTAATAATTGATTTATTTGATAAATTTGAAATTTTCTAATCCCTAGTTAGTTATTTACTTAAGTTCACCTTTTATGATAACTCTAAATAAATTTCTTAAGAAATGATTTTCAAAGTAGTATACTTTACTTAAGCCTTAACTTGGACTTTTATTTAAAATAATGATATTTTTTGCATGCTTAGCTTAGAATTGAAAATAATTTTTCAAAATGTCTTGATTTACATATTTTTCAAAATATATATACATATACAAAAAAAAAAATTGCAAAAGAAGAGTGCGAAAAATAGGCACCAAAAAGAAAAAAAAACTCTCTTGAATTCTATGTGATTCTATATTATAAAGCCTAAACTGACCGAGTAATTAAGCCCAAGGAGTATTTCCATACTTAATAACCTAAGCCCAATTGGGTTGGGATCCATTGTCCCAAAAAGAGTGCGAAAAATGGGCACCAAAAAGAAAAAAAATAATACTCTTGAATTCTAGGTGATTCTATCTTATAAAGCCTAAGCTGATCGAGTAATTAAGCCCAAGGAGTATTTCCATACTTAATGACCTAAGCCCATTTGGGTTGGGATCCATTGGCCCAAAACTCGTTAAAAGGTCACTTAGAAAGCCCGTTAAAGTAGAAAAAAATCACCAAGGATGAAAGAGTTAAAAAAAATTAGAAAATAATAATAATAAATGTTTTATAGTTATATATATGGTCATGGAAAATATTTTAGATCAAGCAACTTGAAAATTATTTAAAACAAAGAGTTAGCATGTTCTTTTCAAATCTTTTAAATTAAATTTCTAAGTTTGGCTTGGTTTTGTATTGCTACAATGAGAAGATTTTCTAGGAAATATACCTTAGAGTTATATATAAAAATGTTTTCTTGAGTAATAACTAGCTTTAATTATTAAGTAAATTTAGTTATTTACTAACTTCTTTAATTTGGCAAGATGATCGAATTTTGTGGGTATATTCACTACAAACCCTCACGAGACTACAACTCGTCCACTAGGGTAACCTAGGGATTTAAAGGCTTGTTGTATGCGCTAAATACAACCGCGATTCCTGCGAAAGTGAGTTTGGTTTTCTTTTAGTTTTTTTTCTTTGCTAGAGGACTAGCAAAAGTTTAGGTGTGAGGGTATTTGATAATCATATTTTATTATAATTTTATATCCTTATTATCTATTTTATATGAATAAATATGCCATTAATAATTGTTTTTATCTTTAATTGCATGTTAGTGAAGATTAAAGCCCAAGATCTATTATCTTAACAAAAACCCATGAATTAAATGAAAAACACAAGCAAGAGTCAAAAAGCCCAAGCCCAGAATCAAGCCGAGTACGCTGTAGAAGCCGAAGAAAATAAAAAAATTAAATATGAAAAAAATGTATTCAAGATAGTTGGGCGCAAAGAAACGACGATATCTCCCAATCCGGGAGGCGGAATTTAACATATAATATATGAAAATTGCCTATCTCGACGAGACGAAGCTAACCGTGAAGTCAGAAGTCTTATTAGAGCATCGATACCAGTATCGATGCAGGCATCGATGTGGGCATCGATGCTTGTATCGATGCGAAGTCATCCAGATTTCATCTACGGCCGAAATTGCATTCTTGGGGCTCAAGTTTGATCCAAGGGCTCTCATTCACTGATGTTTACTATAAATAAGGGTTAAGAGTGAGGGGTTAGGGGTATGAAAATTTTTATAACTCCTTTTGGAGAGGAGGACTACTCTAAATTGAGAAGGCCTTCCAAATTTGTAACTTTTTGTTACAATTAATAATAATAATTTTTTCACCACTTTAAATATTTTTTCTATTTGTTGGATGATGAAGATGGAGATGAAGAATTATTTAGAGGTTTGCATTTCTTTTTTTTCTTTTTTATTTCTTTTTTATTGCTTATTAGTTTAGATTTATTTCTATGCTTATAGTTAGATTTTATTTTCTTGTTAAATAGCCAAGAGGCTAGAACCCTCTTGCCTTAGATTTATTTCATGCTTATAGAGTTGATTTATTTTCTTGCATTTAATTCTTACAATTTATTTTGTAGTTTAGATTTTGCAATTTATTTTGTAGTTAGATTTTAATTTCTTGTACTATTCACCTTGAGGCTAGAACCCTCTTGGGTTTAGTTTTTCTTTTTGTTTATTTTTATTTTGTTTGATTCGTCTTTATGCTAGAACCCTCTAGGGAATCACCCTTTTCTAAGAAGTGAGTTCAATTTTAGATTACCCATATCTATAATTGAATCCACCATCTTTAATTTCTTGTATTTTCTTTTATTCTTGAATTTTATTTTTCATTCTATTTTTTCATTCTTCCTTCTTGCCTTGTTGATCACATTTATTTTTTTACTCACATCCACTCTCAAAAACACTTTTTGCCTATTTACACACCATTTTCACTCTCATTATCTCTCCACAATCACATTCACTCATCACTCCTATTTATCACACACACAACATAAGAACCGATTTTATATTTTCTCCTACAAAACACCTTCCTCGTGGATCGATATCTTTATACTATAACTTGACATGGTTGTGCACTTGCAATATTTTTGGTACATAATTATGCCGCATCAACTACCTAGTCGGCCAAACCATCCACGTCATTTCCCGGATAAACCCCATCCGAGTCTTCATGACGTAGCCTGCGACCTTAAACTGGCGTTTGGCCAGATGGGCACTCCTGCTGTCGTAATACGACATTCACTTCATACCACAGAAGTCAGTCAAAGGACATGCTATCTGTGATCTCATGGCAAGTTATCCGCTAGGGGCGAAAACTGACTTATTTGAAGATTTGCCAGATGAACCCCCCGAAGTCAACACGACCTCCCCAGCAGAAGCCTGGCAGATGTTCTTTGACGGTGCGTCTCACGTCGGCACGAGCGGATCTATCGTTGCTAGAGTGGGGGTGGTCCTTACTTCCCCGCATAACCACATACTACCCCGAGCTTTTTCTTTAACAGAGCCATGCACCAACAACGTGGCTGAGTACCATACGCTACTCATTGGACTTGAGTTGGCAAGGGAGTTAGAGATAAAGCAGCTCGAGGCCTATGGCGACTCCCAGCTCATTGTCAAGCAAATGACGGGGGAATACGAAGTTAGAAACGATGACCTGATCCCGCTTCACAAAGCAGCTACCAAGTTAATAGAGTCATTCGAAAGCTTCCGCATCGAGCATGTGCTCTGTTCCAAGAACAAGCATGCAGACGCTCCCGCATCCCTGGCGGCTAACTTGACCCAGCCACCAGAAACGACTCAATTGGTCACTGTGGCAAGCCGAAGACTCTTTCGACCTAAAGACGTTCTAGAAGTAAACGCCACTCACAAAGTTTCAGATCGGCCCGACCCAAAAGATTGGCATCTCCCGATCATCGACTACGTCCTAGACGGCATGTTGCCCGAAGACGCTAGAGGGCGAGAGTCTGTCCGCCGATGTGCCTCAAGGTTCTACTACGATTCGACCATGAAGATGTTGTATCGAAGGTCGTATGACGGCTTGTTACTTCGATATCTTTCAAAGATAGAAGCACAAGAGGCCCTACGGAAAGCCTATGATGGCACTTGCGGAGCTCACCAGCCCGTACCTAAGCTTTGGGATCGATTACGGAGAATAGGCTATTTTTGGCCTGGGATGGTCAGCGATGTAGTTTCTTACACAAAGCGTTGCCACACGTGCCAAATCCACGCCAACTACCTGCATCAACCTCCTGAAGACCTACACCCGACAACAGCATCATGGCCCTTCAAAGCAAGGGGGATGGACATCGTCGGACCAATATCCTCATTGTCGGCGAGAGGTCATCGCTTCATCCTCGCGATCATTGACTACTTCTCTAAATGGACTGAAGCCGTCCCTTTAAGAGAAGTCAAGACCAATGAAGTGATTAAGTTCATCAAACATCATGTCATATACTAATACGGCGTACCTCGACGTATCATCCATGACAACGGCACATAATTCGTTAGTCACATGTTCACCCGGTTTTGTGATAAGTTTCGGATACAGAACCTCTCCTCAACAGCCTACAACCCTTCGGCGAATAGCTTGGCCGAGGCCTTCAACAAAATAATTGTTAAGATCTTAACCAAGCTGACTTCCAATAACAAGCATGATTGGAATGAGAAGCTGGGCGAGAGCTTATAGGCGTATCGCACAACGGTTCGTACACCGACCGGCAACACACCTTATTCGTTGGTATATGGTTGTGAGGCTGTGTTGTCATTAGAGATTCAAATTCCATCCCTCCGCATTGCCCTAGCTATAGGGATGACGACCGAGGACAATCATTAACGACGCCTTGCGAAACTTAAAGCGTTGGATGACAGGCGGCTTGAAGCTCAACAACACATTGAGTTCTACCAAGCCCGAATGTCTAAGGCTTTCGACAAGAAAGTCAAGCGTCGATCATTTAAGGAGGGAGAATTGGTGCTTACCATCCGACGACCGATGATTCTCACTTCTAAGAAGAAGGGTAAGTTTCAGCCCAAATGAGAAGGACCGTTCATAGTAGAGACAGTCTATTCGAATGGAGCTTATCGTCTTATCAAACCGAATGGTGATAAGATCATGATGTCTATCAACAACAAGTTCTTGAAGAAGTACTACCCTTAGTACCCCTGTAAACTCCCACGAGTCCATGAGTCTAAACTGGTCCTCACTCCCTCTAACTGGTACATGAGGCTAAACTGTTCCTACTTCATATACTCCAACGGGAAACCCTATACGAGACGCTACAAATAGTTTTCTTAAGTGTGACCTAGATCGCCACTTGGCCCGACCTTCTTACAGTTAGGACCAAAACAACCCTATCATGTTAACCCTCACCTCTGACAAAATCAACTTACCAATCGTCTTCAATAGGATGGTGAGCCCACAAAGTCACTCACATTGTGGCAAACAATCCTGTCATGTTAACCATCACCTCTGATAAAATCAACTCACCAATCCTCTTTAATAGGATGGTGATCCCACAAAGTCGCTCACATCGCGACAAACAACCTTGTCATGTTAACCCTCACCTCTGACAAAATTAACTTATCAATCCCCTCTAATGGAATGATGAGTCCCCAAAGTTGCCCCGATCATAATGAAATTCTATCATGTAAATGATTACCTCTGATGGCCGGCCCCGTTATTCCCACGAGTAACACGGCCTAAGCAGTGACCTACCATGCGATGTGTTGCTACTTCGGTCAATAGTCACACTCCTACATCCCTGAACTATCTGACCTATTCTGGCTATCCTAATATTCTCTTAGAATAACCGATGGGTAGCAGCCTACCATGTGACGGCTCCTACAGCAATCAATCGTCACATTCTTACATCCCTGAACGATTCGATTATCATTCACGACGTCACCCTCGGGGACGGCGATAACTACCAAAGACGGTTTATTAGGTGACATGCCTCAAACGCCCCCTCAAACAATAACTCGCCAAATGGCAAGTCATTGTTGGGCTGAGGCTCGCTCCACACTAGCAACCCGCTCTTTGTTTCAAGCTCGGTTCGCAAAAATAAGCTACCTAACGAGTGAGAGTTAACTCGACCCCGTGCTGCGAACAAACAAAAGCAGAAGGGGGTCCTAACGACTAAGTCCAAGACAGACTCGTCGAAGGCCCACCACGCTGTGAAAAATGGTACCATCGACTCAACTCGGGCGACAAACAGCATGGGCGAGTCTGACACGATGGTTATCAAAGACTAACCAATAGTCCTGAACACAGACTAAACACAGAAAATAAAGAAAAAAGTTATGCATAATTAAAAGCATAAAGGCCATTCTAGGCCAAGTTTAGATTTATAATAATTCGCCAGTTACGATGCAACAGGCATCAGCAAAATTACAGCGTTTAAAAAAAACAAGGCAAGAGACGCACTACATCAACATCAGCAGGCTGAAAGTGGCAATTTTCACTTTAACAGCTCCGCCGCCTGTCTGGCTTTAGCCCTCTCCTCCTGCCTCCGCTAGAGTCGGGCGAAAGCAACCTCGCCTTCCTCCTCCTCCTCCTGGAGAAGGAGCTGGAGCGCCTTCTTTTCTCCTCGACAGCCCGAAAAGCCCACACCTTCTTATGCTCAAGCCTTTTCAGCCTCGCCTCTCCCTCAAGGGATCCAGTATCCATGAAGAAGCTGTCATCCAGATAAGCATCCATCTTCCCCAGTACGGCTCGATGTCGCCAGTGCAGGCGTCTGAGCAAAGCCTCCTGTTTTAGGATCAGCTTCGCCAAGTCCTCGCGCTCAAACAGAGCGCTCATTGCAAGGGGCACCAGTTCAGCATCAGCATGCACCAACTCCTCCAAGCGATATATCAGCCCCCTCAAATGATGGAGCTCTCACTCGCATCGCTGGGCCAGCTGACGACCGCTCACACGGTGGATCTCTTCCAAGCTTTCGGCCACGAGGAAGAGCATGTCATCATACCCCCTGACGCCTTGGCTGATCATTACAGCCGTTCAGTGAAGATTAGTCTCCAATTTCTAAAGGAGGGCAAGAGCCGAAGCAGAAGCCGAGACGGGAGAGCCTTGGGCTAGGTCAGCGACGGCAACCGGTGTCGTGCCGGCACCGACGGTAGCGGAGGAGGAAACAACTTCCTCGCCCTTAGAAGCGCTCGACTCAGTGGCCATTGATTAGAACAAGAGAAGAAACTCTAAAAGAATTTTTTTTCGGGTGAAGCTTTGTGAACGCGAGGACTCTATCAAGAGAGTGGAAGACACATTATATAGCCGAGAGATGAACGGCTGGGATTCGCTGCCTCAAATCAATCGAACGACCCAGATCTCCAGTGACACTTCGAGTTCGACACCCATAAAAGCCTCGACTCTCGGGACTCCAAACCGACCGTTCGAATTGAACACGGAAGGCGAAGCATTCCGTCACTTCGCAATTAATGAGAGATGACGTGCCCACATCGCCCTAGCTGGTAAGCACTTGGGTCCACCGAAAGACATGCAGCTCAAACTCGCTTGTGCTTGAGTTTCGCTTACAGCCCTAGACTCACCCGTGCTTGAGTTTTGCTTGCAACCCAAACTCGCCATCACTTGAGTTTCGCTAGCAGCCCAAACTCGCCTGTGCTTGAGTTTCGCTTACAGCCCAAAACTCGCGCGTGCTTGAGTTTTGCTTGCAGCCCAAACTTGCCATCACCTGAGTTTTGCTAGTAGCCTAAACTCGCATGTGCTTGAGTTTTGCTTACAGCCCAAACTTGCCTGTGCTTGAGTTTCGCTTGCAGTCCGAAATTCGCCTCATTTGAGTTTCACTTGCAACCCGAAATTCGCCTCACTTAAGTTTCGCTTGCAGCCCAAACTCACCTGTGCCTGGGTTTCGCTTATAGCCTAAACTCGCCATCACTCGAGATTCTCTTGCAAACCAAACTCGTCGATGCTTGAGTTTCGCTTGCGGCATAAACTCTCCCTCGCTGGAGTTTCACCTGCGGTCCAGAATCGCCAGCAACTAAATCTGCCCATCACATGAATAAGACACTGAATAGTGATGCAATGAAAGATGAGAAGATTGCGTGTACAACGAGAAAGTACAAAGTTCATTAGATGTTTTCTGGAGAGTACATTTGAACAAAGTTAGGACTTTGCAATCAAGAGAGTCATAACATTACATTCAAGAAACAAAACAATCAACGGGGCATCCTGGATCTACTCCCACCCTACGAGCTTATTCCAGGAGTTTGAAGGAAGCGAGCTCTGACCTAATCGCGGCTATCCTTTCCACGTGAAAAGTACGAGCCTTGTCTTCAGCCTCTCGCCGGACCCGCACCTCGAAAGAAGCATTAGCGGCGACATCTTCTTGGCATAGCAACAAAAGGTCGCGTCTTTCTCTTGCAAGGACGCCATGCACGGTCTCAATCTGAATGCGCAGGCCCATCAAGATCGATTCCCCTTTAATATATGGAGTCCTACCTAAAGAAATCGAGCCAGTAGTACTCTCCATATCAGCCTGTAGTAGGCGTCGGCAGAGATCCAAACGAGCGATAAAGGATTCTTTGTCTTCTATGTCTCGCCTTCGGCACTCTCGCTGCTACGACTCGTGACGACGGGCCGAAGCTAAGAATGACTCCACTTCGGACTCTAAATCTGCCTGCCGCAGATTATCCAGCTTGCTTATGAGCGACTCAAGATCAACGAGCCTCATTGAACAACGTATGACGAGCCTGTAGTCACCCAAATGACGGATTTGGTTAACCCGATCTAAGAGGGCCTGCTTCAGGTCCACGAAGACACCACGGCCCTGATCGACGACCGAGATCACCCGCTTCACAACATCCTCCAACTCCTCCATATGGATCTGTAGATTGGCTGAATCCGAAGGTTTAGGCTCCGGATCGTGGCCAGGTATAGTAGTTGAAGAAGAGGCATCGTTCGCCTTCTTCTTTGAAGCGGATGCTTTAGGGCACGACGCCATTGGAAACGAGGAAAAGAAGACGAGAACGGTGACCTCCTTAACTAGGAGAGCAACATATATAATAAGCATGCTCATCGTTCGAAGGTCCAATCGGCCGCAGGGAACAGAGAGTTACCATTATGACGCCTTCAATGCGAAGTGACATACCAATGTCAGTCGAGCTGGCAGTCACGCGATGCCACGACCAGACACGTGGCTCACCTTATTCGCCTACGGCTCTGAAGGGGTTTTTTGCCCAGGATCACCTTCGGTCCAAACTCTCCTATGATTCGGATTCACCTCCGCCTGTGGCCGGAATTCGCCCACGGCCCAAATTCGTCTAAAGTTCGCCTGTAACTAGAACTCACCCAGGGGTCGAATTCGTGTGTGGCTAAGAGGCCAAAAGGCAACATGAACACATAAAAAAAGAGAGAATATATGCAAACACATTTAGAAAATCAAAAGAAGCATATCATTCATCCAGTTTTAAGACAGTACATTTGAACAAAGTTATGATTTTACAAACCATTAGCACCAAATGTCTTAAACACGGAGAACCTAGTCTAAGAGGCTGAAGGACGCGAGCTCCGCTTTAGCCACGACCACCCTCCTCGCGTGGTCTTGCTAGGCTTTATCCTCAGCTTCCTTCTTGGTCTGACCCTCGAAGGTAGACGCGACGACGACGTCTTTTTGTCGTAGTATCTCAAGGTTTCGAGTCGCCTCTTCGACGACTTTGTCAACTTTCTGACTTTCAGATCGGAGGCCCCCTAGAGTCGTCTCCGCAAGCTCCAACTCGGCCCTCAGACAAGATACAGTGGAAGTAAGAGTGTCCATCCGTTCCCCCAGGGAGCACTGTTGGTCAACCCAGAAGGTGACGTGGAACTCTAAATCCGCCATTTCCCTCGAGCGAACCTCCTGTTCCCATGCCTCTCTGTGCCGAACTTAAGATAGGAAGCGATCTACGTCAGTCGCTGGACCTCCTTGCAGTAGAGTCTCCAGGTGTGTGAGACTCGACTCCAGGTGGAGAAGCCGCTGCATGCAACGGGCGACAAGACGAGATTCACCCAACCGCCTGAGATCGACCATGCGATCCAGGAGGGACTATTTGAAGTCAACATAGACCCTGAGACCAAGGCTGACAAGGAAAATAACCTGCTTCGCGGCATTTTTGAACTCTTCGATACGAGCCTGGAGAGGTAGAGAGCCTGAGGGAATAGGCTCTTGACCCTGAGCAAGTGCTGCAATAGGAGGAACATCAAGGCAAGGCTCCGCCCCAAGCGGGGGAACAGGATGCGAGGCGGGAGAAGCCGCGGCCTCCTCGGATTCTTAGTCAGAAACGAGTATGGGCTCAGTCCTACGCTCTCTGGTGATGGGCACCCCTTCCCGAACTGCACGATAGCCAAACAAAAAAAAGAGGGTTAAGAGCGGGGAATGTCACCTTGTTCACAAACCAACAATCTAACCGGACGAGGGCCTAGATGCCAAAATACCTTCGGCAGCGGTAGTTTCGGCGGCGGAAGAGGAACAGACTCCCTGACTCTTCTTTGAAGCAGTCTTCTTCACCTTCGGCGCCATCACAAACGCAGCAAAAGGAAACATGTGTTTTCTTCAGAAAAGGCAACTAAAGCCACGACACCCCTAAATGCAAAGGGAGAGGCATTAAATACATGGCGTGGGTGAATGCACGTCGTTCGATTGGACCGTTCAAATCGAACAGTCACAGATAAGGAAAGAGGATACCAAATCTCACGCGAACGGTCGAGATACGTCGGTTTCCAACACGATATCTGGCCAACAACTCAAGTTGGGCACGAAGAACAGAGAACCCCACTACAGCCACCTTTAGCGGGGGAAAACGTGCCCACGTCATCTTAATTAGTAGACACGTGGCCCACGAAAAAATAAGGCCTGCCCACGAATTGAATTCGTCAGGCAAACTTGCTTATATCGAGTTCGCCCGAAGGCTCAGACCCGCATGCTATTGCAATCTTCCTGAGGCTCAGGCATAGTTGGGCTTTGAACCACTTTTCAGTTTGCCTGAAGATTGAACCCAGTTGGGACTCAGGCAAAGATTGAAACAGTTCGCAGTCCCACCTAAGGCCGAAGATTCGCCTGCAGCAGAGACTTGGGGGCGGCCAGGAATCACCAGATATGAGTCAACCAATGGTTGATTTGATAAATTCCGCTGTGACCAACAACAAAATGCACACGAAAAATAAAAGGAGCAATGGCTGGGATGAAAACACAATTCTATTCATTAAAAGAGATTCGGGTACAACGACATAATCGAAAGCATATTAAAAATCTCTCAACCGCAACTCCAACTCACGGATCTCTTCAGCGCGCTTGAGCTCGAGTCTCCTCAGGATCTCTCAACGAATGTCCACTTCAGAGTGTGAAAGCAAGTCTTGGATGATGCATTTCGTCGCCTTGAGGGCTCGGCCCTTCTCCTCAATAGCATCAGTAACCAGCTGCTGGAACGACTCGAGTTCCCCCAACTCCCCTATCACCTGTTTGTGAGCCTTCTCCTGGTTAGCCAATAAGGCCTGCGCGTTAGCGATGGCTTGTTTGGTCCCCGCTATCTCCGAAGATAGGCGGAAGACACGAGAATCAGCCTCTTGGCGCGCCAAGTTCAGTCGCTCACTCTCGACTGTGGCGCGCTCCAGCTCTTTCGTCAACCTTGCCTCCAACGATGTTGTTTCCTCTAGTCTACTATCGCGCTCCTCCAATGCTATCTGGACCTCGCCAGACGCAAGTTGGAGGATCTCGGAGCTCGTGATACGAAGGGCAAGCAGTTGTCCGACGACCCGTTCTGCCTCCTCCAGATGTTCGAAGTACGGTTTGGTGGCAGAAGGACCCAGAGCCTTGATCAAAAAGCCCATATGATATTCTAGGGCTTCCTTGAATTCCTCAAAAGGGGAGCTTTCCTCCAATGTGAGTCGAATGCTGTCTGCAAGGGTAGCTTGGAGGCTAGTGATGGTTTGGTCCACCAACTTTTTGCGTGAGAGAGCCAAGGGAGAGAGGGTAGCCTCGTCGACAGCCGATGTCGTCACCAAAGCCGGGGCTGAAGCACTAATATCCGCAACAATGGGAGTAGTAACAGACACCGTTGAGGCTGGAGCACGAACTGACACCATCGGGGTCTCAACCACCGATCTGAGCGTAGCCTCAACAGTCGTTGAGATACGGGGTGAGGGATCAACCACCATACGGGTAGATGCTTCCCCTAGGGTGGAAACCCCCTGGATCGGAGACCCTATCTCGACCGACGCTTCATCAGGAGTGTGGGTCTCCCCTTCAGAGTCAGAGGGTCCCTCGTCGCTCGACATCGTCTCATGGGGCAAGTCATCATCTTCGCTGCCGGTTTCTCTGCCTTCTTCAGCCGACTGGTTAGCCCAAGTGGGGGAATACTCTTTGCCAGTAGCTTCCGAGGCTGGAGCAGCTGCAGATACGGGAAGGAGGTTAATAATAACTCCTGAAAAGAGCCCCATAAGTGGTTCGGCAGAGATAGAGACACGACACTCAACAACACTCTTACCTGAGTCGCCGAGCTCCGCCTCATCTTCGGCTCCCCCATCTTCATCGGAAGGAATGGGGATCGCCTCCTTAATCGTACCTGCATTGAGTCAATGCGAACGTTAGATGATACTAATTCGACCCTACACCTGGAGATGCGGTACTAAGGGTTACCTCTCGGCATAATGGTGGGAGTCGCCGAAACCACCACTTGCTGCTCCACAGCAGACGAGGGAACGACCTCCGAAGTTGCCGGAACCGTCCCTGAGGCAGTAAGCGGAGTGGGCGTAGCACCCTTGGCTGTAGGGGTAGTCACCCCAAGAATTAGCACGGAGGCTGCATCATCCTGGCCTCTCGACACTCTAATAGCCTCGGTCGCCTCCTCTTGACAGGCTCTCTTAGCCGCCTCCACCCTGGAACTGTCAATCACGGCCTCCCGTTGTCGCTTAGAAAGAAGAAAGCTGCTAGGAACCAAGAGCGGCATCCCCAATCACCCCGTGATTGCTCCCCGGGCCTGTTCCAGGCATTCACTCGCCTGAGTCAACTCATCTGACCCTCCCGACACGTTGGTACGGGGGATCGCGATGAGGAGGAGGGGATGGAGGCGAACCGAGATTCCCCAAGTCATCCACAGCAGAGGATTCTCGGCTCCTCTTAGAGACACGCCCGAACCAACTCTGCCAGCCGGCGACCTTTTCACCTGAGAGCGAGTGGCTTGCCCTCGGCGGACGCCCGCCTCTGCTAACGAGCTTTTGGAAACGCGAAGCCCTCGGGGTTCGCGCTGGCCCCTCTATACCACTAACAATAAAGGAGCGTATGGCGAAGGTCGCGATCCTTAGCCGGCAACTCGAAATGCGCATTTGTGGAACCAACATAGGTCCAGAACCACCCTCGTGCACCATCAACCAACCCTCCTTCGTAATCAAAATGAGGGTTGATATTCCCGATATAAAGTTGGTCATACCCAAACTGGCGGGCAAACCTACAAGGGAAATAAGGCTCGAGGTAACACGCGGAGCCGGTTCGTAAGACGTGATACCCCGGCCGGATGTTAACTAACCACCGGAAGGTGCCGCAAGAGAGGACGGTGTTATGGGTTATAAGGACCATGAATTTTTGATACTAGTTAAAATAATTTTTTAGTATTTTAAAATATTCAATTATTATTTAAAAGAGTATTTGTATTTTTCTTGATTTTCTAGAATTTTCTACGATTTAAAAAAACCAAAATTTATATTTATGGTTTTAATATTTATAAATTTATTTCATGTAGTAAAATTTTCTAGAATTAGTTTGTTATGTTATCAGTATTATTACGTATTATTTTAAATAATATGTTGTATTATTAATATTATTACGTATTATTTCGTATAATACTTTGTATTATTAATTACATATCTTTGATATAAATTGTTGTATTATTTTTCTGTTACATATTATCTGTTGTATTAGTCTAACTAGTACATTTTACTGTGTTTATAATTATCCCATAATTATTTGATTTTAAATTTAAGTAAAAATATTTTTATTATTAATTATTCTCGTTTAATTATTCAATATGAGTATATTTTGACTATTTCGTATCAACTGTTGTATTAGCACAGCATGTACGTTTTTATTTGTAGATAATTATTATGTAATTAGTTTAATTTTTAAGTACCAGAAATTATTTATTATAATTATTTTTGTTTTAATTATCTAACCCTAACCCTAACTTTTATTTATATATATATATATATATATATATATATATATATATATATATATATATATATATATATATATATATATATATATATATATATATATATATATATATATATATATATATATATATATATATATATATTATTTATTTACATTACCCTCTCTCCTTCTTCATTTTCACGCAGCCGCGCCCCTTCCCTCCTCATCTCTCTGCTCTCGTTTCTTCGTCGCGAAACCACCATCCCCGCCTCCTTTTCCTCCCCGCTCCCGCGCATCAGCCATCATCATGCGCGTCCAACCGAGCTCCGCGTCGTCATCGAACTCCCGACAGCCCCGAAGAGCCTCGCCGCCAACCCTCACCCCCAGCCGCTGACCACCTCGAGCTGCAAGGCCAAACTGCCGACGACGTCGCGCGCGCGCTCGAACCCCCCCAGGCCAATGCCTTTTCGCGCGCCTCCTCGTCGCCGTGCACGCACCGCCGCTGCTGCCTCTGTTCCCGCCCACCGAGCTCAACCGACGCCGCCACGGGCCCTGCCCAGATCCGCCTGCCGTTGATTCTAGCAGACCGCCGCTTACTTCCTGCGCGCTAGCCACGCTGAGGTCCGCCCTGAGATCGCAACCCAGACCGCCGCCCACTCAAACCCCGCTGCGGCACCATACCCGCGCGGACCACCAGCCCAAGAGCTCTCTCTCCCAACGGCCGACGAACTCGCAACGCCTGCATCCGGCACAGATCCGCCACTGCCCGGGAGCTTGCGCGTGGCCCTGATCTGCCGCCTCTTGCTGTCCGTCAACCACCGTCGCCTCGACCCCGCTACCGAACCACAGAGCCTGTGCCGTCGACGTCGAATCATTCGACGAACCCGAGGCAAGATCCCGCTCCTCTTGACTCGTCAATTCCTATTTATATCTATCGTTAATTAGTTGCATAAATTAGATTTTGAATTGTTATTATTTGCGTGGGCTTGTTGATGAATTGGTGAATTATCTGTTTATGTTGATTTATAATTTTTATTATTTGCATGGATTTGATGAATAATATTGAAGGGATAGAAATTATGTGATAAATAGTATATTCAGAACCAATATAATAAGTTAAAGAATTTATTTTGGGTAACAGAATTATTTTAGATTAATTATAATATTTTGGGTAACAGAATTATTTTAGATTAATTATAATATTTTTAGAATTTTTATCGTGGAAGGAAATTATTTTAGAATGATAAATATTTTTAAAGAAGTTATTTTGGTAAAAGATTATTTTTGTGTTATGATTGTGTGATTGATATAAATATTTTTAAAGAAGTTATTTTGGTAAAAGATTATTTTTGTGTTATGATTGTGTGATTGATAGTTATAGAACACGACATTTCATGTACATTGACACCGGTTTGTTGACACTGTTATTTATACTCACTCATGTCATATATGCACACCTGATTTCATCGCTAGCTTATATAGTCATGTTCATCATATGATTTTCATAAGATTAGTTGTATTTATTTATTATTTCTTGTTTTGTTGAGAACCGTTAGTAGTTCATGTCCTTAGTTGCCTAGCGTGTCGTGTACAAGACCATGATACATGTGTATTGTTGACTTAGAAAACAAGAAGAGTTGGGATGGGAAGGCCTGGGTTCATGTTATCGGATATGTTATTGTTTATTTCCAGGCTTGCACCAGTGAATCGTTTCGCACTGGGGTGGGTCTGAGGAGCAGTGATCAGATATGTTTATTGTTTATTTCCAGGCTCGCACCAGTGGATCGTTTCACTCTAGGGTGGGTCTGAGGAGCAGTGATCGGATATGTTTATTGTTTATTTTTAGGCTCGCACCAGTGAATCGTTTCGCACTAGGGTGGGTCTGAGGAGCGGTGATATTGTGATTATTGATTATTTCCAGGCACGTACCAGTGAATCGTTTCGCACTGGGGCGGGTCTGAGGTACTAGTGAGATGTGGTTGTTAATCAGATATCCGATAATGTGAACTTTGACTTTGTGTGAGATGTGAACCAGTGACCTGCTATAGGATGGCTAGTTACATGACTCGTTTCTTGGCTAAGTATGATTCTTGTGAAATGTAGATCAGTTGTATTTCTTTCATACATAGATCGGATTAATATTTAATTATCTACATTTTGAGACATATGGTATATACATGAGGGTTTCCTTGTTTGGATTATTTGGCTCGACGTACTACGTCTTGAGTTGTAGATTTTTAAGTATTAATTTTATCTAGTGTATGACCTTGTGACTTGGATGATTTCTGATCGCTAGATGCATGATCGTCTTGTTACTTGATTGATTTTATTGGATTTCCGTTGCATGTTTCTTTATCATTTCTGTTGTTATTTCGTTTTCGCATTGGGTTTTTGTTCGATCTATTTGTTTTGTGGGGTCGGGTCTTGCCGTGTGCCATACACGCTGACCTATTTTCTCTGGTGTACATCAGACTTAGAGGAAGAACAGGTCCAGCTAGGAGATCGCCAGGAGCTAGAGGATTCTCAGCATGAGTGCCTTACAGACGTAGCAGAAGAAGAAGCTAAAGCTTAGTCATTCCTTTCAGTTTGTTTTGTAGCACCTTCATTTTCTTTTGATCAGTGTATTTTTATATTGTCCAGTATTTCACTCAGATAGTTTTTGTATAAGGGCACATTTGACCCAAATATTATGTCTCGGATGTTATCCCATTTGTGATATGTATTATTTTATTCTGTGTTGTTCATTATATTCTTGCTATATGTGATTGGGGACCTGTGACTTTGCTTTGTATTTATTTTCAGACGCTTAGCGTATTGGATTGAGAAGAAAACAAAAAGAAAAAAATGATACTGTATATTTCTTCTCAATCTAATACGTCGCGGGTTTGTTCACGTTCCGATTCCCGGGTATTTTGGGAAGCGGGGCGTGAAATGGGCCACTGTCGACACGTCCTGAAGCGACTCGCCATAGCCGCCCCCAGTAAAGTAAATAAAGAATCGTCGTAAGTTGTAATGACTGAAGTAAGACAACGTCTTCCTCATGTCAGGGATGTCTTTACACTTCTAAGAGCATTTTTTCAGATGCTGAACAAACAGAACAAATCCCCCTTCTTGTAGAGCTGCTAGATCACTTATTAAACACTCACAGTGATATACGAACCACGCCATCAAATAAGTGTACGGCAGACCCACTCGCGGATTAGGAGTCTTAGTAACTTCACCCTCACCCTCGTCGATATACGACACGCGGCAAACTGGTTCGTCAGTGTGCGAAGCCCCCTTTGAATATAGGCTATCGTTACTGACACCAACGCGTACAGCCTCCCATAGGCCAAGCGTACCACAGGGTAAACCACTTCCACCGGGAGCACCTCGAAGGAATGGGTGGGAACTACACACCTCTTCAACCACAATATGAGGTATCCCGTGAGCAGAGCCTTTACGGATATGGGAGACTTTGCCTGGTGATGGAACGACTGGAAAGTCATCCCGAATGGGAACCCGCCCTCGTCATGCTCAAGGGTTATGGAGGACTCCCCCTTGTCCATCCGACTCTCTACCTTGACCTGGTCACACTCACCCAATGGTAGAGTGGGCCTCCCCTTGATATCATTCCTAGGTAATAAGTAGTCAGCCCAGTTTTTGTGACTAATCCCGGGAGCCCTCTTCTTCTTACCTTTGTGGTCCACCGCACCCAAGGTGTCGAGACATATGTGGTAGTGGCCGAGCAACTCCTATAAGGTCTCAACCATCAGGGGAAACCGACCCCAAAGATAATCGATCTCGTCCTGACCCAGTACGTCCTCCTCATAGGGGAAGCTCCCCAAAGGTAGCCCCGACACATCGTACATCTCGTACCACTACCCAAGCTCGCCGTTGGGGGTAAAGAACATACTGCTATCCAGGCAGTAGAGTTCCAAGATACTGTGGAACTGTGGGGCATTGATCTTCAGGCCATGCTGGGTGGCTCGGATAGCTACGAACAACTCCGAGTTTGCAAGATCAGAGTTCTCCGTTAAGATGTACTCAGTAATCTTGGAACACCACGTACCACTACCAGGCACAGAATGAATCCATCCTGGAGCCCTGAAGTCCTTCGGAGGAAATTGTCCCCCCGCTTGGAAGAAACGGTGGCGGAAAGTCTCCACTACTGTAGTCGTCTCCCCTACAGGCCATTCATTATTCAGCAAGCCGGGACGCAAGGCGACCACGTGTTTACAAGAGCTGTCGACCCCGTACCCGGTAGATGACCCTGTGAAGACACCGTAAACTACCCCCATCCTGGGTAGGAGTGAGATCCATGTTCATCGATCTCGGGACCACGAGCGACCGCAACTCGACTATCGAAAACTCCCTCGGCATACTGGGAAGGTAGTAATGGACCTCATTCATGACACGAAGCCATTTACTCTCTCCAAACAGTAGAGCCGAAGGGTCAGCCACGGCATCGCTAAACATGAACTAGGGCTTTTTCAATTCCGTCCTGGCCACGTCTGTCAATGCTGCATCAGTAATCAACTCACGCAGCGTGAGATGATGCCCATTAGCCACTCTCTTGACCAACTCCGTCGGCTTATCAGCAACAAAAATGGGTACTGGATCAAGAAGAGGGAATCAGGAGGGCGCCGCGAAGCCTGAGCCATCGGCAAGATCAATGGCAACACCCTTCGGAAGGGTTTCATCAGAAAAAGGGGCTGCAAAATAGGGTCAAAGGATGAGAACGAAAACAGTAATTAGGATCAGAAAAAGTCTTCCGAGCAGGCGAATTTCTTCGAACAGATCTTGCCTGGCGAGTTAAGCCCGCTTGACAAAAGTGGAATTCGCTTGATAAAAGATAAGACTGTCTGAACTAGATTCACCTAACAAGGCTGAATCCGCCTGAAAAGGGGGAAATTCATCCAAATCATGGAAATTGCTAAGAATAGCAAAAGGAGACAAGCAAACAGTGCTCGTCTTCTCAATGCAGCGTCATTTATTGACGCGAAATCATTGGACTCACCCGAATGCATCCCAGAGATGCCGGCGGCCACGCTAGCGGCAACATCGCTAGAAGAACCACCTGGGCCCTTTCTCCTCGAAACACACTTCTTAGACTTCGGCGCCATGTCACAAGGTCGGGAGAGAAACCTGAGCTTTTTCTCTTTGAAAGGTTTGAGCGAGTGGAGATTCTTGAACACAGTAATCCCCGAAAGAAGGAGATGAAGCCTATTTAAAGGCGAAATACTTGCGGTTGAGAGGTGAAGCCACGATCGAATTCGACGGCCCAGATCACTCTTGAGGGATAAGGTGTGGGTAGTTGAGGAACGTGGCCACAATTAAAATCAACAGCCTAGATCGCTCTCAAATAGTTTGTTTTTTGGCGGTTACAGAGCAACCATCGAGACAGGGATCGGGTCGAGCAAATCGAAACCCGGAATCCACACCGAAATTCATGGCCGGATCTAACGGTTGATATCAAAAAGTATGGCCACGTTCCGTCATCAAGCAAGGTGCGCAGAAGCGATGCCGCCTTGTCAAATCACATTTAATTTGTCCTGACGAACCCATGCAGCCTTAGCTGGCAAGTACAAAGCACAAGGCTTTGCTGACGAACACGTGGCTCGCCTTCCACCAAGTTGAATTTCGCCTAAAGAAAGAATTTTTCCTGTGAACAGATGGCAAGCTCGCACTTCAGATTTTCAAATCTCGCCCGTAAAGCAAAGTTCGCCTGCAAAATGCTTAATTCGCCTCGCCAGCGTAAATGGGTCTCGCCCGGACAGCTTATTTTTTAGGCCTAGTCTGCCTCTGAAGGCGAATTTCGAGTTTCGAACCATCGATGGAAGGGTCTCACTCACGCAATCAGACTCACTGAACGATGCAGCTCATGGATGCACCCTCCGGGTGCACTCACGGGTAGCGATTGTTTTGTCAAAATCATTACGATACAACCGAACTGCGACCTAACAGTTACGATTAACTCGAACCCATGCCTCAAACGGCTAAAGGTTATAGGAGAAATCTTAACATTAAGCCTAAGAGAAACTACTCGATAACTCATCATACTGAGGGGAATAGTATGACTAGCCCGATTCAAACGGTGATCAGTAAAGGTAAATCAAACCCGTTGATAGCTGAGGGTTTGCTAAAAATCCTAAAGAAAGCCAAATTCGTCCTAACTCATCAGGAACTTCTTTATTCAAAGTATTCCAGACCACACACGAATTGGTTTAGGTCTGAAAACTTTGAAGGGGTCTTGTAGACGGTAAAAATTACCTTGGAAGACGAAACACGAGATTCGCCTATGTATTCAAGCCGTTCGGACAGCTTGGAAATTAAGTTCACCCAAGGAGTGACCATAGACCCGCCTGCATGAAGCTCGCCTCACCTACACGAATCAAGAGCGAACTCGCCTACAAACGAAAACCTCGCCAAACTCGTCAGAGTACTTGGTAGCCGCTATACCACGTACAGGGATAGGACTTCCCACTTCCCATAACGTGAAGGGAAGGAGCACTGTACTCCAAACCCATCAAGTAGCCACTCATAGTATGAGGGGTTTGGTCAAATCCATGCAGTCGCCGAGTCTGCCTGCATGAAACTCACCTTGCCCGCACGAGTCAAGAGCCAAACTCGCCTGCAAATGGCAAGCTCGCCAAACTCGCCATAGTACTTGGCAGCCGCTATATCACGTACAAGGATGGGCCTTCCCATTTCCCACAACGCAAAGGGAAGGAGCATAGTACTCTGAGCCCATCAAGTAGCCACTCACAGTACGAGTTATTGGTCAAATCCATGCAATCATCAAGACCCGCTTGCATAAAGCTTGTCTCGCCTGCACGAGTCAAGAGCTGAATTCGCCTATAAACGGCAAGCTCGCCAGACTCACCAGAGTACTGGGCAACTACTATCCTATGTACAAGGATAGGCCTTCCCACTCCCACACGACGTGATGTGAAGCATAGTGCTCTGAGCCCCTCAAGTGGCCACTCATGGTACAGGTGAGCAGCAAGATATCTCCCAATAGTACATGGTCATATCCCATGATTCAAGGAACGGCCATGCCGTCTCTCCTCTATTTAAAAACTTCTTCCGGCCATGGAGAAGAGGTAGAGAGGTTTAGTGGTTCAGTGGGTCAGCAGTGCAGTAAGGGCAGAAGTTCAATTAACTCACAGTTAATTGATCAATCAGCTGAACCATAGCTCTCAACCCTAAAAGGAGTTGACGACAAGCTCTTTGCATAACCTTTGCACTATAGTATCTCCTCCTAGCTTTGGGCTCTGATTGCCATCGAACTCGGAAACTCGAACTCGGCTAGCACGAGCTTCTATTGCATACTGAAGCTCACCAGCAACCTCGGTCGAATCGTCTAAGGGAAGCAGACTCGGTGTGAGAATCGAGCGAGGTGTCCTATAGCTACCAAAGTCCCCACGTTAAACAAGGAGCGCCTTCCCTCCGTTTATGTTATAATTTTGATTCATTAGTTTGTAATAAGCTATTCTTATCAATAAAAATGAAATCCCTATTTCGAAAGATCAAAATTTACACCTACAGTGGCCGATTCCAGCCTCTGTACAAAGGGAATATAAGAGTCATCATCTTCAGATACCCCCGTCATCAATGAAGGGCAACGTAATATGAACCAGGCCACCAAGTACATATATGGCACTGGTACACATGCTTGGGGAGCTTTCTCAGCTTTCCTCCCAGTAGCCTTAATTCCCCGGGTGCCGATAAGTTCAGAGGTCAACATCCTTAAGCCATTCTGTACGCAGCCTACCATAGCAGTGAGGAGGCTCACGGGCCTCCCATGAGCTAATAAGACAGCTGGGTATACAACCTCAACTAATATCACCTCGTCTGGTTTCGATGGTACTACGTACCGCTTCAACCAGATCATGAAGAAGCCAGGGAGGAGAGCCACGTCAGAAATAGGAATTGTGGCCTGGTAGTGAAAACTTTCAAATTTGACACCAGCCTCGAACCCATCTTCCACGTGCTCGTTCTTGTAGGTAGCGTTGGAAGCCTTGATCCGGGCTTTAACGTCTTTGGGAGAAATGGGAGCAAGTCGGGTTACGACCTCATCTTTCTGACTCAAGTTCTGAAAGAGATAGTCCACCCATGCAGTATGCATAAGACCCCCTCCGCGCAACCCAACAACCTGAGCACATATGTGGAAGTGGCACATCAGCTCCCAAAAGGTAGCGTAAACTTCTGGGTGTGCCACTCTTAAATTGGAGAGCTCTTCAGTAGTAGGGATGAATTCTTCATAGGGCATCCGACCCAATGATAGCCCAGATATCGCTTGCATCTCATGAATAACAAAGCCTAGCTCCCTAACAGGTGTGAAGAATGTGCAGCTGTCCGGGTTGTATCTCTCTAACATGGCGAAGAAATTAGGATAGCTTTGAACAATCCCACACCTAGTAGCTAACACCGGGATCGTGAGACCCAATTGAGCGAGCGGTTACTTAAGCTCCTCAAAAACAAAATCCACCATCCGGGTCCACCAACCTCCTTCTCCAGAACAAACCCATCCCGGGGATCTGAACGTCTGCGCAGAGAATTCACCATGAGCCACGATGAACTAGCGAATGAAGACATTCGCTGGAAGTGGTGCTTCTTGAGCAAGATCCTTCTTCTCAAATAGGCCGGGTCTCAAGCCCTTGAGTTGTCCCCCAATTTGTGTCTGAGCTTGTCGACCAAATCCAAGTGACACATTTTCTTTCTCCTTGACTATATCAAAAGTCAAACCTCGGCAACAACTCACATTTAAGAAGTAGGAGAGCGGATACATCCTCTTCATATTTGGGAGAAAGAGGAAGCGGTTATTGACTCTCTTTAACAGCTTTGAATCTTCTACATGTATAAGATGGTCATCAGCTGCTATGTGATCTCCAAAAATAAACACCGGTTTAGGAAATTGATCATGACCGACAGGAGTCTCCAAATCTAAATCAGTGATCAGAGCTCTGAGAGTAGAGCATCGGGGAAATCGGAGCATACTCGTTCTCTCCGAGTCAGAGAAAGTGCACAATGGAATTCTGTCGCGAAGGCCAAAAACTTCATTCGTGTCAGGGTCACCAATATACCTAAAATGATGCCATTGATGCAATCAGTCGAAAAAGATGTAGATGGTCAGAGAAGACGAAGTCCACCAGAAATCTCGTCTAAACTAAACAAGGGATCTCGTTCTTGGAACTTTCCAAAAATAGAAAGAGTCGAATGACTCTTGACGTGACCATACAGGTCTATTTATAACAGCCATCAAGCTGTTAAAGCGGTACGGGATTCTAGAGAAGAATCCCAACCGTTCCGAAACGCTAGTTACGGCGTTAAAAGATAAAGAGTCTTTTAGACTCTAATCTTAACGCGGAATTCACATCCACGTTCAAATTCCCAAATGCTAGGCCCATACTAGCGTTATGAGAGTTCTTAACCTCGCGTTTCGAATCTCAAACGCGAAGGTCACCTTTACTTTGCAATTCTTCCAAATGAAGAACCTACCTTTGTGTTTTCAAACATGACACTTAGCCTTTAAGGCCAAGAATCCTTTTAACAGAGTGTTAATCAAAACCTCTAAATTTTTTCAACCAAATCTAAACCATTTTTAATTGGCAAACCTTTCATTAGATTAACACAACACTTCTGATGATCATCATTCCCGTAGAGTTAGCATTTAGCCTGTATTTCTCCTAATGCAATGACAATTCTATTAAAACCAACTTATCAATTCTCATCAATAGAACGATAAGTCTCTAAAGTTATTCAAATCATGATTAATTTACTAACTCTTATTAGCAGAGTAGTAAATAACCAATTTATCAACTCCCTTCAGCAGGATAATAAAATCCTTAAAACCTTGTTCAAATCATCAAGTATCACAATTAATCACTTCGATGATAAATCATTTAGCAATCCTCCCCAGTGAGACGCTAAAATATCTTTCTTGTCACGTTAAAATTACACCTCTGACAAAATTCACTTATCGACTCTCCCCAATAGAGCCTTAAGTCCTCAAAATTACCCCGATCGTAATATCTTTCTTGTCACGTTAAAATCACACCCTGACAAAATTCACTTATCGACTCTTCCCAATAGAGCGATAAGTCCTCAAAATTGCCCCGATCATAATATATTTCTTGTCACGTTAAAATCACACCTCTGATAAAATTCACTTATCGACTCTCCCCAATAGAGTGATAAGTCTTTAAAATTACCTCGATTGTAATACCTTTCTTGTCATGCTAAAATTACACTTCTGATAAAAATCTTTTTATCGACTCTTCTCAATAGAGCAATAAGTCCACAAAATTGCCCCGATCATAATATTTTTTTCTGTTACGTTAACATCATACCTCTAACAGTTCAAACCCCCCTATTTGAACCTTTTTTTATCACTTTACATAAGAAGTGTTCTCATAGAATCCCCAACGAATTAAACTCTTTCCAGAACTATCCTTAGTGGTAATAAGGAAAATTTGTGAATTTCACTCTATGAGAAAATTTACGCCGAGTTAACAACACGCCTCTGGCACTTATAAACTTCTTTCAGTGTTTAAAGCAAAAGTATAACACAAGAAGAGTTCTACTAGTCAGTTCTAGTCTGGGAGAATAACAAGTCTCTATCCCTAGCAGTTGGAAATTTTCTGGAGTTATCTCAAATCATAATAAAGAAGAATTTTCTAAATCAGGGTTATGGCGGAAATCTATGCTAAGTTAGGATCACACCTCTGGCATTTCTCGTGATTTTATTGCTTCAAGATCAAAACATGACATATGCAAGAAATAATGAGAAACCAATATTATTTTTTATTCAAAAGCTAAAAAAAGTGATACAAAGCAGAGCTATTCCTATGAAAAAGAATATTACAAACTCAAGATTCACTCGCTCATCAAATCAGAAGAGGTAAGTTGAGTTTTGACTTTAGTTAACTCCTCCTCGTGATTAGCCCGCACCATGGCCTTAGCCTTCGCCCGTAATTCATCTTCACTGGGTATGACGACGGCCGCTACCTCCTTCTTGGCATGTTCCAGGGCTTGAGCCTTCGTGTGATACTCCAAAAGACCGTTTGCATTCTTGGTGCTGAGGATATTGACAATGTTTTCTTCACGAGAAAGTTGAGCCTTTAATCGCATCACTTCAGCTTCAGCTTCAACAAGCCTTGTACGAAGCAAGTTCATAGAAGCAGTCGAGAGATCCAACTCCTCTTGTCTCCGAGCATTATGCTCTTGAAGCTCTATAATCTGATGCTCTCTTTCAGCTAGGTCCCGCTCCATCGCCTTTCGACAAGCCACTTCTTCAACTTGAAGGCTGGCCAAAATTGACATAATTTGTGGCTGAAGTTCCCTGTGACCCAAGGCTTCGAAGCGCTATAACTGTGCTTCCAAACAAAGAATGACTTCTAAACAGTGCTCAAACCACTGAGTGTTTCCCATGCTTCTAACTTCATTTAAGCCCGCCACTAGAAGAGGCCGGAAATAGCTAAAAGTTCCCCGATCATCCATCACAAATTCAATCACCTTCTTCGCAAGACAATTCAAGTATCCTAAAGAGATTTGAAGGAATTCAGGTGCACCCGCAGGACTTGAAACAGTAGTCGAAGATATCCCCCAGCCATTGAGATTGGTGCATCAAAGTGATGGCTAGCAGGTGATCCAGGTGCTAAGTTGCAGAAGCAATTGAAACATTCAATTGCGAAGGACTTGAGGTCAAGGCCATCATTGCTCTCGCCGGAGATGTACTCGGTGTAGCACCTGTTGGTGCAAGTGAGATCTTCATCAATGCTGTCAGTGAAGCAGTTGCCGTGGATGAGCCAGGCAAAGGTTGCTCTTGCAGAGGAGCTAACACCTGCACAAGCTGTTGTTCCGTAGGAGGAGTCACAGTGGTAGTCTCAGGAGTAGGTGAACCTGCACGCAAAAAGGGTCGGAATGCGGAAAGAATGTACGGAAGAATTCAAAATAAACTAGGCTTACCAGTGATATAAAAAGGAAGATAACCAGATGCCTTATCGGATGAGACCTGTGGAGCATCATCGAAAGTAGTGATGTTATCTATAGAGTCATGCTCTTCTACCTCCTCGTCATCACCTGGCATGTTGCCAACTCCAGCATCCTCATTATCTCTATCTTCATCAGCTGCATCACCAGCCGAGGAGGCTTCATAATCTACTTCCTCTTCATCATCACGTACAGCTGAAGACTCAGGAAGACTTGTGCCAACAGCCGATTTAGTCATAAGTCCCATTGTCGGACTAAGACTTGAACCGCCAGCCGATGGCATTAGTACCGAAGGAGGAGGGGATAGATTCTCTTCACAGCACTTTGATTCTAACACAGGAGCTTTAGGAGGGTCTACTGTCGAAGTAGATTCTGCATCTGTAGCCATTAATTCATCCTCTTCGTCCTCGGAAGGATGGTAAGAGGAAGCTTCACTCGATAGGGCTGGACCATGTGAACGGAGCCCAGCTCTATGTGGCAGGCCTGCAACTGAAGATTCATGCTGTTCTTCTTCTTCTACCGCTCTGATAGCATCGGCCATCAATTTTGGTTTCTGCTGGCCTTTAGCAGGAGGAGACCCAATCATCAACTTTCGGCGGGTCTGCTTATCATATTGACCAGTTTCATCTGCTGAGAGTTTTCTCTTTCTAGCCGCTCTTGTTGTGGGAGTGTCAACCACTCAGGATTCTTCCACTGGAGCAGGCTCAGCTACTTGCTCCTCTTCTTGTTTAGCAGATGGGTCCTTGACAGATAAGTACTCTTCGATCCCTCTCAGACGAGATGTCTTAGACCCCCTCCTTGAAGCATACATACGTCTGATCTCCTTTAGACAAGATATATTCAAGTTGTAGTCAGGAACTTGAGAAATAGCAAAATACCAATTACAGAAACCCATTTAAGTATAGGAGTTGGGTGTCTTATGAGGAAGCTTGAAGATAGCCTTGGTGCAACCAGCCACGGAGTAGTACCAAGCTCTGGCCCCTTCATACAGGTTGCTTACAATCGCGAGCTAAGGTCGAGGGTTTCAAACATACAGTTGATCATACCCAAATTGTCGAGCAAACCTATAGGGTTGGTAGGGCTCAAGGAAACATTTGCTGCCCTGCCTGAAAATCAAGTAGCCTGGCCTGATGGAGAAGAGCCAATGGAAAACACCCCCGTTCAGCTGAGTGAATCCATTAGGACTTGTCACATCCTGATACTTCACTCCATATACCCCACCTTCAAAATCGGGAAAACAACGAAAGATGTGGTAGTTAGTGTCTCGCGATAAGATCTGGCGAATCCTAACCATATACGTCCCCACCCACTTTGCAGATTCCAGTCGTTGTACAAATGGAGTGAATGAGTCGCCTGGAGGAGAGGCTACACTCATTAGGGGAGGACAATGAAGCACATTCCAAGCCATCAAATAAGTGTAAGGCAATGATATTCGGGGATTGGGAGTTCTGAAAGTCTTGTTACCACTAGACCCCACCTCCATAACATTAACAAAGTCCATGACCAACTCATGTAACCCGCTCTGCAAGTAGCCTACCATGGCATAAAGTAGATTCAATGGCCTCCCGTGCGCCAAAAGAACAGCTGGGTAAATCACCTCAGCAGCAAGATCATCAATTGGTCTGGTGGGGACGACACATCGCTTGAGCCATAGCATCAGAAATCTCGCCAACAGTGCCATGTCTGAGATGGGAATTTGAGCTTAATAGTGGAAGCTTTCAAAGTTTGTGTGAGCCGAGAAAACGTCCTCCTTGGCTTCGTTGGTATAATGGGAGGTTGCAGCATCGATTCGAGCCTGAATCTCCTCCAAAGTGCTTGCAGGTAATCTAGTCACCAGAGCCCTCTTATCTGTCAAGTTCTATAATAAATACTCTGCCCAAGACACTTGTTTTATGCTGCCTCCTCGAGCCCCTGTCTGTTGCATGCAAATGTGGAAGTGACACATGACTTCTCAAAGGGTGGAATAAACTTCGGGGCTGGTTTTTCTCAAAATTTTAAGTTCCGTTGACCCCGGTACAAATTCTTCATATGGTAAGTTCCCGAGAAGAAGGCCTGAGATGACATACATCTCGTGAAGAGCGAAGCCTAACTCCCCCACCGGAGTGAAAAAGGTACAGGTCTCAGGGTTGTATCTCTCTAATATGGAGAAGAAGTGATAATAGCTCTGGATGATCCCGAATTTAGTAGCCCTCACTGGAATCTTCAGGCCAGCTCAAGTAAGAGGTGTCTCCAACTCCTCCAAAACAAAATTAGTCATCCGGGCCCACCATCCTATCACCGGAGAGTGAATCCAGCCAGGAGTTCTAAATCCTTGCATGGGAAATTCTCCTTTCTTCGCCATAAACTTCTTGATAAAGGTATTCACCGGACTGTCCACTTCACCAATTGGGTATTCCTTGGCAAACAAGTCTGGTCATAAAGCCGTCACCTATCTGTTATAACCCGCTGTGCAAACCCCCTGAAAAGTTAAAGTTCCGAGAGCAACTCCATCTTGTTCCCTAACAAGGTCCTAGTCCATACATCTTAGGATGGAGGCGCACTAGAAATATAATATGGGGTACATTCTCTCCATATTGGGCAAGAAAAGGTGACGATCTCCAACTTTCCTCAGCCATTTGTAGTCCCCGTCATAAGCAACACCTGCTTCAAAGTCAACAAAATCCCCAAAGAGGAATCCTGGTTTGACTAACGGTTTACGGCTTAGGCTCTCAAGCTTAGCATCTGTAACCAATATCCAAAGAGTTTCAGGAGAAGCCTAGGTGATCATCCCACACAGCTCTTCTTAGTAATCCTAAAAACCATTCTTGGTGTAGATTGAATATCATGTTTTGATCCATGCCTCGTGTCGAGAAAAATCAAACGCGGAGATCGAGCCTCGCATCGAAAAAAATCATACGCGGAGATCTAGCCTTACGTTGAAAAAAATCAGATGCGGAGGTCTAGCCTCACGTCAAAATAATCAGACGTGGAGGTCAAGCCCTGCATCAAAAAATCAGACGAGGAGGTCGAGCCTCGCGTCGAAAAAAACCAAACGACAGAGTCCTAGTCCCGTGTTACTAAAACGAGTCTCCTCGTTGATTCAAAGATCAGAACTCACCACAGCAAGTTTGGCCACCATGAAAGTCATAGTCACCACCAATCAAAGGGAGTTGAGGTGGTGGCATGCCCGCCTGAGCTACGGCACCGCTGGCCGAGCCGTGGTGATGACGGGCTTGAAGGGCCGAGAGAAAACCTTCTTCTTGGGCGCCATGGAGTTCGGTAGGTGGGGAAGATGAACAGTATTCGCCGAAGAGAAAAACAAAAATTTTCGTTAAAAATTCAGAAGAGTCGAGTGACTCTTGATTTGACCCCCAGCGGTCTATTTATAGATAGCTGTGAGCTGTCAAATCAGGACGGGATTCTAAGCTAGAATCCCGCCCAAATGCGATTCTAGTGTTCGAGTTGGTTGAACTTCCAAACGCGGGACTCACCCACGCGTTCTAATTCTTGAATGCGGGACTCACCCATGCGTTCTAATTCTCAAGCACAGAGTTCACCCACACGTTCTAATTCTCAAGTATAGAGTTCACCCACGCATTTTGACCACAACAAAAACAACATCTCAACAACAAGAGCTACGACACAGCTTCAAATAAATAAAGAGAGGCTGACATTAGCCATTAAGGTGACCAAGGCCAAGAAGAAACTGGTGTATGACAAGCAGTTATGCAGCCTCTTGGATGAGTACAAATAGGTTACAGTCAACAAATCTAAAACTGTCAAGCTCGATCCATCGCACATGGCTCATTCTCCTAAGTGGCTTAACATTCCCACCAAGATTAATGAAGCCAGAAGCTGCACACGACTCATTCTCCTAAGTGACTTAACATTCCCACCAAGATTAATGAAGCCAGAAGCTGCACACGGCTCATTCTCCTAAGTGGTTTAATATTCCCACTAAGATTAATGAAGCCAGAAGATGCACACGGCTCATTCTCCTAAGTGGCTTAACATTCCCACTGAGATTAATGAAGCCAGAAGCTGCACACGGCTCATTCTCCTAAGTGGCTTAACATTCCCACTAATATTAATGAAGCTAAAAGCTGCATGTCGAGTGTTCATCAATGCCTATAAGAATTCTCTGGATAAAAGAATACACCTCATCACAGATTGAGTGGAGTATCTAAAGGATCCAGATAAAAACCGAAGAACACACCTCATCGTAGATTGATTGGAGTATCTGAAGGATCCAGACAAAATCCGAAGAACACACCTAATCGCAGATTGAGTGGAGTATCTCAAGGATCAAGACAAAATCCGAAGAACACACCTCATCGCAGATTGAGTGGAGTATCTGAAGGATCCAGACAAAATTTGGAGAATACACCTCATCGCAGATTGAGTAGAGTATCTCAAGGACCCAGACAAATTAGTTATCATCATCGTTCTTGTTTGATTCATCAGCGATGACTTAGGTTTTAGCTTGTTTGACTAAGTTCATTGTCACCAAGACACAAAAGTTACCTTGTTTGGTTCAAGGAAGCAGAATTGTGATACTCCGGCAACCAGGATCGCTATGTATTCAAATAAGACGAAGCGGACAATTAATCAATCAAATTTTGAGATCCAAAGTATTCTGAAAATTCGTCCCAGTCAACCGCGAACTTTCGAAAACTTTGGAGAGGGTTCTGTAGGCTGTCTAAAAATCACAATAGATCCCCATCAAGCTTCAATCAGATGACTTGCATGCCGACAAATGAAAACTACAAATGGAGGAATTTTTACATAGATCGAGAAGAGTTACAATTCAATGACACTTCTGATAATTAATGAAAACTCTATTCAGTGGTCTTCATAATCAACTGTGAGAGTTACGATCTGATGACTTTCACACCCCACAACAACTAAAGCAAGAATTACTGAACAACGGTCCTTGCAACGCTTCACGAAAGAGGTTACAAGTCAGCTAACCCTTTCTAAATACGGAACTCATCTTCGCGTTACAATTCTTGAAACGCAGGCGACCCACGCGTTTCCAAGCTGCAACAAGTGAAATACGAGCGGTCCTCGTGTTTTTGATGTTCGGTCAACACCCAACTCCGCATCTCAATTCTATGACACGGAGTTAGGGTCCTAAACGCCAAATTAGGTGTTTGACTCATTCAATCGTGAGTCGAATGGTTTCAAAACAGTTTTCCCCACGATCTGAGGAAATCACGCCCACTTAGGAGCGGATTAAGGGGGGCAGTTACAACTCCTTATCCTCCTATAAAACCTCAACAAACTCAACAGAGTAAAGGGTCGAGTTGGTTCCCAGGGCTAAAGATCGAATTTTTGAGGATCTTCTTGATATCAGCAGCTCCAAGGCAGTTCAACTCAGTTTTGGGTGCATTCATCAGCAGCTAAGGACGGATCTTGGAGGAGATTGGCATCTTCAACTTCAGCAACAAACAAATCTATTTGGCATATTAACCGATTGTTTGGTTTTAACAACTCTTTTCACAGAGTTTTAACTCGTTCTGAGTTCTTAAACTCGTCAAGAGTTATCCATCAAACTTGCCACACAAGTTAGTTGTTCCTATGAGATAAGACAATCAGATCGTCAACGGAGAGCAAATTCGACGCAAGTATTCGAAGGAAGTACTCTATCGCTACCGTGAAGAACCCAGAATTAAACAAAGGGGTGAATCCAGATCATTCTCCTCTCTTTTATAATCAGGAATTCAAATTATAATAAAGATCGACAGAATACAAATCAATTTTCTTTTATTTTACTTACTACAAATTTTCCACAAACAGTAAGACGTGGGCACTCAACCTTCGGGTTGTATTTTTGCCAAAGACCCATGTGTCTACGTAAGTGCTGGGCACCCAACCTCAGAGTTGTCACTCTACCAAAAAAAGCCATTGATGCCACCATGGATAAACCCAAGGCATGGAGTTTAGATGTTTGACCGTCTTTAACAAAGAGACTTAGGCAAGTCTACCTACCAGTTCTCATTGACAAGACTCATACATCTCACCTACAAGTGGTGTGACATGAGCCAGTCGTCTCGACCCCTCAACAGTTAGGTCGTCTCAGTACGACCGACTCATGACAATCAACACTTGTTCTTCTAATCAGAACAAAGCTATGAGCTAACAAAGAAAAAATAAGGAGTAAATAAAGAAAGACTCAGAATGAGAGCAAAGTCAATCTTTGTTCTAATAAAGTTTGTTACAAGCTTTATTACAATATCTATGTCTATCTACAGTAAGGCATGTCGATATGCAAAAAACAACAACAAAACAAAACAACACCGATGATATACGAGCCTTTAGATCTCTCGACCGGATCCAGGAGTAGGGCTTGGCACTCTCTCGACAATAGCAGCAGAGTCGCCAGGGGCTTCAGTGGCAACAAGAACAACAAGCTCAGCAGCAACAGCAGGAGAGGAGGCGAGAGGGTCTTCTTCAAGTCCTCCCTCAACTCATCATCTCCAATGTCCAATGCCAGACTTACCCCTGCTCCACTCACCTCGATCTCATTTAGGAGGTCAAGGCAATAAGAAACACTAGGGGGTGGGGGGGTTAAAGGTGATCAGGCGTGGGACAAGAGCCAGTGGGAGCAATGAAGCCAGATTATCGACACCGGCCTTGCAAGCCAAGGCTACCTCAGTCTTACCCAAGGGGCCATGGCGCCAGTCGTTGACGATCTTTTTCCTATATTGCTCTGAGTCCAAGTAATTGAACCGACCCTCCAAGTCCTTAACAATCATCATGGATGAATGATAGGTTGTTGGTTGGAAAATTTGTAATAAGAAAATGAAAGAATTAAATTTGATTTATTCCTTCTAATAGTATAGAAAAAGGATGTTTATAACTTTCTCAATCTCTAACTGATTACAATTTGAATTTCCTGATTACAAAAGAGAAGAGAATTGATGCGAATTCTCTCCTTTGTTTAAGTCTAGGTTCTTCATGGTAGTGATGAGATGCCTCCCTCGAATACTCGCATCGAGTTTGCTTCTTGTTGATGATTTGAACATCTTGAACTCGTAAAACAAAGTTGAATCCTATTGATTGATGTCAAGGATAACTTGCGTGGCAAGTTTAAAAATAACTCTTGACTAGTTTATAAACTCAGAGCGAGTTTTAAACTCTGTGAAAAGAGTTGTTTGAACCAAAAATTCGGTTAATAGCCAAGTGAGTTTTTTGTTGCTCAAGGATACCTCAAGATCTCCTTGTTGCCAAGTATTTCTCTCCAGCTAATCTCCTCAAAAGCCAGCCAAAGATCTCTTCTTTGCTGCCACGCCCCAGGATCCGAACTCAATTAAGTTTCTGGTATTGTAAAACCACAAAAATTTGAAAATTTTATGATAAATAATAATAAATATGTTATATATTTATAAATAATATATTATGATATTTGAGTATGCTAAGAATTGGTTTGAGATTAATTCAATGTATATATGTATATATATAAGAGCAAATGCACAATTCATGCTCGATGTATAAATCTGGAAATTTATAACTAGTGAAGATATTTTGTATTTTTCTCACAGATGTAGTTGGAATTTGGAAAAACTTAAAAGACAACAGTTATAGGTATCTTTAAGATCTTTCCAACAAGTCTTATATCACCTCATTCCGAGGTCGGATGTGAAAGTTATGGCCAAAATACCGAAGATTATTTTCCTACTTAGATTAGGATTCCTGGTTCGGGTCAAACGGGTTTATTTCGAGTTTGCATATATATAAACATGTGTCTTCATAAAAATTAACATTCTTATATCAGAGTTTTAAACCCTAGTATCCTCTCTTCCTCTCTCTGAATCCCTAGCCCTAAAGTTAAGAATTTTGAGAGCTTTGTGAAGCAAATATCGACACGAGGCCGAGGTCGTCATCAACGTGTAGCAAGGGAAAAACGGCTTAGTTACACTTCTTTTTGATTGCTGGTTATTTCAGAGGCTTAGAACGATATCTAAGGCAAGATTATCTTCTTCCAAACTCTTACCCATAGTTAAATAACTAGTTAGATGTTTAATATGATGTTGAATATGTGTTTTCATGCTTGAATCTTAACATAATGTGATAAAAGTTAAAATTTTGATGTTAAAACATAAACCAATACTAGATTAGTAATTTTTTTTTTACTGTTTATGATAGTATCATGATCATGATCATTAGTATTTTTTATAATTTCAGTTATATATGAGAAATTTAAGAAATGTACTAAATAAATATTTTCTGCAGAAAACTACAGTAATTGTATTATGTTTAACTAAGATTTTGAAATAGAAATTAAACTCCAAATTTAACCAAAATAGTTCCAAATGAAAGATATATGTATCTTGTTTCTAAAACAGAAAACCATTCTTAAAAAGAGTTTGTATAGAGAAAGATATGTTATATTTACTAACAACATGTCCTGTAGAAAAATGGATGCACATATATAAAGTTTAATTGGAGATTTGGGATAACAAATAAACTCCAAAC
Organism: Asparagus officinalis; assembly: GCF_001876935.1. Classification (NCBI taxonomy): domain Eukaryota; kingdom Viridiplantae; phylum Streptophyta; class Magnoliopsida; order Asparagales; family Asparagaceae; genus Asparagus; species Asparagus officinalis. Next base: position 106,293,477 of record NC_033797.1, read on the forward strand.
TGAACCAAAATTTTCTCATTTGAGAGATGTGTGAATCTAGATTTCAAAACAGAAAACCATTCTTAAAAAGATTTTGTATAGGAAAAGATATGTTATATTTACTAACAACATATCCTACAGAAAAACAGATGCACATATATAATGTTTAACTGGAGATTTGGGATAACAAATGAACTCCAAATTGAACCAAACTTATGTCATTTGAAAGATGTGTGAATATAGTTACAAAACAGAAAACTATTTATAAAAATAGTTTTCCTAGAGAAATATATGCTTATTTTTCTAACAGATGTCACGTCTATTTTTCCTGCTCGTTTTGTGGAGCTGTGTTGCGCCGTTTTGAGCCGCTTGATGTTACATGTTTAGTCATGAATATATTATGTTACATATTTAAGAATCTTAAGGGGATTATGATAAATTTTGATTTGATCATATTTGAATTAGATATAGTTCATATACATGTTAGATGTCGTTGATGAGCACAGCTCAGTACTATATGGGATAGTGCGTCGACATACCAAATATACATGGTTTATACATGAGCTGAATGTTGTTGATGAGCATATCTTAGTACTATATGGGATAGTGCGTTGACATACCTGAGATACAAAGATTTATATGAGGTGGATATCGTTGATAAGCTCAGTTCAGTACTACATGAGGTAGTGCGTCGATATTCCATATGTACAGGCCATTGAGTCAGATTTTAAGAGGCTTGATCTAGCCGTCCGTCCCGCACTAGGGTGCGATGAGGCTTGTGAGCCATATTTCTAGGATGCCTATTTGGTAGTACGTCCCGTACTCATGTTATGCACTAAGATCACGATGAGACTAATGAGCCGTGTACACAGTTCAGGATACCTACAAGGTAGTCCGTTGCACTGAGATAATTACTTGATAGCCTAAGTATGGAAGATGTCGATTTTGAATATAACCTATCATTGAACTATACGACTGAGATATGTTACTTTTGAAAGTATACAAAATTATGTGTTAGTATTTTATTCTATCTCTCCAGTGATAGTGGAAGATATTATAAATATGATATGTTGATATCTTATTTCTTTTACTGTCCTTTTTACTTCTTAGTTGGGATAAATGATTAGAGATTCACAACTTGAGACTTATGGTATATACATGAGAGTTTTCTTGTTTGGATTATTTTGCTCGACGTATCAGTCTAGTGTTATGGATTTCTAATTATTGGTTTTATTAGATTATCTTTTCTTAGTTCGGTATTAATGTTTAGATATCTATAATTTGAGACTTATGGTATATACATGAGGGTTTCCTTGTTTGGATTATTTCGTTCGACATACTACGTCTTGTGTTGTAGGTTTATAAATGTTAATCTCACTTAGATACGAGAAAAATAAATCTAGGTAGACTATGCTTAATAGATAGAGCCTCCACTCCATCTAGCAGCCATTCCCTTGGGGCGGATGGAGGTAATCTTGCTGTAGCGCTCTGACGCTCTTGTTGTTATTTCTTTTTCTTTTAAAAATACCCTTTCAGGTAGCTCGGAGTTCCAGAGAGCCGCAGGATGACGGAGTTCTTATATAGTCACCGTCCCGAGAGATTTATTAGAGGTTCCACTGTAGTTTTAAATTTTATTCAGACTTAGAGTTTATTTCTATTTTGTAAAGGCAATGAGCCTTAGTTCGACTTTTCTTTTTGATTCATGTTGAGACATCGTATGTTATTGCAGATCCAAATGTATTTCAGTTTATTTTCAGTTGAGACATGACCTTTATTTATGAGATATCATCTTCTTTATCATGTCTATTATTGTCGTTCTACTTTTTTTGCATGTTTTGTACCTATGCTTTTATTTGACCCCACTAGAGGATATTACTGTAATTGGTGAAACTTGTTGTTGCATAGTATGGGTGCATGGCAGGTTTGACATCTCTGGGTTCACCTTAGACTACAGCCATGAGTGAAAACAGGGGCGTCACAGGTATTTATAGGGGATTAAGGGGTGTAACCACCCCTTAATCCGCTCCTTAATGGGGACTTTATTGCCCTATTAATCGGGTGTAACAACCCCTTAAGCCGCTTCCCAAATCGTGGGAAAACAATTTTGAAACCGTTCCATTCGTGCTTTGAACGAGTCAAATGCCAGTCTGGTCATTCTGATAATGAACTCTGTGTTCTGGACTTGGAACGCAGAGTTGAGGACTGTATTTAGACTGAAACGCAGTGGTCACGCTGATTTTTGAACTAGGAACACAATAGTGAGCCATGCATTTTGAGTCTGGAATGCAGCCATGAACCTTGTGTTTTGAATCTGGAACGCGAGCATGACCTCTGCATTTTGAATCTGGAACGCGGGCATGACCTTTGCATTTTGAATCTGGAACGCAGGCATGACCCCTGCATTTTGACTCTGGAGCACGGGTATGAGCCCTACGTTTTGACTCTAGAATGTGTTGGCCTTCTTGTTTTGATGATGATTTACAAACAATTTACTACTAATGTTGTTTGTCTAGTGTTTGTGTATTCCTATGTTTTGTAGACAAACAACGTAGTTGGAGGATGGATGGAATCGAGCATTCACGATCATATCAAAAGGAGGTTGGTGGAATTGTGGAGTGAAGCATCGTACAATTCAAGTTAAAGATCAAGTTCAAGCTTCATCTGCAACGTGTACCAAGTTGAGCTACAATGAAGATCAAGATCAAGCTTGGGTAATTTAGTTTAGGATTTATATTATGTGTGTTTAATACATTAAGCTCAATATCGTATACACACACATTTATTGGTTTCTTCGTATGTATATATATATATATATATATTTCATATTTTCTATTGTGTTTTTGAAAACATTGCATAGAATATGCAATTTTGTGAAAATTCTGTATTCTTAGTTTTTGGACTTAACAATAATCATATACATACTTTATTAAGTCTATATAATCATTGTGCAAAGTTTTAAAACATGGTTTAGCCAAATTGTCAAAATTCACATGTTTACATTTTCGTGTTTTGGACTATTTTTGCAAAATAATGATCTTTAACAAATGGGAAATGTAATTTGGAAAATTCCTTTTGTAACATGTTTGTTTTCATGTTTATATACATTTCCCAAAGTTTCATATTTTTTGGACTTCATTTGTTATTTTTAACAATTTTCCAAAAGTTAAAAATCTATTTAAAACTGTTTTTCTGAAGTATCAGTATTCGGTCGACCGCACCGGTCGACCGCTCATAGTTTCAGTTGGCAGTGGGCAACAGAGAGTTTGTCGGTATTCGGTCGACCGCACCGGTCGACCGCTCATAGTTTCAGTTGGCAGTGGGCAACAGAGAGTTTGTCGGTCGACCGGCCTGGTCGACTGAGAGCTCCATCGGTCGACCGCATCGGTCGACCGACGATGGTCCAGAACAATCCTTCGTGTTTTTGTTCTCCGTTGGTCGACCGATATTTCAGCCGGTCGACCGCCAATAGATCCGTTGCTTTCCCAACGGCTATTTCCTGAGTTGTTTGCTGGGGCTGTTTTTGTCTTTTGTTAGGGGTTTTGACTGAGATTTAGAGTGTGTATAAATACCCCATTGCTGTTCTCTTTCAAGTAAGCTAAGAAAAGTTTTTAAACAAGGGTTTAAGGTTTTTACTGTTTGTTTAAGTTTGGGTTTCTGTTTACAAAGGAGGAAGTTTTCACTGCAGATTGAGGGATTCATTCTCAATCTTCTTCATCCTTTTATTTGTGTTCATAGAGAAGTTTTCTAACTCTTTTCTCTAGCAATTTCATTATTGATTTTCATATTCTTATTATTGCTAGTTTGCTATTTGAGTTAGATTTTATTTTATCTCATTGTTTTTGAGCTTATTGTATTTGCATTCATAATATATTGTGGGTTGGTGAGAGGTTGTAACATTGAGTGTGAGCTTTCATTGTGTTCTCATCCATAGTTGAGAACAATCAATTATTGTATTAAGCCTTATTGTGAGATTCTCTTTATAATATACTTGTACACCGAGAGGAGTGTGTGGTGAGAGTCAGGGATCGTCCTAAGAGGAGTGGCGTCGGTTGACGAGCCTAGGGAGAGGTTGTAACCGAGCACTTGAGGGAGACACGGCTAGGTCCAACACTTGTGAGGGTGTAGAGTGTGATTGCAAGAGTGTTGATTGTAAAGTTTTCGGTTAGCTAGAAAACCAAGTGTGAGGTGTAAACGTTGTTTGGGTGAACGTAGAAAACCCGATTGTGATAGTGGATTTCTCCCCGGGAGTGGGGAGCGGAGACGTAGGACGGAAGGTCCAAACTCCGTGATCATATCTTGTGTTTGAGTGTGCTTTGGCGTTTATTTATACTTGTGTTTATATTTCTTGTCGTCGTTGTCATTAGCTCATTATTTATATGATTCACTATTTAGTTTATATTGTTTACCCCTTATGTTAGTTTACATATCCTTGCATATATCATTTTGTATATCTCTTTGGTAGGATATATTATCTTGTGTTAGTTTATATATCCTTGCATATATTTTTTTATCATATAGGATATATCTCTTTGTTGTTCATATTACTTATCCTAGCTTACATATCTTATTGTATTTCATACTTACTAGGATAACTTATTAATTATTTTAATTGGCATAAAATCGGATTAGATTAGCATAAGACCCTAATCACTAAAGGCAAGCCTCAGGTGGGCTTAGTGAGCTTCAGGCTAAGTCCAATGTTCAGGTAAAGTCCAGTCTTACAGACGAACTTTGGAACATAACTTGTTGTGAAGAACATGTCATAACTTTCAAACCAAAAGTCAGAATTGGACAAATTATATATAAAAATCGACTATCTCGACGAGACGGGGCCAACCAAACTGACCACATAGGGTTCGTTTTACTCCTGTCCATTTCACCAAATTCCTTACGGTTTGAGAGATAGTTGCGTTTTGATTTGAAGAGACCGTTAATTTTTATTCTCTTTTTTCTAGAGTGTTGTAAAGATCATTATTTTGTAACATTCATCTTGGCTCCTTAAAAATATGAGAGTCGCCAGATTATAACTTTTACTATCGATGTTTGATGGGGATCAGCTATCTGAAGTAATTTTTAGACAGACTACAGAACCTCCTCCAAAGTTTCTAAAAATTCATTGTTGACTGGGATGAATTTTTAAAATACTTTGGATCTCAGCTCTAATCTTAGAGCTATTGATTCCTTGTCATAAAAGAGTTGTTCTCTACACCCTCTTTGAAGGCATAATGGTTGAAGGCATTTGCCACGCAAGACCTGTGAGGATGAGCTTCAAGGAGAAACTATAGTGATGGTACAAGCTACTCATAAGCAGAAGCTCTCAAACATCACGTCACGGTTCACATCTATTTAGCTGATGGGCCCACAAACATTCATAGGATTTTTGGCAAACCCTCAGCCATCAATGGATTTGATAAGCCTTTATTGACTACCGTTTGAGTCGGGCTAGCATGTAGATTGTCTAAATCCGTTTCACGTGTAACGTTGTGCTAAAAGAATAACTCTCTTAGACTTAGTGCTATGATATTGTATACATAGAGTTTGGCATTCTTACGGGAATATGCCACCCGATAATGCATGTTAGGCGCAGGCTTATCTCTAATTCAGGGATTGAGATAAAATCCCCCGGAAATTGATTCTAGTGTCCTTTTCATGGTGAAAGACTAACCGGCAATACGTGTTAGGCGTAAACTTATCTCTGTTTAGGAGTCGAGATAAAGTTCCCCATGCATGAAAGGCATAGATTTTTGATGCTATGATGTTGAATACGTAGACTTCACCATTATTATGGGAATAGGCTACCCGGCAGCATGGATTAGATGCAGACTTATCTCTGATTAGAGATCGAGATAAAGTCCCCCATGCATGTAAGGTATAGATTCTTGGTGCTACGATGTTGAATACGTAGACTTTTATCACTGTTTTTTCATGTGTTATGTTTTCACTTGAAACACTGAAAGATTGTTGGAAGTGCCAGAGGTGTAGTATTAACTTGGCATGAATTTTTACTTAGAGTGAAATTCAAAAAATTTCTTCATTATCACTAGGATAATTCTAGAAAATATTTAATCTGCTAGGGATTTTATAATAAAAACTTACTATTCTTGTTGAAAAATGATTTAACAAGTTTATTGAGGGGTTTGACTATTAGAGGTGTGATGTTAACCAAGCAGTATTTAATGAGCCTATCGCTCTATTGAAGAGAATCGATAAGTTGATTTGGTCGTCAGAGGTGTGATGTTAACTTGACAGGTTTGTGGACCTATCACTCTATTGAAGAGAGTCGATAAGTTGATTTGGTTCCTCTGGCTAATCTTCGATAATCAACAGGGAGAATGACTCATGTTCACGTCTGAGTGCGTTACTAGATTCTTTCAAACTTGCTAACGATTTCTCTGATGCTTGGAGAACAATCCGTCTCTGACTCATCAGAACTAGGGACTGATGACTTCCCTCTACCGATCATATTAATAGTGACTCCAGGATACTCAGTCTCTAAAGTATTCTTCATGCGCGAACATCATCATTGATTGGACAAAGCAACATTCGTTAATTGGTCAAACCCTAACGTTTTGGCCGCACGTGAGGAACATTGACATCCCGAGAGAACCGTAGAAATTAGGTATTCACATTGGCATGAATGAACGACTCTTTGCACTGGTCTTTCTCTCGAAAGCAATTCCCACAAGTCAGAGACTTGGGATGAACCTCTCACAGAGCGTGAGGGTAGAGATGAAACCCTCTGTCCATCAATGGATGGGACTCGTTCTTGGCAAACATGAATTTTAAATCCATATTGATCTTTTTGAACACGACGAATCACATTGCGTTCTGAAGAAGGAACACAAGGGTCGTGTTTAGCTTGATTAACACAAGATTGAAGTCTACGTTTTGGTGTTGAAACGCAGTCCTGAGATCTACGTTTTGCTTATGAAATGCAGTCTTGGAGTCTGCGTTTTGGTTCTGAAACGCATGCCCAAGAGTTGCATTCCATTTTGGAAATGCTTACTTGAGGATTGCGTTTTGGCTCAGTAACGTTACCTTGAGGTATGCATTTTGACTGAATAACATGCTCCTGAGATCTATGTTTTGGCTGAATAACATGCCCCTGAATACTACATTCTGCTTGAATAACGCACTCCTGAGAGCTGCATTTTGTTTGAATAACGCGCTCTTGAGAGCTGCGTTTAATTTGATTCATGTGAAGCTCTTGTTTAGGCTCATGAACACGTGTCTCACGTTTCATAGTAGAAACGCAAAGCTCAGAGTTGCGTTTTAGCTCACAAACGCGAAGCTCACGTTGGTTAAGAGATCGTCTTTCTCGGAGTTGTGCTCATCTCCGAGATTTTCTCTTTCGTCGAGCGGCATTCTTCTTGGCCTGTTTTAAGGACTTTGTAGTGATGTTGTCGGTATTGACGGAGTTGGTCGTCGCGATGGGCCTCTCGTGACCTGATACCCATTGTTTTGGTGTGGATGCAGAACCTTTAACTCGGTGGACGAGTTTGGCAAAAGCTGAGCCCACTCCTTTGGAGGAGGGGCTGTTCAAGCACTCTTTGCTAAAGAAGAAGGCTTCCTTCGGCATAGGAGAAATAGTTGGAGCTTTAGTCTCTTTGAAGACTTTGCGGATCTTGCACATAGCCTTCGGGATATGGGATCCGAAGGAGAGAAACTCCTCATACTTGGCTTGATCGAACTTGTTGATCAGAGTTTCAACGGTCATTCTAGTGAGCTTGATGTCGGATTGCGCCACCACTTCTTCCTTGGTGAAAAAGCTAGTCCCTAAAAGAGTTGCCATCTTTTGTTGACTGAAAAATTTGTAATAAGAAAATAAAAGAATTAAATTTGATTTATTCCTTCTAACAGTTTAGAAAAAGGATGTTTACAACTCTCTTAATCTCTAACTGATTACAATTTGAATTTTTTAATTACAAAAGAGAAGAGAATTGATGTAAATTCCCTCCTTTGCTTAAGTCTAGGTTCTTCACGGTGGCGATGTGATGCCTCCCTCGAATGCTCATGTCGAGTTCGCTTCTCGTTGACGATCCGAACGTCTTGAACTCATGGAACACGGTTGAATCCTATTGATTGATATCGAGGATAACTTGCGTAGCAAGTTTGAAAATAACTCTTGACGAGTTTATGAACTCAGAGCGAGTTTTAAACTCTGTGAAAAAAGTTGTTTGAATTAAAAATTCATTTAATAGCCAAGTGAGTTTGCTCTTGCTCAAGGATGCCTCAAGATCTCCTTATTGCCAAGTATTTCTCTCCAGCCAATCTCCTCAAAATCCAGTCAAAGATCTCTTCTTTGCTGTCAAGCCCCAGGATCCGAACTCAATTGAGTTTTTGGTATTTATAGAGGATTGAGGGGTGTAACCGTCTTCTTAATCCGCTCCTTAATAGGGACTTAATTGCCCCATTAATCGGGTGTAACAGCCCTTAAACCGCTCCCCAAATCATGGGGAAAATAGTTTTCAAACCATTCAATTCATGCTTTGAATGAGACAAACGCCAGTCTATGCTTTCTGATAATGAACTCTGCGTTCTTGACTTGGACGCAGAGTTGAGGATTGCGTTTAGGCTGAAACGCAGTGATCACGCTGCTTTTTGAACTGGGAACGCAATAGTGGGCTAAGCGTTTTGAGTCTAGAACACGGACACGAACCCTGCATTTTGAATATGGAACGTGGGCATGAGTTCTATGTTTTGACTCTGGAATGCGAGCATTACCTCTGTTTTTTGAATCTGGAATGCGGGCATGACCTCTCTATTTTGAATCTGGAACGCGAGCATGACCCCTGCGTTTTGACTCTGGAACGTGGGCATGAGCCCTGCGTTTTGACTCTAGAATATAGAGGTGAGCCTCAGGTAGGCTTGGTGAGTTTCAGGCTAAGTCCAATGTTCAGGCGAAGTCTAGTATTGCAGACGGACTTTAAAACAAAACTTACTGTGAAGAACAGGTCATAACTTTCAAACCGTAAGTCAGAATTAGACAAATTATATATAAAAATCGACTATCTCGATGAGACGGAGCCAACCAAACTGACCCCATAGTGTTTGGTTTGTTCCTGTCTATTTCGCTAAGTTCTTTACGGTTTGAGAGATATATGTGTTTTCATCTTAAGAGACCGTCAATTTATAGTATCTTTTACTAGAGTGTTGCAAAGATCGTTATCTTCTAACATTCATCTTGGATCCTTGAAAATGTGAGAGTCACTTTTGCTTTGTGTTCGATTCATGGTAGACTGGGATGAATTTTTGAAATACTTTAGATCTCAACTCTGATCTTGGAGTTGTTGATTCCTTATCATAAAGGAGTTGTTCTCTGCACCCGCTTTGAAGGTATAGTGGTTGAAGGTATTTTCCATGCAAGACCTATGTGATGATGAGCTTCAAGGAGAAACTGTAGTGACGATACAAGCTACTCATGAGCATAAACTCTCAAATGTCACGTCACGGTTCACATCCATTCAGCTGATGAGTCGGCCAATATTCATAGGATTTTTGACAAACCCTCAGCCATCAATAGATTTGATAAGCCTTTACCGACTACCATTTGAGTCGGGCTAGCATGTGATTGTCTAAATCCGTTCCACATGTAACATTATGCTAAAAGAATAAAATCTCTTAGACATAGTGCTATGATATTGAATACATAGACTTTGTCATTCTTACGGGAATGTGCTACCCGGCAACGCGTGTTAGGCATAAGCTTATCTCTAATTCAGGAATTAAGATAAAGTCCCCCAGAGATGAATTCTAGTGTCCTTTTCATGACGAAAGACTAACCGGCAACGCGTGTTAGGTATAAACTTATCTCTATTTAGGAGTTGAGATAAATTTTCCCATGCGTGAAAGGTATGGATTTTTGATGCTACGATGTTGAATACGTAGACTTTACCATTATTGCGGGAATAAGCTAACAACATGTGTTAGATGCAGACTTATCTCTGATTAGGGATCGATATAAAGTCCAACATGCGTGTAAGATATGGATTCTTAGTGCTACAATGTTGAATACGTAGACTTTTGTTACTATTTCCTCATGTGTTATGTTTTAACTTGAAACACTGAAAGAAAGTTGGAAGTACCAGAGGTGTAGTATTAACTTGGCCTGAATTTTCACTTAGAGTGAAATTCAAAATTTTTCTTCATTATCACTAGGATAATTCCAGAAAATATTTAATCTGCTGGAGATTTTATAATGAAAACTTGCTATTCTTGTTGAAAAATGATTTAACAAGTTCATTGGGGGGGTTTGACTGTTTGAGGAGTGATGTTAACCTAACAGTATTTATTGGGCCTATCGCTCTATTGAAGAGAGTTGATAAGTTAATTTGGTCGTCAGAGGTGTGATGTTAACTTGACAAGTTTGTAGACCTATCGCTCTATTAAAGAGAGTCGATAAGTTAATTTGGTCATTAGAGGTGTGATGTTAACTTGACAGGTTTATGGACTTATCTTTCTATTAAGGAGAGTCGATAAATGGATTGTTAGATGTGTGATATTAACGTGATAGGAAAATATTACAATCGGAGCAACTTTGTGGACTTATCATCCTATTGAAGAAGATTGATAAGTGGATTGTCAGAGGTATGATATTAACATGATATGAGTTTGTTGCGATCGAGGTAACTTTATAGACTTATCATCCTATAGAAGAGGATTGATAAGTTGATTGTCAGATGTGTGATATTAACGTGACAGAAGTTTATTGCGGTCAGAGCAACTTTTTATCGCTCTATTGATTTTGTCAAAGGTGTGATATTAACGTGATCAAAATTTGTACTTGTGGTTTGAACAAGATTTTGAAGACTTAGCGTCTTGCTGGGGAAGATTATGATTTGAGCTATTTTGAGGACCTATCATCCTATTGACAAGTATTGATAAGTTGATTGTCAGAGGTGTATTGTTAACGTGACAAATTGGGAGTGATGCAAGCTGAATTCATACTCCATGGGGATGTAAATCGTCAGAAGTGTAATGTTAACTCGACGATGTTTGTAGACCTGTCATCCTAATGAAGATGATTGATAGGAAGATTTACTAGTGGATTCCAGGTAACCAACCCCTAGTCTTGATTAAGACTTAGTAGGGGAAGGATTTTACAGTTAACAAAGGTATTCTATTGAACATGACAACTCAGAAAATTTATTACTCATAATCCAGTGGACTACAAATAAACCAACCCCTAGTCTTGAACAAGTGCAGGCGAAAAAGAAATTGATAGGACACTATCCGTTAAGTCGTTCAGTGACATTGGAGTATAACGGCTATGAAGAGTTTGGAATACGTCACACAGTAGGTTATTATCTGAAGAGTTTGGCTATCAGAGGTAACTGTTAATGTGATAGCTTAGTGCATCCGCCATCATATTAAAGAAGACTGGCTTCAGTGGCCGTAGTATCTTTCCATTCTAACTGAGAAGATTAGGGTTGGTCTCATTGCTCAAGTTGATTCTGCCTACTTTGTTCTTTGGCTTTGATTCTGACGATATTTTTTTAAGTCTGTTCGCCTTGAGAGATTAGTTATATCCAGGAACGACATCCTACAACCCTCATTTGTGCTAAAAGGTCAGTCTGCAAGTTGTGTCGATAGGTCTCCACTAGGATAGACTATGTCATACTTGACGAACATCGGAGAGACATGCTTCAGAACCTCTTGATGAAGGTTTTGACGGACTCCCTCTTCTTTTGTTTGGTGGCGATAAAGGTATGGATGGAGACTTCTCCATTCACTTTAAAGAATCTTAACAGGAAGAGTCTCTCTAGATCTGCCCACTTTTGGATACATCCCGTAGACAATTTCCTAAACTATTCAAAGATAACTCCCTTGAGGGTGCCAATGAACAATCAAGCTAGTATGGTGTCATTTGATATCGCATTCCCAGTTTGTGACTTAAAATGATAGATGTATTGGTTTGGTGATCCCATACCATCAAAAGTTTGTAGCGTCGGGATTTTAAACTTTGGAGGATAAGGAGCTGTATCCCATTTAGCAGGATAAGACTACACTACTCCCTCATCTTGGAGCTCGCTTCTGTGGGCTATAGCATTGAGGCGGGCTTCCAATTCCTCAATTTTAGCCGACTGAGGATTTTTCTCATTCTTAGTTTCTTCTTCGGAGGATGATTCTTCGTGATGAGATTCTTGCCTAGCAGTCTCATTCACTCTTTGTTTCCCCTTCGATATGGATGATCCTCCTTTTCAGGAGGATTCCAGCCAAGGTTGTAACTCAGCTTTCTAGAAGTTGGCTCTATTTGCAATTTTTTGAGCCATCATATCACGAAGTTGATTAATGGTTTCCTGCTATGCTTGGGGAATGGCCTCCTGCTCAGTAAACCTCTTTGAAAGATCTTCAGAATTTTCTGCCATGTGGGCGAGGCTCTCATGCCCAATGAAAGAGGTTGATGATTAGGACTCCGTAATGACTGAGTGTTCATCCTCGGAATTGGTTCCTCTGGCTAATCTTCAATAATCAACAGGGGGAATGACTCATGTTCACATTCGAGTGTGTCGGTAGTTTCCTTCAAACTCGTTAGCGATTTCTCTGATACTTGGAGAACGATCCATCTCTGACTCACCAGAACTAGGGACTGATGACTTCCCTCTATCGATCATATTGATAATGACTCCAGGATACTCAGTTTCTGAAGTCTTCTTCATGCGCGAACATCGTCGTTGGTTGGACAAAGCAACATTCATTAATTGGTTGAACCCTAACGTTTTGGCCACATGTGAGGAACATTGACATCCCGAGAGAATCGTAGAAATCAGTCGTTCATAATGCCATGAACAAACGACTCTTTGCATCGATCTTTCTCTCGAGAGCAATTCCCACAAGTCAAAGACTTTGGATGAACCTCTCACAGAGCGTGAGGGTAGAGATGGAACCCCCTGTCTATCAGTGGATGGGATTGGTTCTTGGCAAACATGAATTTTAAATCCATGTTGATCTTTTTGAACAAGACGAATCATATCACGTTCTGAAGAAGGAACACGAGGGTCGTGTTTAGCTTGATTAACGCAAGACCGAAGTCTACATTTTGGTGATGAAACACAGTCCTGATATCTGCGTTTTGCTAATGAAATGCAGTCTTGGAGTCTATGTTTTGGTTCTGAAACGCATGCCTGAGTGTTGAGTTCTGTTTTGGAAACGCTTCCTTGAGGGTTGCATTTTGGCTCAGTAACGTTCCCTTGAGGTATGCATTTTGACTGAATAACACGCTCCTGAGAGCTGTGTTTTGGCTAAATAACGCGCCCCTGAGTGCTACATTCTACTTGAATAACACACTCCTGAGAGCTGTGTTTTATTTGAATAACGCGCTCTTGAGAGCTGCGTTTAATTTGGTTCATGCGAAGCTCTTGTTTGGGCTCATGAATGTGTGTCTCGGATTTCTTAATAGAAACGCAGAGATCAGAGTTGCGTTTTAGCTCACAAACGCGAAGCTCGCGTTGGTTGAGAGATCGGCTTTCTCAGAGTTGTGCTCATCGTCGAGATCTTCTCCTTCGTCGAGCGGTGTTCTTCTTGGCCTATTTTAAGGCATTTGTAGTGATGTCATTGGTGTTGATAGAGTTTGTCGTCGAGATGGGCCTCTCATGACCCGATACCCGTCGCTTTGGCGTGGATGCAGAACCTTCAACTTGGTGGACGAGTTTGGCAGAAGCTGAGCCCACTCCTTTGGAGGAGGGGCTGTTCGAGCACTCTTGGCTAAAGAAGAAGGCTTCCTTCAAAAAGGAGAAATAGTTGGATCTTTAGTCTCCTTGAAGACTTTATGGATCTTGCACATAGCCTTAGGGATATGGGATACGAAGGAGAGTAACTCCTCATACTTGGCTTGATCGAACTTGTTGATCAGAGTTTCAATGGTCGTTCTAGTGAGCTTGATGTCGAGTTGCGCCACCACTTCTTCCTCGATAAAAAAGCTAGTCCCCAGCGGAGTCGTCATCTTTTGTTAGTTGGAAAATTTTTAATAAGAAAATAAAAGAATTGAATTTGATTTATTCCTTATAACAGTTTAGAAATAGGATGTTTACAACTCTCTCAATCTCTAACTGATTACAATTTAAATTTCCTAATTACAAAAGAGAAGAGAATTGATGCAAATTCGCTCCTTTGTTTAAGTCTGGGTTCTTCACAGTGGCTATAAGATGCCTCCCCCGAATACTCGTATCGAGTTTGCTTCTCGTTAACGATCGGAACATCTTGAACTCATGGAACACAGTTGAATCCTCTTGATTGATATCGAGGATAACTTGCGTGAAAAGTATGAAAATAACTCTTGATGAGTTTATGAACTCAGAGCGAGTTTTAAACTTTGTGAAAAGAGTTGTTTGAACTGAAAATTTGGTTAATAGCCAAGTGAGTTTGCTGTTGCTCAAGGATGCCTCCAGATCTCCTTGTTGCTAAGTATTCCTCTCCAGCCGATCTCCTCAAAAGCCAGCCAAAGATCTCTTCTTTGCTGCCAAGCCCCACGATCTGAACTCAATTGAGTTTTTGGTATTTATAGGGGATTAAAGGGTGTAACCACCCCCTTAATCCACTCCTTAATGGGGACTTAATTGCCCTATTAATCGGGTGTAACAGCCTCTTAAACTGCTCCCTAAATCGTAGTAAAAAAGGTTTTGAAACCATTCAGTTTATGCTTTGAACGAGACAAACGCCAGTCTGGGCATTCTAATAATGAACTCTGCGTTCTGGACTTGGAACGCAGAGTTAAGGACTACGTTTAGGCTGAAACGTAGTGGTCACACTGCTTTTTGAACAGGGAACGCAATAGTGAGCCATGCGTTTTGAATCTGGAATATGGCCACAAACCCTACGTTTTGATTCTGGAACGTGGGCATGAGCCCTGCATTTTTACTCTGGAACACGAGCTTGACCTCTGCGTTTTGAATCTGGAACGCGGAAATGACCTCTGCATTTTGAATCTGGAACGCGGGCATGACCCCTGCATTTTGACTCTGGAACACGGGCATGAGCCCTACGTTTTGACTCTAGAATGCAGAGGTAAGCTTCAAGCAGGCTTGGTGAGCTTCTGGCTAAGTCCAATGTTCAGACGAAGTCCAGTCTTATAGACGGACTTCGGAACATAACTTGTTACGAAGAACAGGTCATAACTTTCAAACTGTAAGTCAGAAATTAGACAAATTATATATGAAAATCGACTATCTCGATGAGACGTAGCCAACCAAACCAACCTCATAAGGTTCAGTTTGCTCCTATCCATTCTGCAAAATTCCTTACGGTTTGAGAGATATTTGCGTTTTAATTTGAAGCGACCGTCAATTTGTAGTTTGTTTTGCCAGAGTGTTACAAAGATCGTCATCTTGTAACATTCGTCTTGGCTCCTTAAAAATGTGAGAGTTGTCAGATTGTAACTTTCACCATCGGTATTTGATAGGGATCAGCTATCTGCAGTAATTTTTAGACAACCTACATTGGTCGACTGTTCCTTCTTGAGGTCTCGCCTTAGCTGCTCGATCGAGAGACGACTCGATTGAGCATCCTCCTCAGTCTCCATCTTCAGGCGCCTCTCAAACTCGACCTCCCCAGCCAAAGCAGTCAGTTGGTCATCCCACTCGGTAAGCCCTTACTGCAAATGACCGACTTCTTCTTTCAGCCGGGCCACCTCCCATTAGAGATCATCAATAGAACCCATATGCTTGGAGCACTGGATTCTTTAACCCTTCAAGAGCCTTTCCTTCTTATCCAGCTTCCAACGCCAGGCGTCCTCCCTTCTGCACAACTTGGCCTCTAAGGCAGCGACTCTTTGTCCTGCCTCTTCCTTAGCCAACTTCTCCTTGGCCAGCTCTACATGCCATCCCTGTGTCTTCTCGTGCATGTACATGGTCCGATCGAACAACTCCTACTCCAGTAAAGCCCCTTGGACCAAGTAGGCCTTGAGGGCCAAATGCATGCCAGCACTTGGTATCTCCCTTAAGATCCTCTTGTCTTTTGGGAGGGTAAACTAGAGTACAGTGTCGATCGGGGTAGTTAAAGACTGCATGGCCGAAGACTATGTGTCCATGGGCTCCTCCGGGACAAACCTACTGCTTTCGGGAACTTCTTCCCTAGGCGAGCAGGGGGCCCACAGCTCTC
>NC_033797.1:106309560-106309887 GCF_001876935.1 Asparagus officinalis
AGCTCTCGCCCTCTCTCAAGACTAGCGAGTAATCTCCTCTAGCCTATGAAGGAAGGGCCAGAACTTTCTCCGCACATCGGCCATATCCTTGGCCTCAGACCTTTCCGGAGGTGCCGCATGCTCATCAGCACCCCCGGATGTCCCGACAAGCTCCTTGCTTGGCATGTGGGATGGCTCGGCCACAGAACTCGGCCCGACTATTTCCTTGAAGAGTCGCTAATGATGATGAACCCGTCCGGTCGATAAGCTTGGATAACCTCCTGTTGCCTCTCAGCTGATTGCGACTCTTCAGCTAACTGTTGTATCTTATTCGGATCGACCCGGATC
>NC_033797.1:106309897-106370410 GCF_001876935.1 Asparagus officinalis
CCACCAGCTCTGCAGCGACTTCAGCCACTCTTGTTCTCAAGCTGGCCATCTCCTCTGGGTAGAGATTCCCCCTCAACCTCTTTTGGGGTCATGGGTTCGAGCCTGAGTTCCCCTCGAGGGGGAGGGCTAACAAGCTCACCCTTGTCGGGTCAGCAGTGGAAGGAAAAGTCATGGACACACCCATCACTCGGAGAGACGTCGTCTCTAAAAGATTGTCCCTCTCCTGGGACCCAGCATAGGCATGGATCTTCTTCAGTTTTTGCCTCCCCTTGAAGTCGAGAGGACTCATTTTTAGAACATCCTTGGCCACTTCAGGCTAATTGGGGAAAGTAAGAATGTCGTCGGTCCCAGAGACCCACACTAATCTCTCTTTCTAGTCCCTGTTAGACTTTGGAGCATCCGTGATGAACTTAAAACTTCCACTATAGTGGAAGAAGTAGTGCGGATCTCTCCTTGTTGACTTGACACCAACCAGATGCCTAAGAAGTCACATGGTTGGCGAGACACCAACCCGTTGGCAGATCACAACAAACGCTACCAACACTCCAATTGCATTTGGGGTAAATTAAGAGGGGGAACCCCTAGAGCAATGCACACATTCCAAATGAAGGGATGAAGTGGTAGCCGTAGACCATACTCAAGATAAGCAAGGCATAGCGGTGCTCGGTCCTCGCCATGACGATACACCGGCTCACCCCTGTCAGGCGCCCCTAATTTCACGGCCCTGGGGATGTCATATAGATCATAATATTTCTCAAGATTGCCAATGCAGGCCTTAGAGTGGATCGGTTGGAGAAGAGCGATCCTCTCCTCATTCCGACCGGTGGTGGAGGTCTGAGAAGTCATAGAAAGATCTCTGTTTTGTAAGGAGACTTGAAGATTAAGAGAAGCGCTGAAGATTTTAGGGCATGAATTTGTAAAGAATTATTCTTCATCCCCAGTGAGGTATTTATAGTATTCCAAAGAGGACACGAGGATTAATCTGGATGGTTATCTCATTTTGAAATAAACGAGCGAGATTCACCTTGAAATCTCAAATAGTTAGCTTGAAACTCGAAGCGCCGCTCCTACTTACTCCGCACCTCTTCTCTCAAAAATCAAAGTGGTGCCATAATTCTCTAACATCTGGCAACGTCATCATGTTGTTTCTAACAGTGATATTTCACCTGCGCAATAAAGACCTTTAGAAGCTCACTAAACGACGCTTATTTGGTAAGGAATCGACCAGTTCTTAGTTGACCCTTGGTAGCCAATAGAAGACTCCAAAGGAATACTTCTCGGATACTCGTCTAAGAAGCTCAGATGCTTAAACATCGAGAGCAGACAACCAAATGGGTTCAACACTTAGGCCAAATTAAAATACATAGACGAATACTCAAGGGCAAGACCTCTTCTCAATGAAGTACGAGTCCTCCCGAGTCGACACTTTAAGTTCTCAACACTTAGACAAAAAGCCAATCCATCAGAAATAATCTACTTGAGTTTGAGATGACTCCTCTTAGTGGAGGATGAGTCCCCTCGATGTTCGCTCAGTCTACAAGTCTATATTAAAGCTAAGTCATTCAATAGATACATTAAAATTGTGCAACATAGGAAAACAATTTTGGATCCAAAAATGTTTCTTCATTCATCTATAAGAGACATTTACAAGATACACAACATATATTTATACAATACAAAAGCCAAAAGGTAGGAAGGCCCTAAGAAGCTAAGGGAAGTCCATTCCAGCTCCTGGGGTCAGAGGTGGGGAGCTCCTCGGCACAGTCGGCGGAGGAGTCGAGTAGTTTCCTCCTTCATCCGAGTCATCCTTATCCTCGTCCAGATCGAGTCCTCCCTTAAGTGCTTCCACCTCTATGAACTTATCCAAACAATTGGCCATGAGTGGAGGGTAGTGAAAGCGACCGGGAGGGTTTCTTGTCTCGGCTGAGAGTTGCGCCAACAGGTAGTTGTACCCGACCTTACAAGCTATCACCACTTTGGTTTTCCTGATTAAGCTCTGGCGATACTTCTCGACGACCTCCTGACTATAAGCTTCGGACTTCAGATAGGCGACTTCCCCTTGAAGCTTGGTGAGCTCTGCCTGCTTCTAAGTCAATTGATGTTGCACATACATCACGACCAACTTCTCTACTTTGACCTGCACCCTAGCGTGGTCCCTCTCCTGTAGAGCCATGCCTAGTTCCTCAGCCTTCCTTCGGCTCTCCCCTAGCTCCTGCCTAAGTTTCTTAACCTTGGTGACTTCTAGAGTCTATGCCTTAGTAGCCCACCTCGAGTCGACACCTCTGCTCAATCAGAGTAGTCCAGATGTGTTCCATCCGACCAATCATCTCCTGCTCCATCAAAGAACCTCGCACCAGATAGCTCGAAAGGCTCAAATAGAGATTGGTGTTAGGTACCACCCTACTCAGGTACTCATCATCCCGAGGAAGATAGAATTGCTCAACGACCTTTGACTGATCTACGCGAGAGTCGAGTACTTTCCTCCTAGCATCTAGATGGCAAGTGGCCTCAAAGTGGTGCTCAAGGTTGGGTTCCTACACATACCGTTGATCGACCCCAGAAGTCCTAATAAGGTACTCACACATCTTCTGCCACTCCTCATCACCGAGCTCATCAACGCGATGGAGGAAAGGGTACTTTAGCCCTAAGGAAGGCTTAGGTTCCTACTCAGCAAGCTCTTTTCCGTGGTGGGATGACTCGCCACAACAAACGGACGGCCCCGTTTCTCTATCACGGGTATGGCTTCAGCTCCCTGTTTGTGGGAAATTTTGCAGTAAAAGAAATGAAGGAAAATTGATTTATATTCCTTTAATCTTAATTACAATTGGATTTCCTGATTACAAAAGAGAGGAGAACGAATTTGATTCTCCCCTTTGTTTAATTCTGGGTTCTTCACGGTGGCGATGGAGTGTCTCCCTCGAATGCTCGTGTCGAGTTTGCTCTCCGTTGACAATCCGCACGTCTTGATTCACTGGAACAGTACCTTCTCCTCACGATTTGACGTTGTGGAGGACTTATGTGGTAAGTTGGAAACTCTGTACGAGTTGATTGATCTTAATCGTAATTGGTTAGACAAGCCAAGGATTTCTTCTTTGCTGCCAAGGAGCAGGATCTGAGCTCTAGGTCCAGGATCCGAACTAAGCTGATTTCTTAGTTATTTATAGAGGATTAAGGGGTGTAACCACCTCCTTAATTCGCTCCTAAGTGGGGCTAATGGGATGTAACCGCCCCTTAAATCACTCCAGAATGGAGTTGTGATCCCCTCAGATTGTGGGAAATGGTTTTGAAACTATTCAGCTCGTGTTTGAACGAGTCAAACGCATAATCCACGTTCTGGCATGAATTCTGCGTTCAAACGCAGTGTCTGGAAGCTCAGACGCAGCAATTTGGAAGCTGCGCTGGCATGAATTCTGCGTTCAAACGCAGTGTCTGGAAGCTCAGACGCAGCAATTTGGAAGCTGCGTTGGTAGCGTTGGAAGCTGCTCGTGAGCTGCGTTTGCAGCAATTTAGAATCTGTGTTTGGCGGTTTGGAAGCTGCGTTTGGTAGCGGATGGAAGCTGCGTTGGCAGCTTTCGGAGGCTGCGTTTGCGGCCGAACATGAGCTGCATTGATAGCGGGATCTGAGCTGCGTTTGCAGCGTTTAGAGTTGCGTTTGAGTCGGGCTAGCATGTGGATTATCTAAGTCCGTTCCACATGTAACGTTGTGCTAAGAGAATGAACCCTCTTAGACTTGATGCTATGATTTTGAATACATAGACTTTGTCATTTTTACGAAAAAATACTAACCGGCAACGCGTATTAGGTGTAGGCTGTCTAAAAATCACAATAGATAACTTATCCTCCATCAAACACCGATGATGGAAGTTATAATCTGACGACTTCCAGAAGGCTATAATTTGAAGACTTTCACATAGATCGCTAAAGGTTACAATCTGACGACCTTCACGACAACCGATGAGAGCTCTATTTCAACAGCATTCACAATCAACATCGGGAGTTACAATCTGACGACTCTCATATTCTCAAGGAGCCAAGACGAAGATTACAAGACAATGATCTTTGCAACGCTAGGACAAAAGAGATTACTTTGTGATAATCTCTTCAAGACAAGATGCAGAGGTCCTCCTCGTGTGTCAACATCAAAACGCTGGAGTCGATCCCGCGTTACAACATCAAAACGCGAGGGTCGAACCCACGTTACAACATCAAAACACCAGGGTCGAACCCGCGTTACAACATCAAAACGCAGGGGTCGAACCCGCGTTACAACATCAAAACGCCAGGGTCGAACCCGCGTTACAACATTAAAACGCGGGGGTCGAACCCACGTTACAACATCAAAACGCCAGGGTCGATCCCGCGTTACTACATCAAAACACTGGAGTCGGACCAGTGTTACAGCAAGCGAAACGTGAGCGACCCTCGTGTTCTGGATGTTCAGTCAACACCCAACCTCGCGTCTCAATCCTAAGACGTGAGGTTAGGGTCTTGAACGCCAAGTTGGGCGTTTGACTCATTCAAATATGAGTCGAACGGTTTCAGAACCGTTTTCCCCACGATCTGAGGAAATCACGCCCACTTAGGAGCGGATTTAGAGGGCAGTTACACCCCCCTTAATCCCCTATAAAAGCGAGTAAACTCAACTGAGTTGGGGATTCGATTCTTCTGGGTTGGATTCTTCTGAGGGTTCGATTTTTCTTGGCTTGAATCGACCATTGAAGGCTGGCTTTTTGGGTACGAAGAGGCAGCAAATTGGATTTGGAGGATCTCAACCACTCAGGTTCGGAGATTCAAGAGCAGCAGCAGTATAATCCTCGGAGATAAGATTTTCGAATCAAATTCAGAAGATCAAATCTGAGAGGATTCTTCAACAACAGAAGATCAGCTTGGTCATTAACCGAATTTTCGGTTCTAACAACTCTATTCACAGAGTTCTAACTCGTTCAGAGTTCTTAAACTCATTCAGAGTTATTCATTAAACTTTCCACAGAAGTTCATTGTTCCCACGAGATAGAAGACGGTCGGATCGTCAACGGAGAACAAATTCGACGCGAGCAATCGAAGGAGGCATTCCATCGCTACCGAGAAGAACCCAGTTTTAAACAAAGGAGAGAATCAAATTCGTTCTCTTCTCTTTTGTAATCAAGTTGTAATCGAGATTAAAAGAATCAAAGTCAAATTTCTTTTCTTCTCTTTACTGTCAAATTTCCTACAAACAAAAGATGGCGACTCTGCTGGGGATGAGCTTCTCTGACGAAGAAGTGGTGGCGTAATCCGAAGTTCATCTCACTGGAACAACCGTCGAAACTCTTGTGGTAGAGTTTGATCAAGCCAAGTTTGAGGAGGCCCTCTCCTCCGGATCCTTTAGCCCCAAGGCTATGCGCAAGATCCACAAAGTCTTCAAAGAGACTAAAGCTCTAACTGCTCCAATTGCAGCCGAACCGCCTAAGGAAGACTGCTCGGATAGCCCCTTCCCCGATGGAGTGGGCTCAGCTTCAGTTAAACCCGCACCAAGACGATGGGTATCGGGTCGAAAGATGCCCATGGAGGCGACAAAGGCCTTGAAGCAGGCTAAGAAGAACGTCGTTCGACGGAGGAGGAGATCCTTACGACGAGCACATCTCCGAGAATGTCGATCCTCAAGTCAACACGAGCTTCGTGTTTGTGAGCCTGAACGCGACCCTGAGTTCTGCGTTTATGAGCCCAAACATGAGCTTCGCGAGAACCAGACTGAACATGGCCCTCAATGGCGCGTTTTACAGTCGAAACGCGAACCTCGAGCCTTCGTTGAACGCGAACTTCAACTTCGCGTTTCCAAGTCAAAACACGACCTTCGCGTCGACGCTAAAGAACGCGACCCTCATGTCGCCAAACCAAACTGCGACCCTCGCGTTTCAAGTGCCAAACGCGACCTTCGCGTATCAACGCGAGACCCCCGAATACTCCGCGTAGCGTGACTAGATTGAGGGGAGGATATAAGAAGTTTATGGATTCAAGGCATCTCAACCAGATCCATATTCACCAAGAGCCAGTCCTGTCCAATATCGGACTGGGGGTTCCAGTTCAAACCTCACGATCAGTGAGTAATTCTCCTCGAATCTTTACAACAGATTTTTGAGAGTTCATATCGAGAGAAAGACCGATGCAGCAAGTCATTCGTTCTTTCCAATGTGAACGGCTGATTCCTATGGTCCTCTCGGGATATCAATGCTGCTCATATACGGTCAAACCATTGGTGTTCGACCAATTTACGAACGTTGCTTTTCCCAACCAATGACGACGTTCTCACAGGAAGAAGTCTCCAGAGACCGAATATCCTGAGGTCACTATCAATGTGATCGGCAGAGGGAAAGCCTCGGGTCCTAGTTCCGATGACTCTGAGACAAGTCGTTCGCCGACCGTCAGAGAAATCGCTAACGAGTTTGAAGGAATCTACCAACATACTCGAACTCGAACAGGAGCTATTCCCCCTATCAACTATTGAAGATTAGCTAGAGGAACCAATGCTGATGATGAACACTCAGCCATTGCAGAGTCCTAATCATCAAGCTCTTTTGTTGAACATGAGAGCTCCGCTTATATGACGGGAAACCATGAAGATCTAGCAAAGAGGCTTGATGAGCAGGAGGCCATGCTCAAATCTCAACAGAAGGCCATCAATGAACTCATGGCCATGTTGACTCAAATCATCGCAGACAAGGCCAAATCTCAGGAGACAGATTCGCCGCTTAGGCAAGAATCTTCCCGGAGAGGAAAAGCATCTTCATCCCGACCTCACACAAGCAAAGGGAAGGGAAAGGTGGTTGATGACACGGCTTCTGACCAAGAAGCCCACAACCTGGAATCTTCCTCTGATGAAGGAAGAGAGACTGAGAACGAGTATAATCTCCAGTCTGCCAAAATGGAAGAATTGGAAGCCCGCCTCAATGCCATGGCCAACGGAAACGAGCTCCAAGACGAGGGATTTGTCAGACCCTATCCTGCCGAATGAGATGCAGCCCCTTATCCTCCAAAATTTGAAGTCCTGACGCTACAAACTTTTGACGGCACGGGATCACCGAACCAACATATTTATCATTTCAAGTCACAGACTGGAAATGTAATATCAAACGATACCATACTGGCTCGATTGTTCATTGGCACCCTCAAGGAAATTGCCTTTGAATGGTTCAGGAAACTGCCTGCGGGCTGTATCCAAAGGTGGGTAGATTTAGAGAGATTCTTCCTGTCAAGATTTTTTGAAGAGGATACAGAAGTCTCCATGCATACCCTTCTCGCCACTAAGCAGAAGAAGAGGGAATCCGTCAAAGCCTTCGTCAAAAGGTTTCGAACCATGGCTCTCCGGTGTTCGTCAGGTATGATACAGTCTACTTTAGTAGAGACCTGTCGACACAACTTGCAGACCAATATTCTAGCTCGAATAGGGGTTGCAGAATGCCGTTCCTGGAGACAACTGATCTCTCAAGGCAAACAGGCTCAAAAGATTATTGCCAGGATCAAAACTGAAGAACAAAGTAAGCAGGATCAACCTGAGCAATCGGACCAAGCCTAACCTTCTCCTGAGTAGTCGAACCAAGCTTAATCTTCTCAGTCAGAACCAGAAGATACCACGGATGCTGAAGCCAATCCTTTCCAATAGGATTGCGGGTCCAATAACTATCACGTTAACGGTTACCTCTGATAGTCAAACTCGTTAGATAATGATTCACTAGGTGATGTGTCATGTCTTCTCTTTTCCCCCTGCACTTGTTCAAGACTGGGGGTTTGTTTATTGGTAGTTTATTAGATTATGAGTAATACATTTTTTGAGTTGTTATGTTTAATAGAATACCTCTGTCAACCATAAAATCTACCAGAACTATCACGACCATCAACTTGTCAATCCGCTTCAATAGGATGGCAGGTCCACTAAAACTATCACGTTAATGATCACCTCTGATAGTTCATTTTCTTCAAATACCCCCACCAATCCTCTTCAAGTAGGATGGTGAGTCCACCAAAACTATCACAAATTCCCCCACCAATCTTCTTCAGTAGGTTGGCGGGTCCAACAACTATCACGTTAACATTTACCTCTGATAGTCCATCAACTTGCCAATCCTCTTCAACAGGATGGCAGGTCCACAAAACTATCACGTTAATGATCACCTCTGATAGTCCATCAACTTGCCAATCCTCTTCAATAGGATGACAGGTCCACTAAAACTATCACGTTAATGATCACCTCTGATAGTCTGCTTTCTCCAAATTCCCCCACCAATCCTCTTCAAATAGGATGGCGGGTCTATCAAAACTATCACGTTAATGATCACCTCTGATAGTCCATCAACTTGTCAATCCTCTTCAACAGGATGACAGGTCCACTAAAACTATCACGTTAATGATCACCTCTGATAGTCTGCTTTCTCCAAATTCCCCCACCAATCCTCTTCAAATAGGATGGTGGGTCTATCAAAACTATCACGTTAATGATTACCTCTGATAGTCCATTCCCTCCAAATTCTGTTGTTAATCCTCTTCAAGTAGGATGGCGGGTCCACAAAAACTATCACGTTAACAGTTACCTCTGATAGTCAAACTCATCAGATAATGGCCTACCAAGTAATGTGCCTCTATTTCGACTTCATGGATAGTTCCTCACTAGGCGCTGTGCCTTGTCTACCTCTTTTTCTTCCCATGCTAAGTCTTAATCAAGACTGGGGGTTGGTTACTTGGAATCCATTGGATTAAGAGTAACGAATCTTTTACATCGTCGAGTTAATATTACACTTCTGATGATCATCATCCCCACAGAGTATGCATTCAACTTGCATCACTCCTAATTTGTCACGCTTCTGATGATCATCATCCCCACAGAGTATGCATTCAACTTGCATCACTCCTAATTTGTCACGTTAACACTAAACCTCTGACAAGTTCACTTATCAATCCTCGTCAATAGGATGATAAGTCTACAAAGTTGCTCCAATCGTAACACACATTCTATCACATTAACACTACACCTCTGACAAAAATCCACTTATCGACTCTCCTCAATAGAGCGATAGGTCCATAAAATATTGTTAGGTTAACATCACACCTCTAACAGTCAAACCCCCCCCAATGAACTTGTTAATCCTTTTTCAATAAGAATAGCAAGTTTTCATTATGAAATCCCCAGCGGATTAAAGATTTTCTAGAATTATCCTAGTGATAATAAAGCAAATTTTTGAATTTTACTTTAAGTGAAAATTCATGCCAAAGTTAATACTATACTTCTGGCACTTCCAACTTTCTTTCAGTGTTTCAAGCCACACAGGAAGAAACGACACCAAAAATCCATGCCTTCACGCATGGGGGACTTTATCTCGATCCCTAATTAGAGATAAGTCTGCATCTAACACATGCTGCCGGGTAGCCTATTCCCGTAATAATAGCAAAGCCTACGTATTCAATATCGTAGTAGGTCGTTATTAATAACGCCAAAATCCATGCCTTACACGCATGGGGAATTTTATCCTGAATCCTAAGTAAGGATAAGTCAATGTCTAACACATGTTGCCGGGTAGCCTATTCCCGTAATAATAGCAAAGCCTACGTATTCAATATCGTAGTAGGTCGTTATTAATAACGCCAAAATCCATGCCTTACACGCATGGGGAATTTTATCCTGAATCCTAAGTAAGGATAAGTCAATGTCTAACACATGTTGCCGGGTAGCCTATTCCCGTAATAATAGCAAAGCCTACGTATTCAATATCGTAGTAGGTCGTTATTAATAACGCCAAAATCCATGCCTTACACGCATGGGGAATTTTATCCTGAATCCTAAGTAAGGATAAGTCAATGTCTAACACATGTTGCCGGGTAGCCTATTCCCGTAATAATAGCAAAAGCCTACGTATTCAATATCGTAGCACCAAAATCCATGCCTTACACGCATGGGGAATTTTATCCTGAATCCTAAGTAGGGATAAGTCAATGTCTAACACACGTTGCCGGTTAGTCTTTTACCGTGAAAAGGACATCAAAATCCACAGGATTCATGCCTGGGGGAGTCTATCTCGATCCCTAATTAGAGATAAGTCTGTATCTAACACATGCTGCCGGGTAGTATATTCCCGTAATAATAGCAAAGCCTACGTATTCAATATCGTAGCAGGTCGTTATTAATAATGCCAAAATCCATGCCTTACACGCATGGGGAATTTTATCCTGAATCCTAAGTAGGGATAAGTCAATGTCTAACACACGTTGCCGGTTAGTCTTTTACCGTGAAAAGGACATCAATATCCATGCCTCACACACATGGGGGACTTTATCACGATCCCTAATTAGAGATAAGCCTACGTCTAACACGCATTACCGGTTAGTCTTTTCCCGTCAAAATGACAAAGTCTATGTATTCAAAATCATAGCATCAAGACTAAGAGAGTTCATTCTCTTAGCATAACATTACATGTGGAACGGACTTAGACAATCCACATGCTAGCCCGACTCAAACGGTAGTCGGTAAAGGCTTATCAAATCCGTTGATGGCTGAGGGTTTGCCAAAAATCCTACGCACATTTGCAGGCCCATCAGCTTAATGGATGTGAGTTAAGACTTAAAACAGACGCGCCAAAGACAAGTCTCAAAGACTTAGTCAAAAATACACGGAAGCCACTTCCATGTCTTAAGTTTAAACACCAAGGTCAGACCCGCGTTACAAAAATCATGACGCCGAGGTCACACCCGGGTTCCAACTTTAAAAACACCAAGGTCAGACCCGCGTTGCAAAAATCATGACGCCGAGGTCACACCCGCGTCTCAAATTCAAAATGCAGGGTCCACCCCCACATTCCAGAAGCAGGATTATGGCGCATACCTTCACACGAGTCCTGCGTGGAAAATCCCTTCAACCAAGCTCCCTTCAAAGCGAGTGCAGAGAACAACTTTTTTGTGATAAGGAATCAACAGCTCCCGGATCAGAGTGAGATCCAAAGTATTCCGAAAATTCATCCCAGTCAACCGCGAACTTTTGAAAACTTTGGAGGGGGTTCTGTAGGCTGTCTAAAAATCATAATAGATAGCTTATCCTCCATCAAACACTGATGATGGAAGTTACAATCTGATGACTTCCAGAAGGCTACAATTTGAAGACTTTCACGTAGATCGCTAAAGGTTACAATCTGACGACCTTCACGACAACCGATGAGAGCTCTAGTTCAACAACATTCACAATAAACATCGGGAGTTACAATCTGACGACTCTCATATTCTCAAGGAGCCAAGACGAAGATTACAAGACAATGATCTTTGCAACGCTAGGACAAAAGAGATTACTTTGTGATAATCTCTTCAAGACAAGACGCGGAGGTCCTCCCCGTGTGTCAACATCAAAACGCTGGAGTTGATCCCGCGTTACAACATCAAAACGCGAGGGTCGAACCCACGTTACAACATCAAAATGCCAGGGTCGAACCCGCGTTACAACATCAAAACGCGGGGGTCGAACCCGCGTTACAACATCAAAACGCCAGGGTCGAACCCGCGTTACAACATTAAAACGCGGGGGTCGAACCCGCGTTACAACATCAAAACGCCAGGGTCGATCCCGCGTTACTACATCAAAACGCTTGAGTCGGGCCCGCATTACAGCAAGCGAAACATGAGCGACCCTCGCGTTCTGGATGTTCAGTCAACACCCAACCTCGCGTCTCAATCCTAAGACGCGAGGTTAGGGTCCTGAACGCCAAGTTGGGCGTTTGACTCATTCAAATATGAGTCGAACGGTTTCAGAACCGTTTTCCCTACGATCTGAGGAAATCACGCCCACTTAGGAGCGGATTTAGAGGGCAGTTACACCCCCTTAATCCCCTATAAAAGCGAGTAAACTCAACTGAGTTGGGGATTCGATTCTTCTGGGTTGGATTCTTCTGAGGGTTCGATTGCATGTTGAATTTGGAACACGGGTGTGACCTCGGCGTTCGGTTTTTGCATCGCGGGTCTGACCTCAACGTTTTGACTTAAGACATGGAAGTGGTTTCCGTGTATTTTTGACTAAGTCTTTGAGACTTGTCTTTGGCTCATCTGTTTTAAGTCTCGGCTCACATCCATTAAGCTGATGGGCCTGCAAACGTGCATAGGATTTTTGGCAAACCCTCAGCCATCAACGGATTTGATAAGCCTTTACCGACTACCGTTTGAGTCGGGCTAGCATGTGGATTGTCTAAGTCCGTTCCACATGTAACGTTGTGCTAAGAGAATGAACCCTCTTAGACTTGATGCTATGATTTTGAATACATAGACTTTGTCATTTTTACGGAAAAAGACTAACCGGCAACGCGCATTAGGTGTTGGCTTATCCCTACTTAGGATTTGGGATAAAGTTTCTCATGCGTGAAAGACATGGATTTTTGGTGCTACGATGTTGAATACGTTGACTTTGTCACTGTTTCTTCCTGTATTACTTGAAACACTGAAAGAATGTTGGAAGCGCCAGAAGTGTAGTATTAACTTGGAGTGAACTTTCACTTAGAGTGAAATTCAGAAATTTTCTTTATTATCACTAGGATAATTCCAGAAAATATTTAATCCACTGGGGATTTTATAATGATAAATTGTAATTCTTGTTGAAAAAGGATTAACAAGTTCATTGGGGGGTTTGACTGTTAGAGGTGTGATGTTAACCTAACAGTATTTTTATGGACCTATTGCTCTGTTGACGAGAGTCGATAAGTGCAAAGTGTTGCGATCGGAGCAACTTTGAGGACCTATCGCTCTGTTGATGAGAGTTGATAAGTGGAAAGTGTTACGATCGGAGCAACTTTGAGGACCTATCGCTCTATTGACGAGAGTTGATAAGTTGATTTTGTCAGAGGTGTTTGATATTAACGTGAGAAGAGAATGTTGCGATCGGAGCAACTTTATGGACTTATCATCCTATTGAAAATGATTGATAAGTGGATTGTCAGAGGTTTGGTGTTAACATGACGGAAATTTGTTACGATCGGAGCAACTTTGAGGACTTATCATCATATTGAAGAGGATTGATAAGTTGATTTTATCAGAGGTGTGATATTAACATGACAAAAATTTATGTTGCGATGAGAGCAAATTTGTGGACTTATCATCCTATTGACGAGGATTGATAAGTGGGTTTTGTCAGAGGTTTAGTGTTAACGTGACATGATTTGTGTTGCGATTGGAGCAACTTTGTAGACTTATCATCCTATTGACGAGGATTGATAAGTGGGTTTTGTCAGAGGTATGATGTTAACGTGACAAGATTGTGTTGCGATAGGAACAACTTTGTGGACTTATCTTCCTATTGATGAGGATTGATAAGTGGGTTTTGTCAGAGGTTTAGTGTTAACGTGACAGGATTTGTATTACGATTGGAGCAACTTTGTAGACTTATCATCCTATTGAATAGGATTGATAAGTTGATTTCGTCAGAGGTGTGATAATAACATGATGGAAATTTATGTTGCGATGAGAGCAACTTTGTGGACTTATCATCCTATTGACGAGGATTGAAAAGTGAGATTTGTCAGAGGTTTAGTGTTAATGTGACAAGATTTGTGTTGCGACTGGAGCAACTTTGTGGACTTATCATCCTATTAAAGAGGATTGATAAGTGAATTTGTCAGAGGTTTAGTGTTAACGTGACAGGATTTTTGTGTTGCGATCGGAGCAACTTTGTGGACTTATCATCCTATTGAAGAGGATTGATAAGTTGATTGTCAGAGGTGTGATATTAACGTGACAGGATTTGTGTTGCGATTGGAGAAACTTTGTGGACTTATCATCCTATTGAAGAGGATTAATAAGTTGATTTTATCAAAGGTTTAGTGTTAACGTGACAGGATTTGTGTACTCGTGATTTGAACAAGATTTTGGGGACTAGCGTCTCGCTGGGGAGAATTGCTAAGTGAGTTCATCATCAGAAGCGATGAATTTTGATACTAAGATTTTGAAGACTTAGTGTCTTTCTAGGGAAGATTGCGATTTGAGCAATTTTAAGGACCTATCATCCTATTAAAGAGGATTAATAAGTTGATTATCAGAGGTATATTGTTAACGTGATAAATTAGGAGCGATGCCAACTGAATTCATACTCTGTGAGGATGATGATCGTTAGAAGTGTAATGTTAACTCGACGATGTGAAAGATTCGTTACTCTTAATCCAGTGGATTCCAAGTAACCAACCCCTAGTCTTGATTAAGACTTAGCAGGGGAATAAAAAGAGATAGACAAGGCACATCACCTAGTGGGGCACTATCCATGAAGTCAGAATAGAGGCACATCACCTGGTAGGCCATTATCTGATTAATTTGACTATCAGAGGTAACTATGATAGTTTTGTGGACCTGTCATCCTATTGAAGAAGATTGGCAAGTTGATGGACAATCAAAGGTAACTGTTAACGTGATAGTTTTTGTAGACTTACCATCCTACTTGAAGAGGATTGGCAAGTTGATGGACTATCAGAGGTAAATATTAACGTGATAGTTTTTATGGACTTGCCATCTTACTTGAAGAGGATTAGCAAGTTGATGAACTATTAGAGGTAAATGTTAACATGATAGTTTTGTGGACCTGTCATCCTATTGAAGAGAATTGGCAGGAGAATTTGGGGAAAATGGACTATCAGAGGTGATCATTAACGTGATAGTTTTTTGTGGACCCGCCATCCTACTTGAAGAGGATTGGTGGGAGAATTTGAGGAAAATAGACTATCAGAGGTGATCATTAACGTGATAGTTTTTTGTGGACCCGTCATCCTACTTGAAGAGGATTGGTGGGAGAATTTGGAAGAAAACAGACTATCAGAGGTGATCATTAACGTGATAGTTTTGGTGGACCCACCATCCTATTAAAGAGGATTGGTAGGGGAATTTGGAGAAAATGAACTATCAGAGATAATTGTTAACGTGATATTTTTGGTGGACCCGCCATCCTATTGAAGAGGATTGGTGGGGGAATTTGGAGAAAATAAACTATCAGATGTAATTGTTAACGTGATAGTTTTGATGGACCCGCCATCCTATTGAAGAGGATTGGTGGGGGAATTTAGAGGAAATAAACTATCAGAGGTAATTGTTAACGTGATAGTTTTGGTGAACCCGCCATCCTATTGAAGAGGATTGGTAGGGAAATTTGGAGAAAATGAACTATCAGAGGTAATTATTAATGTGATAGTTTTGGTGGACCCGCCATCCTATTGAAGAGGATTGATGGGGGAATTTGGAGGAAATGGACTATCAGAGGTAACTGTTAACGTGATAGTTTTGATGGATTACTCATAATCCAATGAACTACAAATAAACCAACCCCCAGTCTTGAACAATTGCAGAGGGGAAAAAGGGTAGACATGGCACATCGCCTAGTGGACCATTAGCTAATAAATTTGACTATCAGAGGTAACTGTTAACGTGATAGTTATTGTAGACCTACCATTTTACTGAAGGGGATTAGCTTCAATGGCCGTAGTATCTTCTCCTTCTGACTGAGAAGTTTAAGCTTGGTCTGATTGCTCAGGTGGATCTTTCCTACTTTGTTCTTCAGCTTTGATCCTGACAATAAACTTTTGAGCCTATTCACCTTGAGAGATTAGTTGTCTCCAGGAACGACATTTTACAACCTCTATTCGGGCTAGGAGGTCGGTTTGCAAATTGTGTCGACAGGTCTCCACTAGGGTAGACTGTGTCATACCTGTCGGACATCGCAGAGCTATGTTTCGAAATCTTTTGATGAAAGCTTTGACAGACTCCCTCTTCTTCTGCTTAGTGGCGAGAAGGGTATGAATGAAGACTTCTGTATCATCTTCAAAGAATCTTGATAGGAAGAGTCTCTCTAGATCCGCCCACTTTTGGATACATCCCGTAGGCAGTTTTCTGAACCATTCAAAGCCAACTCCCTTGAGGGTGCCAATGAACAATCGAACCAGTATTGCATCGTTTGATATCACATTCCTAGTCTGTGACTTGAAATGATAGATATGTTGGTTCGGTGATCCCGTACCGTCAAAAGTTTATAACGTCGGGACTTCGAACTTTGGAGGATAAGGGGCAAAATCCCATTCGGTCGGATAGGGCCTAGCAACTCCCTCGTCTTAGAGTGTGCTCCTGTTGGCAATGGCATTGAGGCGGGCTTCCAATTCTTCCATTTTGGCAAACTGGAGATTCTGCTCGTTCTCCGTCTCTCTTACTTCATCAGAGGAAGATTCTAGGTTGCGGGCTTCTTGGTCAGAAGCAATTTCATCAACTATTTTTCCCTTCCCTTTGCTTGTGTAAAGTCGGGATGAAGACACTTTTTCTCTCTGGGAAGATTCTTACCTAGGTGGCGAATCTGTCTTCTGAGATTTGGCCTTGTCTGCGACGAGTTGAGTCAACAGGGCCATAAGTTCATTGATGGCCTCCTGCTGAGATTTGAGCATGGCCTCCTGCTCATCAAGTCTCTTCACGAGATCTTCATGGTTTCCCATCATATAAGCGGAGCTCTCCTGTTCAACAAAAGAGCTTGATGATTGGGACTCTACAATGGCTGAGTGTACATCATCGGAATTGGTTCCTCTACCTAGCCTCTGATAGTTGACAGGGAGAATAGCTCCTGTTCGTGTCCGAGTGCGTTGGTAGACTCCTTCAAACTCGTTAGCGATTTCTCTAACGGTCGGTGAACGACTTGTCTCAGAGTTATCGGAACTAGGACCTGAGGCTTTCCCTCTGCCGATCACATTGATAGTGATCTCAGGATATTTGGTCTCTGGAGACTTCTTCTTGTGCGAACGTCGTCGTTGGTTGGGCAAGGCAACGTTTTCTTGTGCGAACGTCGTCGTTGGTTGGGCAAGGCAACGTTCGTTAATTGGTCGAACACCAATGGTTTGACCGCATATGAGCAGCATTGACATTTCGAGAGGACCGTAAGAATCAGTCGTTCACATTGGAATGAACACATGAATTGTTGCATCGGTCTTTCTCTCGATATAAACTCTCTCAAGTCTGTTGTAGAGACTCGAGAATTACTCACTGATCGCGAGGTTTGAATTGGAACCCCCAGTCCATGATTGGACATGACTGGCTCTTGGTGAACATGGATCTGGTTGAGATGCCTTGAATCCATAGACTTTTTACATCCGCCCCTCAATCTAGTTGCGCTATGCAGAGTATTCGGGGGTCTCGCTGCCTGAGATACACCAGGTTTTGTATTGGATTTCCTTCCCTGAACGCATGCCTGAGAATCAGGTTTTGCTGGTGAAACGCAGTCTCAAGATCTGCTTTTTGGTTCTGAAACGCATGCCTGAGAGTTGCGTTCAGTTAATGGAACGCACTCCTGAAGGCTGCGTTTTGACTGTACAATGCACCACTGAGGGCTGCATTCAGTCTTATTCACACATAGCCTATGTTTGGGCTCATAGATGCGAGGCTTGCGTTCTGAAGCAGAAACGTAGAGCACCTGGTCGCGTTTAGGCTCACAAACACGAAGCTCGTGTTAACTTGAAGATCGACATTCAGGGAGATGTGCTCGTCGTAGGGATCTCCTCCTTCGTCGAGCGATGTTCTTCTTGGCCTTTTTCAAGGCCTTTGCAGTGAGGTTGTTGGCGTTGATGGAACTCGTCACTACAATACGCCTTTTATGACCCAATACCCGCTGTGAAGACGTGGGTATAGAACTTTCAACTCGTTGAACGAGTTTAGCAGAAGCCGAGTCCACTCCTTCAGAGGAGGGGTTGTTCGAGCAGTCTTGATCAAAGGGGAGGGCCTCCTTGGGTGATTTGGCTACAATTGAAGCAGTTAGACCTTTAGTCTCTTTGGAGACTTTGTGGATCTTACGCATAGCCTTGAGGCTAAGGGATCCGGAGGAGAGGGCTTCCTCGTACTTGGCTTGATCGAACTCTACGACGAGAGTTTTAACTGTCATTCCAGTGAGATGAACATCGGATTACGCCACCACTTCTTCGTCAGAGAAGCTTGTCCCCAGTGGAGTCGCCATATTTTGTTTGTGGGAAAATTTGCAGTAAAAGAAATGAAGGAAAATTGATTTATATTCCTTTAATCTCAATTACAATTAGATTTTCTGATTATAAAAGAGAGGAGAATGAATTTGATTCTCCCCTTTGTTTAATTCTGGGTTCTTCACGGTGGCGATGGAGTGCCTCCCTCGAATGCTCGTGTCGAGTTTGCTCTCCGTTGACGATCCGCACGTCTTGATTAACTAGAACAGTACCTTCTCCTCACGATTTGACGTTGTGGAGGACTTATGTGGTAAGTTGGAAACTCTGTACGAGTTGATTGATCTTAACCGTAATTGGTTAGACAAGCCAAGGATTTCTTCTTTGCTGCCAAGGAGCAGGATCTGAGCTCCAGGTCCAGGATCCGAACTAAGCTGATTTCTTAGTTATTTATAGAGGATTAAGGGGTGTAACCACCTCCTTAATTTGCTCCTAAGTGGGGCTAATGGGATGTAACCGCCCCTTAAATCACTCCTGAATGGAGTTGTGATCCCCTCAGATCGTGGAAAACGGTTTTAAAACTGTTCAGCTCGTGTTTGAACGAGTCAAACACATAATCCGCGTTCTGGCATGAATTCTGCGTTCAAACGCAGTGTCTGGAAGCTCAAACGCAGCAATTTGGAAACTGCGTTGGCAGCGTTAGAAGCTGCTTGTGAGCTGCGTTTGCAGCAATTTGGAAGTTGTGTTTGGCAGTTTGGAAGCTGCGTTTGGCAACGGATGGAAGCTGCGTTTGGCAGCGGATGGAAGCTGCGTTGGCAGCTTTCGGAGGCTGCGTTTGCGGCCGAACATGAGCTGTGTTGATAGCTGGATCTGAGTTGCGTTTGCAGCGTTTAGAGCTAAATGTGAGGTGCGTCTGCAGCCAGGTTTGACCTGCGTCCGCAGTCGAATTAGTGTTGCGTCTTGATGATGGTACGCAGGGAGGACTTCCACGTCTTGGTTTGAAGAGATCGTCGATTTGTAGTCTCTTTCTATCAGAGCGTTACAAAGATCGTCGTTTTGTAATCTTTTCTTTGATATGTGAGAGTCGTCAGATTGTAACTCTCGATGTTGGTTGTGAAGGATGTTGATTAGAGCTTTCATCAGTTGTTGTGAAGGTCGTCAGATTGTAACCTTCATCGATCTACGTGAAAGTCTTCAAATTGTAGCCTTCTGGAAGTCATCAAATTGTAACTTCTATGATCCGTGTTTGATGGGGAATCAGCTATCTATTGTGATTTTTAGACAGCCTACACTCCCCCTCCTTGAGAAGCCTCGGCAGACCCGTCAGGTGAAGAAACATCTAGATGGATGACCTTCGTCTTCATCATCTTAACCACCTCATGTGTCTTATGTTCCTCATCTTCCCCTCTCGGCCGCCTCCTTCATCTATGAATGAGGGCGGGGGCGGGCTCCTCCTCCTTAGCCGCCTCAGCCTCCATGGGAGGAATGTCCTAACAAAGACGCTTTGTAATCTTGGCAGACGACTCCCCCTCGGAAGTAGCCAAAGGAATAGTAGGCGTCAGCGCCTCTTTTGTTCCCCCTATGATAAGGACCGAAGCCCTCACTATATCCTGGGTAGTAGCAGACTCGACCGACATGCCGATAACTCGCAAAACCAACTTGTCTAGCAGATGGTCCCATCAATAAGAGCTAGCATACGACTTGATCAAGCCAAGTGCTTCCCTCTTACCAGGATACAGCTCGCCTCCTATGAGCACCTTCCTCCTTATTCTGGGCTAGTCAGAGCAGCCCAACTCTATGTCATGCCCCATGACCCAGGCGAACTTTTCCTTCCAATCCTTGTGTGAGTCAGGAAGGCCGGTGAGGAGACTAAACTTACCCACCATTTGGAAGTGGAAGTGGGGCTCATTTTGGTTTACCTTCACCACCACCAACCGGCCTAAGACCCGCAGGGAAGGCCTTATCCCTAGCTAGCAGCAGATTATGATGAACGCCGTCAAGATGGCAATGGCGTTCAGCTTCATCTGTGCCGGTGATACCCCAAGAACCGTGAATAACTGTTGGCCTTCTTGTTTTGATGATGTTTAACAAACAATTTACTTCTAATGTTGTTTGTCTAGTGTTTGTATTTTCGTATTTATTCTAGGCAAACAACGAGTTGGAGGTTGGATGGATTGCACCATAACAATCATATCAAATGGAGGATGGGGGATATAGTGGTTGAAGTAATGCAATTCAAGTTCAAAATCCAAGTTCAAGCTTCATCCGCAAGTGTACCAAGTCAAGCTTATTGAAGATCAAGATCAAGCTTGGGTAGTTTAAATATGAAACAAATACATATTTATATATATACATGTTTGTTTTCATATGGTTAAGTTGTTTTGGTTTAGTTATGTAGATATGAAACAATATATATCTTCATATACACTTTTGTTTGTTTCATATTCTATTGTATTTAGAAAAATATTGTGTTTATGGATTAAAGACTTGTTCACACTATTTTCATATCTCGTATAATGTCTACAAATCCATTCTAAAGTGTTTCCAAGTTGTTTGAACTCGTTTTTGGAAAAATCAAGTTTTTAATTAGCTCAAGTTCGTGCACATGTTCGTGCATGTTTTTACAAAACTGATGCGTTTTCACAATTAGGAAATGCAATTTAAAAAATTTCTTCGTTTACATGTTTATATTCATATATATAAATATTTACCCAAGTTTTACTAATTTTGGAGTTGTTTTGTTATTTTCAATTGAATTTACAAAAACGAGTTTTTAGCAGTTTTTCAGAAACTGTTTATCTGTGTTCAAACATTTATTTCTCTCAACTGGGAAGTGATTTTTCATAAATTCTTTCTATAGCAAGTTAATCTACATGTATATAACCTTCTCTCAAAATTTCATGATTTTTGGAGTTGATTTACTATTTTTAATTGATTTTACAAAATTAGATACGTAAATTTCTAGAATCTGTCAAAAACCTGAAAATTGCTTGTGCACGTTGCTACAGTGCGGTCGACCGCCACGGTCGACCATGCTACAGTGTGGTCGACCATGGAGGTTGATCGTACGCAGTCCAGAGTGTAGTTTTTTTATTTTTTTCTCGCGGTCGACCGCGACGGTCAACCACCAAAGTTTCTGGAGTTTCGTGAGATTCAAAAGTGTCTCGCGGTCGACCGCGAAAATTTCACGGTCGACCGTCAGCCTTCCAGAATAGTTTTTTTTGTTTTTTGTTCTTTGCGATCGACCGCCGATTTGACCGTTGGACTCCAACAGCTATTTTCTGAGCTGTTTTTCTGGGGGCTTTGTTGTCTTTTTAGTAGGATTTTTGCTGAAGTTTTGAGTGGGTATAAATACCCCATTGCCTTCAGCTCTCTATGAACTATTGAGAGAGTTTTAAAACAAGTTTAAGAAAGTCTTAACAAGGGTTTATGTTTGGTTTAAGTGTGTTTATAAGCTTTTAAGCATTTGAGTGTTTTGGTTTTGTGAATCAATTCCACAAGAGCTTGAGGAGATCATCTATTGAAGTTTGAGCTTCTAATTATTCTCCCTCCAACTCTTGATCTATTGAGAAGTTTTCTAAACTCTATTTCTAGCTCTTTTATATATTTGATTAGCATTGTTATTAAGCTAGAACTACATTGAGTTTAGCTTTGATTTATATCTCTTTGTTCACACACAACCTTTTGAGCTTATTGTATTTACATTCATAGTATAATTTGGGGTTATGGGTTTGTGACTAAGAATTGTGCTTAATTGAGTTCTCACCTTGTTTAGAGAACAATCATTTGATTTATATTGTGCTTATTGTGAGATCACTTTGTAATACACTTGTACACCGAGAGAAGTGTGTGGCGAGAGTCGGGGATCGTCCCAAGAGGAGTGGCGTCGGTTAACGAATCTAGGGAGAGGTTGTAACCGAGCACTTGAGGGAGACACGTATAGTTCAACACTTGAGAGGGTGTAGAGTGGGATTACAAGAGTGTGTTAGTTGTAGAGTTTTCGGTAAACTAGAAAACCATATTGTGTGGTGTAAACGTTATTCGGGTGAACGTAGAAAACCCGGTCGTGATAGTGGATTTCTCCCCAGGAGTGGGGAGCGGAGACGTAGGACGGAAGGTCCGAACTCCGTGATCATTTGATTATGTTTGAGTGTGCTTTGGCATTTATTCTTATTTGTGCTCATTACTCATTTCGCCTTTGTCTCATTATTTTATATCATCCACTATCTTGTTTCATTTTGCTTACCCTTGTGTTAGTTTCATATCGTTGCATATATATCTCATAGTATATCTCTTTGCTAGGATATATTTCATTGTGCATATTGCTTATCCTAGTTCACATATCATATTGTATTTCATACTTGCTAGGATAACTTGTTAATTAGTTTTAATTGGCATAAAATCGGATTAGATTAGCATAAGACCCTAATCACCCCCCCCCCCTCTCCTAACAGTACCTAGTGAGGGCGAAAAAGGATGCAGAGGTAACTACAAGCCAAATTCTAGATGCCTCTGTAGAGCGGACCTCGTTCTGGCCCATGATCGAATATAGCCTCCGACCTCGTCGGAACCAACAAATCATATGATTCTGAGATATCAAACCTCCAGTACATCGTCTTTTTCTATAGCAAAGTCACCTTAGAGTGAATATCCGCAAATAGAGCTCAACAATCCACAGGTTTGGAAGCCACCGGAGATTGAACAGTTGATCACCGGACAAAATAGACGGAGAAGATGTGAAGTCCACACATTTTGCACATTTTGATGTGACAATTAAGATAAGCCTCATCACATA
Source organism: Asparagus officinalis (assembly GCF_001876935.1). Classification (NCBI taxonomy): domain Eukaryota; kingdom Viridiplantae; phylum Streptophyta; class Magnoliopsida; order Asparagales; family Asparagaceae; genus Asparagus; species Asparagus officinalis. The sequence continues at coordinate 106,332,608 of NC_033797.1, forward strand.
TGCGCATCTTGATAACTCATTTTGGGAGATGATCTGCCACCTCATACCCATTTACAAACACAAACACACATACACACAAGCATATATGCTAACATCTGTGTATCACATGTTGAATTTATCTCGTTCGATATCTCACACGAGCATATATGCTAACATCTACGTATCACATGTTGAATTTATCATGTTCTATATCTAGAGGAGGAAAGGGGGAAATATGGGGAGGGGGGAGAGGGGTCGGGGAAGAGTGGGTAGTAAAATCTAGATTTCCCATCTCAATTTGTATATCAAAGGTGTTAATAGTATAGCTAGTATATATATTGTGAAAAAAAAACATTACAGCCTTTATATAACAAGTTAACCTACACTACAACAAAAATTGTATATGTCCGTACCTATTTCATAACATATATAAAAGTATCATTTTATTTATAAAAGATTAAACAACAATGATACCAATAAAAAGTGTGGCAAATAATGACACATATTTGTGTCATTAGATATAAAATAAAAAAATGAAAAAGACTAATAGTCCCATAGTGATTGTGTGAGGATCTATTAATGCACTTAAATAATAAGTCTTAATATTTTAATTATACTGATCATTAGACATATGATACGGTATAAGTCAAACAATTTTATGGTTAAGTGTGCTTGGTGAAAGTAATCTTACAATGAGTAATCTTTTGGGAAATCATAATGTTGAATGGTGATATTCTTTATATTTTTATGGTCTAGACATAGCTATGTGTCACTACTTTTAGCACATTCATGTGTCACGAATTTTGTGGCACGTGTACGTGTAACCATTCTAGACACTAAATGTGTCGTGGGTTTTGCGACACATAGTTGTGTTATGAGTTTTATAACACATGTATTGTCACAAGTTTTGCGATACATTCTCATATGTGCAGAAAAATGCTCTCCACATATGCTCTACCTATACTTCTGGTATGTGTCGCGCTCTATTTGTATAATACAAAATTGTGTCGCACAGAGAAAAAAAATGTGTAATAATTTACAACTTTTGTTGTAGTTTTAACATAATATTAGAAAACGAAGCATCACAATTACGTATATTTATCAGTTACACATCCCTTAATCAATTAGTTATAGAATGTAGGCATACACAATAAATTATGATGTATCTTTATTCTTACGGAGCAATATATATAATTGTACAACTAATATGCAATGGTTATGTGTATACATGCATTCGTCATGTATGATAACTTCATCAAAAATGTGAAACTTCATTTATAAAAACTATAGTCTAAGTTGTAGAATTCTAATTTCACACACATATTAACTTTGAACCTCAAGTGCGTTGACTATCTGAATGACTAAATTGAAGACATCCATTTGTGTATACTTTTTTTTTTCCTTTTTCTACTGTGAATGTTGGGTTTTTTTTTCCGCCAGCAAATAACAATGACCAGAAATAAACAGTCTAGCCTGTGAGCCAGCTAAAGATCCACATCCTAAAAGCACAATTAAAAGAAATGGCCCAAAAATAACCTCACAGCCTGCTTGCATTGCCATTCAAGGAAGGGAAAAGAGAGGGGAAAAAACAGACTCCTGAAGGATTAAATTCATCCCCCGTGAATAAACCTACACACAAAATCACGACCGTTCTTTTCCCCCCTCTCTTTAATTTCCTCTCAAACAACTCATCAAATCAAAACCTCGCTCCCTTCAAATTAATTAAGCCACAAATAAAATCCCCAGTTCTTTACCCCCGTGATCCCTCTCTCCCAATCCCCCAACCAACAAAGAAAGAAGAAAGAAAAAGAAACAAATAACTCTTTTCTTTCGTTCTTTCTTTTGGTGGGTCTCATCTCCTCTCCATGCACACGTGAAACTGAAAAAACAAACAAAAAAAACTTTCCAACCCCTCTTGTAGACATTTCTCCTATAAAACCAGCTCCCCTCAAATTCTAGAGACCTCTCCTAGATCATAAACCATGGAGAATGGCAACACCTCACCACCACCTCACCGCATCATCGACATCCAGCATGCCACGGACGACACCACCCGCGGCCCCTCCCACTCGGCCAGCGCGACAAGCGGCGATCGGGCCCCAGTGGACGCAATCAACCGACAGGGTCTCTAGAAGCGCGAAAGCAGCAGAAAGAGAGGAATCGTGCTACCTCGAGCGGGAAGAGCTAGAGTAGGGATTTGAGAGTAGGAGCAGGAGGGGGGAGAGATCAAGAAGCACAGGGAGAGAGGAAAGGGGATTTTAGTATGTTTAGGACTAAGTCGACGTTGGTGAAGCAGATGTCGATGATGCCGGCGTGGAAGGATAATAATGGGAGTAACTATGATGAGGAGGAAAGGAGGAAGAATAGTGAGAATAATGGGAATGGGGAGAGTGGAGGTCATAGTCAGGGAGGAGGAGGAGGAGGAGGAGGGATGGGAGATAAGAATGTTCCGGCAGCCGGAAGGTATTTTGCGGCGTTGAGAGGACCGGAGCTTGACCAAGTCAGGGTAAATTACATGAGCCATTGATATATCCACTCTTTGTGGGGGTTATCCATGCATATGCGTTGGGTAATTTAAGCTTATATTTGCATGCATGGCACTTATTGATTCTAGTCGGGAATATCGGACTTCAGTTATAGTTATATTTTGAGTAAAAATTGTCGGAATTTAGTTTCTAAGGGTCTATTTTGTTTGCAGGGAAAAGTAATTGTGAAGTAGCTAAACTAGTGTCATTCTTACTTCCTAAATGTTTTTCCACACCTCAAGGCTCGAAAATAGCACAAAAGTAGGTGAAATATATATGTATTAATTAGAAAATATATAAAAAAAATTATTAATATTTTCTTTATTAGTTACTTCCTAACAACTTTTCATTGCTATCTAAAAAACGAAGAGATTTCCACTATTTTAAAAAATATATAAAACAAATCAAAATGTATACTTTTACTACTTCCTACTTGATAAATTTAAAAGCCACTTCTTTGATCTATTCCTGCTTTCGGTATTCCTATCAAACCAAATGAGCCCTAAATAATACTAGTTTAGCTGATCGATGTAAATGATATTAATAGATCTTACTTGGTTTTCGATTTAGCAACTTTATTAGTTCAACTTTAATTTGGAACCTAAGGTTCGTATTTTAGGAAAACCACTCTTTTAACCTCATAAATCAAATTATTTATAAAGTAATAAACGGTAGTGGTGAATTCCCCCCAAAAAAAGGGAAAGCGGTACTCGTTAGTATCAAAATAAGTCCTGCCTCTATCTTGCGTGCATATTATGTAGTTGATACTATATTTATCTGTTTTCTTCAATATTTGATTGAAAGCTTTCCTCTATCAAAGTTTAGTATTGTTAAATCAGTAGGGTTTGGGGAATAAGCTCATGGATCTAACATTAAGTTGTTCGAGATTTTATCAAAGTGATTATTCTTATTTCTTATGGTAATATATAAATATAAGTAAGTACTATTTTGAACCTTCAAAGCAGAACATGAAGGGCTTTGATCTTGAAAACAGTTTTATCGAGAAGTTATGGTTGGGGAGCACCTTCCCCTTGGTCCACAAACTAAAAACAAATCTGATCATATTTTGGCCTAGTTTTTGGCAAACAAGAAAAAAGAAAAAAAACGCTCATTGACGGGGTCAGTGTGCTTGTGATGCATGCAGGATACGGAAGACATCCTCCTCCCAAAAGACGAGCAGTGGCCGTTCCTCCTCCGCTTCCCCATCAACTCCTTTGGGATCTCTCTCGGGCAGCCAAGCCGTCCTCTGGAGATCTCTCTCCTCCTCCCCCGCCACCTCTTTCCTCCACATAACCCCCGACATAAACCTGGTCATCTGGCTCCTGGCCCTCCCCCTCCTCCTCTCCGTCTCCATCACCTACGCCCTCAAATCCCTCTTCTACTTCGAGGCTGTCCGCCGCGAGTACTCCCATCCTGTCCGCGTCAACTTCTTCTTCGCCCCCTGGATCGCTTGCATGTTCCTCACCCTTGGTGCCCCCAAGATATTCCTTAGCCGCTCTCACCCCCACCCCTCTCTCTTGTGCGTCTTCATCCTGCCGATATTCGTCCTCGAGCTCAAGATCTACGGCCAGTGGCTCTCTAAGCGCCGCCCTCTCAAAAGTCGGCCAACCCATCATCACATTTTATCCGTCGTCGGAAAAACTTTGTCGGCGCGATCTTGCGGCGAATGTCGGTGGGTGGGCCGGCGAAGTTCTTGTGGCGATTGGGCTTTGCGCATTACTGGTGGTGTTTTGTGACGCTTTATCAGAGGCTGCCGACAGTGCTGCCGAAGGAGCTGCATCCTGTTTACTCCATGTTCATTGCTACGCCGTCTGCGGCGAGTGTATCGTGGAGGGCAATTTATGGGGAGTTTGATGCGGTTTCGAGGACATTTTTCTTTATCGCCTTGTTTCTTTATATCTCGCTCGTTGTTCGGATCAATTTCTTCAGAGGGTTCAAGTAAGTACTTTTAACTGTATATATGCAGTAATACATTTATGTTTTTTTTCTGAGGTTTGACTTTTGGTTGCAGGTTTTCTTTGGCTTGGTGGTCATATACGTTTCCTATGGCTACGGTCTATAAAGTACGCAGAAGCCGTTCCCTGCTTCTTCAGCAAAGGGCTCGCGGTGAGCCTCTCGCTCATGTCGTCGATGATGGTAGCTGTGCTATTTGTGTTGACGCTGCTCCATGCCTTCTGGTGGCGTACTTTGTTTCCAAATGATCTCGCCATCGCCATTTCGAAGAATAAGAACAGGATCATCAACCCAAGAGTTCAACCGACTAAGTAGAAACTGCCTGGCATAAAGGGTTATGATATCAAGCTATGGGCGAAGGAGCGTTCGCTAATGCTTACTACTTCCATAAGTAAAGAAGAGGAGGCGAATGAGAGTTGAGAGGACGCACACTTCTCCCTCGAAGCTAAAATAGAGCAAGGAAGCTGCGCGAGAGGAGATTCTCAACTGTGTATAGTTCTTCCAACAAAAAAAAAATTAATCAATAAATGCTTTATATGTATATACGTAATGTCTTGTTTGGTACGTGGGAATGAAGTCATGTGAGAATGGAATTAATGTAAGAATGGAATGGAAATGATGTGAGAATGGAATGCCTATTCTTATTTTCACCTTTGGGTGCGATTCGAGAATTAAGTGAGAATATCTTTAAGAAAGGTATATTCAGAATTTATATTATTATTTTCATACTCTCTTAAGTGAGAATACCAATTCCTTGATAACTGATTGAGAATAACAATTCTCATATTAAGTGAAAATTGATGAGAAGTAGAAATGACATTTCTAGCATCCAAAAACACATAATGTTTGGTAAACACACTAGTACAAAACAGGACAGCCCAAACGGTTTTGGAACCGTTAGGATAAATTAAAATAGCCTAAATGGTTTAAACCGTTTGGGATAATAATTCTAAATGGTTTAAACCGTTTAGGAGTTTAGAAAAACCCATACGAAACACCCAAACGGTTTTAACCATTTGGGATGTTTTATACCAAATGGTTAAAACCGTTTGGGAGTTTTGATGGATCCTACAAAATGAAAATTCATCTCCCCCCTATATTTTTCCATTCTCCCCAACCCGCGATTCCCCCCAAAATTTTCCCTAAAATAGTCGTACCCCAAAAAAATCTCCCAAGCTTGCGATATATCCCTAAAATTTTGGAAGTCCGACCGCGGCCTCTAGTCTTCGGCGATACTCATCTTCGCCGGCACTCTCCTCCACCGCTCCTCCACCGCCTCCTCCACCGTTCCTCCACCTCGTCCTCCACTGCTCCTTGTCTCCTCCTTCGCTGCTCCTCCACCTACTCCTCAACCGCTTCTAGATTCCACCACATCCTCCTCCACCGCTCCTCTGCCTCCTCCTCCACCGCTCCTCTAGCTCCTCCTCATCCGTTCCTCCACCTCCTCCTCAACTGCCTCTCGATTCCACCACATCCTCCTCCACTACCTCATCCTCAGGTCCCCCATCTCCTCTGTAAATTAGTTTTATCTCCTCTCTACAAAACCCTAAGTCTAATTTATTTAACCATCTAACTCAAATTTCCCTATTTACAGCAAATAATCGACTTCTCAACGTCATATTCTCTTCCTCTGGCATCATCTTTCTCCAGCAGACTTATTTAAGGTAATTTTTGAGAGTTTTCTTATTTTTAGAAAATATTGAGTTTTTTCTGTTATTATCTTGTATTTTCTAAAATTTGTGGTTATTCATGAAAAATAATGTAATGTATGATGTTGCTATTGTGATATTTATGCAATCGTATTTTCATCATTGGATCCAAACTAGTTAAAATTCTTGGCAGATCAAGGAAGAGAACATTGTAATTTTCATGGAATTTCTAGAGGGTAAACATGCATAGGTATATTGAGATTAATGATTTACATAAGAGTATTATGGAAAAGATATGGTTAAAACCTTTCTAGTCATACATGAAACATGAAAACTTAATTAATAATAAAAAATGCATGCAGAGGAAAACCTACGTGCTGATAGATTATGCTTTGCAGAAAAGCTATAGAATTTATCAGAACTTTTGACCATTTAGGACCACTTAATTCTTTCAGGAGATAGTCTGAAACTAACGAACCATACGCCTAGTAGCCAACTATGCTTACACCATAGTATATTGCAAGACCAAATGTAAACTATATACTGACAAAGCTTTCCTCATGTTGGTAACTATCGGCTTGCGAAGAGTTGACTGCAAAATATTGGCAGGTATATAAATAGCTTAACACTTACTTCTAATAATTATGGAGTTTGAAGTTGATAAAAGAGCTTTCCATCATCCTTCTTTCATAATGAAATATTTGAGAATAATAGCCTACGTAGAGCATTGATGATTAGGTGAGGTTGTCTATAATTTCAAAGACCCAAATCTGAGCTAACATTCTAAAGAGACCTACGACAAAAAAATTCAAACTTTGATGTATTACACATACTATTTTTTAAGAATAGTACACATATAGTGTGATACCTCATACAACTCATTAGCATCTCTGAGGTATTTATTGTGATTGGCCAACTAGAGTTTTTTTATGATCAGGTTCCTAATGCACTTAACACTCTTGGGCTTGCTCTCTATCTCAGCATCTATGGCATTGAAATTTTTATTAGTAGTTTTCTTATGTCTGTGATTGATGGAGTAACTGAGAGTGTAGGTGAGAGTTGGTTCTCTAATAACATGAACCGTGCACATCTTGACTACTACTATTGGTTTCTGGATGTTCTCAATGCCATATTATTTGTGATCTACATGCATTGTGCTCATGCTTTTGTCCATAAGAAGAAAGATAATGGTGCATTGTAATGCCAACTTTCTGTTGCTGCACTTGCATAATATTTTATGAAAAGAAAAAAGTATTCAAGTAGCATAAAAAGAATATTTGTTTGCTGGGTGCTTGAAATTGCTGGTTGAATCTTGATACAAATTTAACGTGGGATTTGAAGCGCCTCAAAGACGAAAAACTTAAACTTCATTAAATTTTTTTGCCTTTCAATTGTAACCCTATATTCGAAGCAAAGTCATGATCATGCTTAGCTTATTCCTTAAATCCATATTTTCAAAGTAATTATTAATAATTCATTTTATTTAGGTTATCAAGGCTCGTAACTACATCAAAGATAAGGATTGGATGTACGTGGGTCGTGCAGAATGCATACAATCTATTTTTGTTAATGGAGTTAGTACTTTCATGGACTTTGTACATAGACACGATATGATCCGACATGGGAGACTTATTTGTCCATGTAATAGATGCGCGAAGAGGTTGCATAAATTGGAACAAGTAGAACTTCACATTGTGAAGAATGGTTTTGTTAGCGATTACAAAACTTGGATATATCATGGACAAATTGAAGGTCTTAGTGATGCAGATGAAAAAGAACAAGAAGAAGACAACTTATTTCTTGATGAGGAAATGAAGGAAATAGTTGAGGTAGCTCTTGGTAACACTAACCCTGCTGAAGATCCTCCTTCGGAGGACATCGTGAAGACAATTATGATAAGTACATGAATAATGCTAGGAGGCCTATTTATGAGAATACAAAATACTCCATGTTGTCATGGTTTATCCATCTATTCTAGATTAAATGCCTAAATAAATGGAGCAACAAGTCATTTATGATGCTTCTCAAGTTTCTTAAATATTCTATGCCTCCAAGGAACCATGTGCCTGAGAGTTAGTACAAAGCTCAAAAGATAATGTCTAATCTTGGTTTGAAGTGTGAAATGATACATGCATGTCCCAATGATTGTATAATTTACTAGAAAGAAAATTCAGATAAGACAGAGTGTCCTACTTACGGAGAGGCTAGATATAAGAAGAAAGTACATGGTCAGAAGAAGGATATACCTATCAAGATATAAAGATACTTTCCCATTACACAGAGGCTGCAGAGGCTATTCAAGTGTAAGAAGACAGCAGTGACGATGACTTGGCATCACCGTGCACGTCCAAGTAAAAATGGATGAATGAGTCATCCTAGAGATACACCTACATAGAAAGATTTTGACAGTAGACCCAACATTTAGTCAGGAACCTCGCAATATTAGACTGGGATTGGCTAGTGATGGCTTTTGCCCATTCATCTTTAAGGGTAATCCCCACAGCACATGACCCCTTGTGATGATGGTTTATAACCTCTCGCTATGGTTGGCTATGGACAAATCATATTTCATGATGCCTCTTCTTATTGATGGTCCAAAGTCACCGAGAAACAATATTGACGTCTATCTTCGACCTCTTATCAAAGAGTTAAGGTCTTTATTCATCGATGGTGTGGAGACATACGATGCAGACACAAGGACAAACATCACCATGCGTGTAGCCTTAATGTGGACAATCAATGATTTTCCTACGTACGGAATGCTTCCTGGTTGGTCTGTACATGGTTACACTGCATGTCCTTACTGTCATCTCCAGACAACATTGAGAAGACTACCCTTTAGCAATAAGACTTGTTATTGCGGCCATTAGCGCATGTTAGATGAAAATCATCCGTATAGAGATGACATCATCCACTTTGATGGTACAAAAGAGAATCGCCTGCGTCCTGACCCATAATCCGGAGAGGATATACTTGCTCAGTGGAATGGTAAAAATAATTTGACTTTCAAAAAAGTTAAGGGAAGGCAAGAAACACCATAGGGATGGAACAAGAAAAGTATCTTCTTCGAACTACCCTAAAAAAGTTAAGGGAAGGCAAGAAACACCATAGGGATGGAACAAGAAAAGTATCTTCTTCGAACTACCCTACTGGAAGACAAATAAAGTGCGGCACAATCGGAACAAGAAAAGTATCTTCTTCGAACTACCCTACTGGAAGACAAATAAAGTGCGGCACAATCTAGACGTTATGCACATTGAGAAGGGAGTATCTGAGCACATACTTAACTTACTTCTCTGTAAAGATGAAAAATCAAAAGATAACCTCAAAGCTCAAAGGGATCTCCAAGCGTGGAACATTAGAAAAGAGTTGCATCCTATACCGAAAGCAGGCAATCCTGACCAATTTGTACTCCCCAATGATGTGTATCACATGTCACTAGATGAAAAGAAAAGGTTTCTTCAGGTGTTACATGAGTTGAAAGTTCCTACGGAGTATTCAGGATCATTAAGTAAGAAGATAAAGATTGTTAAAGGCAAGATCGAAGGGTTGAAGAGTCATGATCACCATATTATTATGGAGCATCTTCTTCCACTCTCTCTCAAGAGTTCTCTCCCTAAATCATTTAGTTTAGTGATCAATGATTTTTACAGATTCTTTCGGGAATTGTGTGCTAAAAACATTAAGGATGATAAGTTGAAGAAGCTAGAAGCTGAAATTCCCTTAATTTTGTGCAAGCTTGAGCAGATTTTTCCATCATCATTCTTTGATATCATTATACACCTGACTGTTCATCTTGCAACTGAGGCTAGGCTTGCTAGACCAGTACAATATTGATGGATGTACCCCATCGAAAGGTACCTCTAGTTTTTTTAGTTAACGTATTCGATATATTTTTATTTTACAACTTGAATGCAGTGATTTAGTGTAAGCTTTTGTAGGTACCTTCTCACTCTAAAAAATTATATTCGCAATAGAAATCGACCAGAGTGTTCTATTATGGAAGGTTATCTGCTAGAGGAGGTAACCACTTTTTGTTCCCGTTATCTAGATGAAGACATTGAGACAAAACTCAAGAGACCTGTTGTAATCCATGACGGACCATCTAAAAAGCCGGATTATAATAGAATGACGCCCACATTTATCAACAAGATTCATTATTTTATCCTTCTCAATCTTGAATGCATTGGAGAAGTTAGAGAGTATGTTTATTTAGCATAATTATATATGTTTATATGACAATAAACTTCTCACATTAACTACTCATTTTGACATTAGATTACACAAGAATGAAATACGTGCAATGCATAGTAATTGGAATGAGGCACGTGTTGAAACACATCATCAGGACAATTTTTGCAATTGGTTTAAACATTATGTAAGATTTTTATTATCTCAATTTTGACTCATTCTATTAATTTAATCTAACATCTTTATGTAATTGTCGTATTAACCTTTTCGTCAAAGCCGATTACCGGGTGTAGAACCAATATTAGATAAGGAACTTGGATATTTGGCTACGCTTCAAGATGCTAAAGTTAAATACTATAAAGGATTCGGTGTTGGCGGTTACAAGTTTGAAATCAAGTCTATAGAAGAATCTCGAACAACCCAAAATAGTAGAATTGCAACCCTAGGCACTAATGGTGAGACATACTATGGGTACCTTGATAACATACTTGGTATCATCTATCCTGAATGAGCAGGATGCATTTATGTCTTCCAGTGTATTTAGTATGATATGAAGACTAGAACTGGTAAGTAAAGAGATAATTACGGGACTTAGATAGATGAATATGGATTGACGAGTGTAAACATCACACGGTTTTCCTTTGAGGACAATCCATTTATATTTCCAGAACAAGCATTTCAAGTATACTACTCGAAGTGCTTGAGGCATTCGAGGTGGAGTGTTCCATGTTGATGGAGGCCCAGGGATACTTACGACGTCCCGCAATTCGTAGATTCAGAGGTTGTATAGATCAATGATGACGAAGAATTTGAGCAGGGAGGAGTTGTATGTCAAGATAAATCTCCTGAATCTGATAAAGTTTCATGAGCTAGGAATGATTTGGATATTCCTATAACTTGTAGGGAATTTATAGAACCTAACACTTCTGAAAAGCGAAAAAGGTAACCATTATAAAATTTATGTTATTTAAAATTTATGTCTTCAACTTTATAAATATGTCTATTTCTCATATATCTTATATGAACTGTAAAATTTTTTCTAGGGATTGACGAAGATGTCTGGAAATCCATCACGGAGCAAATCACATAGACTTATACAGCGTGGAGACCTGCATCATCAAGTGAGAGAGCGTAGAAGAGATCTCGAACCTGCTCATGTTGCTACATCTGTACCTAGCATTGGGGACTTTACTCCAGTCAGAGGTAACTATTTACTTTTATTTTGATTCTGTTTTAACATGACACCAAATCTTTATCCCTTACATATATCTCTTTATTTTGTACTTTTATTATCACAATTGTGCTACTTCTGCTATTTAATAGAACCATTAATAATAGATAAAAGCTTTAGGTTAGTATATGTTCAAATATCTTTATTGAACAATTAATAACTACAATTCCATAAAAAGATATTTTACTTGCAGTTCATCTCTTACACAGATGTAGACGCAAATCGGCAAGTGACTACAGACCTAAATGATTTACAGACGATCGCCCTTTTACACTCCATACCTTCTTGACAATCATCAGGTCGGTATCTCTTCTACACTCAATCTTGGATGTAATTCAAATGCTTCTATATTTCTTTATTTTCTCTTGGTGATCCACCCCTAATGTGGTAGTTCCATTTTATATCTCATGATTAAAATAGGGATTTTTTCCTTCTAATCAGATTAACCACAAACAGCCGCCTGCAAATAGCCATGTACAGGTTCAAATGGCTATGACTCAGTTCAATATAAATATAATTTTTTTCAGGTGAATTACGCATCATTCTCATTTTTTCCATTTAAGACGTCACAATTACCTACCAGATCATAAACGGCTGTGACCGAAGAATCCGTATAAGATCAAATTTAGCTTTCAAAATGACTTCGTAGATCCTTCAATGACACATGTTTTTAAGAAAGAACAGATAACTATCACATCCTAAAACCATAATTTATACATCAATGTTAACCTTGCAAGTTAAAACAGAGGGGCAAAAATCATCAATTTTGAAGCTTTAATATTTTCAATTACTTTACAAATGTTAGGAATTTCTGTAACTTATTCTAATTATTATTGAGTTACATAAAATTGAAGATACCTGATGAATTTTAGAAATATTACTTCCACCCATGCCAAGCACAGAAGACACAACACTGTTTGGAATCTTGATTTCCATACTGGTGAGGCTCTAATCTATACCCAAAAGTAGCTGGTGGCGGACCAGGAGGGTAAACTGGTGGTGCTTCGTATGCAGATCCAGACCCCTGGGAAAGCAATAGAGAACAGATCATATATCATATTTGAAGGATATTACTCTGCAACCAAAAGCAAGTACATATATAAAATATTACTCTGCAACCAAATGCAATGATTTACTTTAATGCTTGTTTGCTTCCTAGAAGCAGATTTTAGCTTTCAAAATACTCATCTACTGATGCATACTAGAAACTTTTACTCATGATTATTAAGATTAAGGTTTTACTTGTGTTTCCCGCTCAAAAGCATGCTTCTTTCATCATGAAATATTTGTACTTATATGAATCATTTTTATTATTTAGCTGCATCTACATCTGCACCGGCATGTGTTCCAAAACACTCTTTTAATCTTCGTTCTAATCGTTCTCAAAAACGTGCGGAGCGACAAGACGATCGAGGTAACAATTTGTATATATATTAGTTGAATTTATATTATTTATTATTCTTTATATTATCTAATATCTTATGTCTCATCACATACAGTCCAATCACGATCCTATGTTCCCACTCGAGGCTCTAATACTTCCCATAAGCTTAAGCCCGATGCTGAAAAGGGTGAGAAGGCATGGCCTCTGTACCTCAATAATAGGGGCCGCCCCATTGGTGACTATGCTGAGAAATAGGAAAAGTATGTGGGGGTGGAGAGCCGTGTGTACTGCAAATATCCTCTCCATTTAGAATAGGGTGATGAACATAATAGGTCATTTGACGATTTCTTTATAAGATGTCAGGTATAATTATATTTGTATTTTGATTTATCCGGTTATTAATTAGTTATTATTTGGTAGATAATATTTTAACCATGTGATTTGTTTATTGAATTTGTAGAAGGATTATGAGTTTTTCCCCGTGGATCCTAATCAGCCTCTCTCTCATCATATTGTTTATCGAGGAATGAAGTCTCAGTTGCAGGAGAGGGTCCGGTATAATAGATGTCAGGTAAAACATGAGTGTTATGAGGTGTGGAAAAATACTCCCGAAGTAGAGAGGGAGGCTCTCTGGATTACTCTGGCATTTTCTTAGATTGATAAAGACTCATGGGCTAAATTGTGCGCATATTATGATTCAGAGGACAAGAAGGTATATAGTTTATACTAAATCAATTGTTTAGTAGGTAATTTTGCCTTTGTTTGATTATAAATCTAAATATTATAATAACATGCAGGAGGAGGCAAGACGTAATGCAGGAAATCGGGCGTCAAATTTGCATGGTAGAGCAATATATACAGGTGGCTCGAGGAACATGTGTTGGGCTATAGAACAATTTGTAGATTTGCTTCTTACAGCTAATTAAAATTCAGATTATATAATTCTTAATAATTTGATCGATTATACAACATATTTTAGTGAATTGTAAAAATGTCAAATCATTGAGGATGATAGCATACCTACAATGTTGAAACTATATTTGGGTACCCACTCGTCATCAGTAGATAAGATCACCGGAGAGTATACATACCCGGACAATAGCACTAAGGAGTATTGTGTAAGTGTTCTGGATGAAAATTTAACTGCTTTTATACTATAATCATACTTTTATTTTGTTTTGAAAATCACTTAATATTCGTGTTGTCCTTAAATTTTATGAAAATGGGAACATATTATATAAAACAATGATACTTTGACAAATGAAGTATGAACACATAGTACTCGGCCTGGACTCATAAAGTCACTGGACTAATCATTGATACCCCAAAATGGATGGTCACATACTACTGCATGCATATATCTGTCAGCATTAACTAGCAGGAAGAGCTAAGATACCCTCCCCCCCTCCCCACACACACACACACACACATTCTTGCAGTATTTACTCATTAGCGCCTTGGGATTGCTGGTTATAACATCGAAGGAGTAGAATGTTACAATATGGGGACAAACCGCAATCAACAGGCTGCTACTGTATGGCTATTCTGCCCTTTAAAATTATTAGCAGTGTTTCAATAGAGTGATAAAAAATGTAATGAATTGTTAGTTCTAATCAATATCTACTTCTGATAATATAAATGCGAATGCAAAATTTGCTCTCTGGATACCAATGTTGTGCATTTCTCTTCTTTAATAATCACATAGTTTTATGATTACACTTCTGTTTTTCTAGAAAGAAGTGTCTTTGAATTGGATTCAAAGTTTCACATAGTCTGAATGAGAACAGAAATTTCATGTATATGGCATGTGCCAAAAGATATGGTCCGTTCTAAATAAATCTAGGACTGAAATTCCTTTTAAAGTTTCATTGTCATTCTAAAGAAATTTAGAACTGAAATAGTTATTTTTTGCCTGTGCTAGGTTGGGGTTGTCATTAGGCATGTTTGTATTTTAACATGCTAATACTTTTCCCATAGACAGACAGAGTGGACATGAAGTTAAGATACATGATAATTGTAGAAATGTATCAAAACCAGTTTAGACACATTGATATGACGAGTCAAAATCTTGTATTCAGCATTTCTTTCTCTTTTAAGTGTTCTATATGTGCTCAGTGATCCTGCTTTTGTGATTTTTACTCTGATTATCTGGACTCCTTAGATGAGTGCTGCAAAAAGATCATCGTATTGAAAAAACTGGAAGCATGATTTTGAGAAATCTGTATTGAATTTTTTAAACTACTGTTCTGTACCTAAGGTATTATAATTCTCTTGCATTGTTGACTTATATTTGAATACTTTGTATCGTGTAGGAGCGAGTCATCGAGAAGGCAACCTCATCAGGGGTCGATTCAACCCCAGAGGACGATGCACTTTCTTTTACCCAGATGTTAGATTCCCTGCATGGAGGGCATCACAGTGGTTATGAAAGAGCCATGGGCATTGGTGTCACTCGGTCTTATTTGAGGGCGTCCTCCATACCAGAAATCAGCACTTCTACTCAGGAGCTACGCGCGAGGTTGCTGATCTTAGAGCTTGGGTAGCTGAGGTTGATAGTCTCAGAGCTCAGGTAGCTGAGATGGACAATCTCAGGGAGGAGCTTAGGTCTCAGATGCATTAGATTAATAACAATATGGTACATATGCTAATATACACACTCTCGCATACACATGTACACTAGCATACACAAATATACATACATCTAATACTTATACACACATAAACATATGCATAGACTTAACACTCAAACACGTATACACTCATACATTGCTATTACTTTATAGGTTAATTCTCATGGCGCTTGTCTTGCTCCCTCTCCTAATGATCCACCATCTTTTACTCGTCCTACTCTCATTCCTCAGCACGTTGTCGATATACCACATTCTGCTCGTCCTGCTTCGACTACTAACACTTCTACTTCCAGTGCTCAAGGTTTATCATAGGAGTGTAGGCGTATAAAACTGCTTATAGGTCCCTTAACACAGCTCGGCATGGTGATTTGACAAACTAACGAACCATCGGGCGATGTATCCAAGCATGATTGTTAGTCCATAACACCGAAGCTAAGTGAGATGCGACGAAGCAGATTAACGAGGCGACGAGGTTAAACGAACCGCACGCAAACAACGGAATACATCCACTCGCGTGTGGAATCAAGCTAACGATTCGGTGAGTCAACGAGTCATCCAACCGTAGAACGGATTCGAACTCGAACACCGAAGCGGGTTTACTGCCAAATCAGGATACGGACTACCAAATCAGAGTTCGGATCAATGACGAAGCTCGGATAAATCGATGAACCGCGGAACCGGACGACGGACGACACGACACCACACCCGGACGACTCGGCCAAAGCCGAACCACCCAGGAGGCTCGGCCAAAGCCGAAGCCAGCCAAAGAGATGGCTCGGCCATGGCCGAGCGCACCTCAGTGGCTCACGCGAGGCCACCTTGAGGTGGCTCGCGGCCACCGAGCCACCTTGGTGGCTCGGTGGCCGAGCACAGGCAGATCTGGGCTCAGAGCTGGGCCCAGATCCGCTTTCAGTGCCTATAAATAGAGTGGGCGTGGCTCATTTTTCAGGGGTTGGAACTTTTGGAGCTGAAACTCTGCCGGATCAAGAGCTAAACCTCGGAGTTTTGAAGCTTGGAAGACTTGAACTTTTCAGATCTAGTTCTTGGCGATCGTCCACGTTAGATAAGGCAGGAGTTCGAGAGAGAGAGATCAGATCTGAGATCTACACGACTATCCTTCGGATCAAAACTTGGTTTTTGATCCCGAGAAGAGTATCGATTTCGCTTGGTCGATTTCGATTACTAAAGGCTATTATTTCCTTAGCGAAATAGTACCCTCGGCTGTTATTTCCTTCGTGAAATAGCACCCGTCATATCGTGTAGATCCGACCGGATCAAGATCGTGCGGTGGTCCACGGATTAACCCCGGCGCAGGGAAAGAACCCACACAAGCGAGAGACCGCAAAACAGGATCTCGCGATTCGTTCGACATAAAAGGAAAGTTGTAATTTTTCTTTCTTTTTTTGATTTTGTTGTAACCGGATCTTATAAAAAGACCGGATCTTTTGTAATCGAAAAAACTATTACTTGAGAGAACAATGAATTCAATGAAAACAACTTTCACCGCGAACAATCTGGCGACCACAATGGGAGCCACCGATCTCGCTGCCGAGATCGTTGCGTCGCAGCCGCGGATCTCAATCCCGGTCGAGGAGGAGGTCGAGTATGAATTCGACCAGCAAAAGTTCGAGGAGTATCTGTCATCCTCCGGATCCACCTCCCCCCGCAAGTCCAAGAAGTTCTCTTCCAGGAGAAAAGTCCATTGGTATGAAGAAGTGCAAAATGCCAACGAAGATCTCACCCCAACTAATGCCAAAGTCGCATCGGGTGAAGTTCCACCGACCTCCAACCAGGTCAAACCTGTTCTCGCCGATGCCTCTACTGTTGAGGGCATAGTGACTCTCTCAAAGAGAGCCCGCCAGAGGCGACGTCAACGCCTGGCGCGGTAACTCGCAAAGGCGATGGAGTCTACTGACGGAATCCGCTATCACGCGGATCTGAAGAGCAAGAGAGGCAAACAGCCTCAACAAACAATGAATGGCAGCTCCTCCAAGCCGCCAACGAATGAATGGATCCGTGTCAAACGGAATCGTTCAACACTTGATGAGCGTATTCGCAAGCGCCGCGCACTGTCAGCGTAAGCACGGGCTCAAGTCCAAGAAGCCCGCAGAAGACTGCAGAAGGAAGTGGCCAAAAAGCCGCCACCAACCCGCCAAGTCTGGAGGCCGAAGTCTGAAGCGGCGATTCAGGCTAAAGAGCAACCTTTGCAGCCTTCAGCAAAATTTCAACCTCCGGCGAACCAACCTAAATCGCCGAAAATTTCCATAGCTACTCCGGGAGATCACGCAGAATCATCCCGAAGAAAGAAGTCAGTTTTGGAGCGCCTCGGTCCACTTCCCGAGGGGCGATGCAAAGCTCCAGTTCAAGAACGTTTGGGCCCGATAAAGAAGCCCCGAACGACTCAACATGCTGGGAGTCGCCGCCACCCTCAACATGACAAAGAGATCAGGGCAGCTAAGCGCACCAATTTGCGCATTAAAGTCCAGGAGCCCGCCGAGAACTCACGTCCACAAAGGCATGTTTCGAGGCGCGTGACTTTTGAAAGCCCAAAGAAGGCAGTTCGCCCTCAGAAGGAAACATTGTCGTCTGATGACGATAGCGTTATACCTGAGAAGTCGTACCGACACACGATAGGTTACTCCGACCTTCAAGCAAACGAGTTGTACTATCGTGTTGGGGGTACGAGTAAAACCAGGAAAAGGAGTCCTCGAGAATTAGAAACTCAATGCCCCTGTTCCAAACTCATTCGGACAGTATTGTCTGAGTGCAACTGCACCAATACAGTCCCCGAGAGAATTTTTGTTTTCGAAAGGCTCAGTACCGAAATGCCAAAACCAATGCCTAGGCGTTTCCGACGAAGGAGAGCGGTGGTTGAAGATGGGGAATTTCTGAGGGTCGCCACTAATATGACCAGCAAAGGGACATCGACACGGGATAATCTCAAGTCGATTCCGGAAGCATCCCGGCGTATAACACGTCTGCAGTCTGGAGCCATCAAGCGAGGAACTTAGAAGTACCCTAGCGGATGACCCGTCTGCAGTCTGGAACTATCAAGCGAGGAACTTATGGTAGGGTTCGGACAAGATTACCTTCAGAAGATGAAGAATCAGATGCCGGCTCGACGATCGCATCAGATAATACGGTATCCAGCGAGTGACAACCCCGCGAGGCACTTATGATAAGTGCGGAACAAGTGGCCAAGATGCTCGAAGAAGCCATGACTAAACAACAAGAGAGCTTCAAGTTCTCGTAACCAGGTTAATCTGGAAGATGAGGACACAGGTGCGAATGAAGCTCATAATGCCAATAATCCTCCCGTCAATGCAGGGGGTGGTAACGAGAATGCTAGCGAAAACACAGGTGAAAGCTTGAAGATTAAAAACCTCGAGAGCAAAATCAATACATTGATTTCCGCTCAAGAGATGAAGAAGACGGGCATTCCTTGTCCATACCCAAGAGAATGGGAATCGATCCCATATCCGGCGAAGTTCAATCTAATTAACTTCACGCCATTTAATGGGATGGGTTCACCCATTCAGCATTTGATTTACTTCAAATCACACCTGGGGGTTATCTCTGGTAACGAGCCTCTGGTGGTACGGTCCTTCATTGGCACTCTTCGTGGAGCCGCCTTCGACTGGTATCGTCGCCTCAAGCCAGGAAGTGTGAATAGCTGGGACGACATGGAGACTAAATTCCTCGCTAATTTCTTCGACGACGACACCGAGATATCCATCGGGTCGTTGCTTGACGAGAAACAAAAAGACGGGGAATTGGTTGATACCTTCGTCAAAAGGTTCCGGAACAAGGCGATGAACTGTCGGGACCCGATCACCGAGGAGTTCATTCTCCAGACCTGCCACAACAACCTCGCATTGGACGTGTTGGAAGCAATGGGGACAGCTCCATCCAAAACATGGAAGGACTTGAAGGTTCGAGGAGAGCAAGCCGAGCGATTCCTCAGAAGGAAGAAGGTGGAAAGAGGCCAACAGGCGACGAATGCTCGGTTCCTCAGAAGGAAGAAGGCGGAGAGAGGCCAACAGGCGACAAATGCTCCGCAACAGAATTTCGTCCCACGAGAGAAAGGTAAGGCACCAGCTAAAACTCTCACGGAGCTGGGGGTGATTACGACTCCTAGACCGGTTGAAGAATCTCGACGACAGCCGGTTGATAAACATAAAGAAAAGAGGCCCCAGGAGGTTCAGAATCCGAAGCAGTCTCGTTTCAATCGCCCGATTGGAAGAGATAAACCGGAAAGCTCAAACACTCCACACGTCTTTGATATTATGGCTCAACTGGCTAAGAGTTGCTGCGGTTGTCCAAGGAAACCAGGGAGGCCTTGCAAGAAGCTTTGGCCAATTCAGAGGTGTTTCTGACTCAAATCAAGCCGGTGCCTGAACAGCCAGAACCGCTGATTCAACACTGTAATATAGCGGCTAAAAACCTTCCCTGCATTACCTTCACCAAAGAGGATATACAGACGAAGAATTCAAACCATGATCGACCCCTATATTTCATTAGGTACATTGGCTCCAGCAAAGTCAACCGAATCCAAGTGGATCCGGGTTCTGCTGTGAGTATTATGCCGCTATATTTCATCGGGTACATCGGCTCCAGCAAAGTCAACCGAATCCAAGTTGATCCAGGTTCTGCTGTGAGTATCATGCCGCTTCGCTTGATGCATAACCTCGGCATTACGGTTAGTAAGTTGGCGTCCACAGGCACTGTTATCTATGGATTCAACACTAGCGGGTCAAGACCCTTGGGTAAGATCCGGGTAAAATGTTAAATGGGAGATTTGAAGACAGAAGTCACATGTTATGTGATCGATGCCGAGACTTCATATAACTTACTATTGGGTCAGCCTTGGATCCATAGTAACGTTATAATCCCCTCCACTCTCCATCAGTCTTTGAAATATGTTAACACTGATAATAAGGTTAGGACGGTGGTCGCGGATAAGCAACCATTCAAAGGGTATGAGAATTATTTCACTGATTCTCTCCTTTATGGTAACGAATCCGATACTGAATCATCGGCCCATGGCACGGACAGCGGAGAAGAAGCTGATACCGAAGCCGGATTTGATTACAATGGAGGTTATGTTTTAAACGACATTGTACCCTTTGTAATCAACCTTGACGATGAACAAACGTCAAAGGGCAGTTGTAACTGGCAACTTGCCAATAATAAAATAAATAACGATTTAGAGTACTCCCTGTCTCTTGATGATGTGATAAAAGAATTGTACGATAATCCCGATTTGTATATGCCGCTTCGATCGTCCTATATAACAAAGGAACGCCTCCAGCATTCTTTCGGAACAACCCTGGTCATCCCGACCAAAATAGGAGGCAAAAAAGAAGTGATTTATGGTAAAGGAAAAAGCTCTCCATTACCAGATCATTTCTTAAGGGAAGATGAGAATGATGACAAACCTGGTCGGCATTTATCTAAGTATAGTCCGGAAGCGCGCAAGCTCATGGAAAAACAGGGATATGATTTCACACTCGGAGAAGGTCTATACTTCGATCGAGGTCCTCGTATTCCAGCCAAAGCGGCATATGTACCAAAAGGGAAACCCGATGATTATTATAAATACGGACGAGGGTTAGGGTACGAATCTTCTTCAGAAGACGAATGCTGCTGGTTAATCAATAACCAATCATCTAAGCAATACAAAGATGGAAATTCATCAGATGCCTCGGAATGGGATTCCGATACAAGTCTGGGCGAAGTTTTCAAAGCCCTAATGGCGAACATGGCTACAGCTGATCCGTCCACAATAGAAGACGACGATCAAATGCCAACATGGGAAGACCCGTGGGTTCATCACCTGAACATGCAGTATGGTGATAGGTTCGAACAGAGAGAACCCCCCACTGAAGATAAAATAGTCCAAGTTAACATGGGTGACGAGGCCAACCCAAAGCCTATATTCATCAGCGATAGTCTTCCCCCAAATGAGAAGGAAAAATTAATTACTCTCACCAGGGAATATATTGACGTCTTCGCGTGGAACTATGAAGATATGCCCGGGCTCGATCCCAATGTGGCAATGCACCGCCTCGATATCAAGCCGGATGCCAAACCTGTCAAGCAACAGCAAAGACGGTTTCGTCCGCAGATTATGGAAGCCATCGAGGCAGAGGTTAAGAAATTAATTGAATCAGGATTTATCCGAGAGGAACAACATCCAGACTGGTTAGCCAACATCGTTCCCGTCATGAAGAAGAATGGCAAAATCAGGATTTGCATCGACTTCAGGAACCTGAATGAAGCATGTCCGAAAGACGATTTCCCTCTCCCGATCACGGATGTCATTATCGACAATACATGTGGATTCGAGAGGATGTCCTTCAGATACTCTTCTGATTCTTCAGCTGGGAATTCCGACACAAGTCTAGGGGAGGCATTCAAAGCCCTAATGGTAAACATGGCTACAGCTGATCCGTCTACAATGGAGGACGATGATCAAATGCTAACATGGGAAGACCCATGGGTTCATCACCTGAACATGCAGTATGGTGATAGGTTCGAACAGAGAGAACCCCCCACTGAAGATAAAATAGTCCAAGTTAACATGGGTGACGAGGCCAACCCAAAGCCTATATTCATCAGCGATAGTCTTCCCTCAAATGAGAAGGAGGAATTAATTGCTCTCATCAGGGAATATATATGAAGATATGCCAGGGCTCGACCCCAATGTGGCAATGCACCGCCTCGATATCAAGCCGGATGCCAAACCTGTCAAGCAACAGCAAAGACGGTTTCGTCCGCAGATTATGGAAGCCATTGAGGCAGAGGTTAAGAAATTGATCGAATCAGGATTTATCTGAGAGGAACAACATCCGGAGTGGTTAGCCAATATCGTTCCGGTCATGAAGAAGAACGGTAAAATCAGGATTTGTATCGACTTCAGGGACCTGAACACGGCATGTCCAAAAGACGACTTTCCTCTCCCAATCACAGATGTCATTATCGACAATACATGTGGATTTGAGAGAATGTCTTTTATGGATGGTTTTTCAGGATATAACCAAATCAAGATGCACCCAAATGACGAGAAGCATACAGCGTTCAGAATGTCCCTTGGTGTCTTTTGCTACACGGTGATGCCTTTCGGTCTAAAGAATGCAGGCGCCACGTACCAGCGAGCAATGACTAAGATTTTCCAAGAACATCTCAGGAAAACAGTCGAATGCTACGTTGATGATTTGGTTGTAAAAAGCCGCAACAAAGAAGATCACATCAAGGACTTGAAGACGATGTTGAATCTCATGCGGAGTCATCAATTGAAGATGAACCCCACTAAATCCTTCCTTGGAATGTCCAGCGAAAAATTCCTTGGATTTGTTGTCACCACTAAAGGTATACATATCGATCCTGATAAGGTGAAGGCGATACATGAACTGCAACCCCCTAGAAATCTAAGAGAGCTCGGAGGATTGCAAGGGCGGTTAGCTTACATTCGGCGGTTCATCTCAAATCTTTCTGGGAAGTGCCAACCATTCTCTAAGCTAAACAAGAAAGGAGTGTCATTTATTTGGGACGACGCCTGCCAAAAAGCATTCGAAGATATCAAAACATATCTGACGAATCCTCCTATTCTCGTTGCACCAAAATCAGGTAGACCGTTATTGATTTATCTCAAGGCGATGAACCACTCGATAAGTGCTTTACTAGCACAAGACGATAATAATGGTCACGAACAGGCAGTCTATTACCTAAGTCGGACCTTGATAGGCGCCGAGTCTCGATATCCGATGATTGAGAAAGAATGCCTCACATTGGTATTCGCAATGCAAAAGATGCGGCATTACTTGGTTGGACAGACGATTTACGTCATTTCTAACGTTAATCCAGTACGGGTATTTATAACGCAACCGGCCTCTATGAATTGGAGGTTAGCGAAGTGGGCCGTTCTCTTGTCCTAATATGATTTGCACTTCAAACAGCAGAAGTCAATCAAAGGACAAGCGATTTGTGATCTTTTGGCGGCAAACCCGACAACGGATACGGCAGAAGTATATGATGACTTGCCGGATGAAACCCACGAGGTTAACACTACTTCGCACCAACAAGTATGGCAATTATATTTTGATGGTGCTTCGAGGGCAGTTAATAGGGTAGTAACCCCCGGATGTCCTAAAGTCTCCTTCGGAGTTGGAGTTGTCTTAATTTCCCCGGGGAAACATGTGATGCCTCGGGCTTATTCATTGACTAGTCCATGTTCCAATAACGTAGCTGAGTACAACGCGCTTCTCATTGGACTCAGTTTCGCCAAGGAGCTGGGGGTCGAATATCTCGAAGCTTTTGGGGATTCTCAATTGATAGTCAACCAAGTTCGTGGAGAGTATGAAGTCAGGAACCAAGACCTGATCCCGTACCACCAGGAGGCCATCAAAATGGCAGATTCTTTTGAAGAATTCTTTATTGAATACATCCCTCGTCTCCAGAACACTTATGCGGACGCACTGGCAGCACTAGCGGTATCACTTGCGCAGCCTCCCAAAACTGAACTATTAGTCACAGTAAGGACGCATCAACTCTGTATACACATATACGATATGGATATCGAAGAAGAAGATGATGGAAACATAAACACCAAGGAGGTGAATTCAACTCAAATTGGGTCTGAGTCCCGAGATTGGCGTTTTTCTATCATCGACTACGTCCAATATGGTATTTTGCCAGAGGATGTAAAAGAAAGGGAATCAATCCGCCGAAGAGCACCAAGATTCTTCTATAACACTGAGACCCATACATTATACTGTCGAGGGTATGATGGTTTGTTACTCCGATGCCTTTCGAACAAGGAAGCAGAAGAAGTTCTTAAGGAAGCACACGAAGGAGAATGTGGTGCGCATCAGCCCGATCCCAAACTGTATGATCGCATCAGGAGAATGGGATATTTTTGGCCAACAATGGTTCGTGACGCAATCGAATACGCCCGAGAGTGTCATGCACCAACCACCGGAGCGTTTACACACGTCAACCACATCTTGGCCGTTCGAGACATGGGGTATGGACATTGTCGGTCCTATTTTTCCCCCTTCAGTCAAAGGTGATCGATTCATTCTCGCAATCACGGATTACTTTTCAAAGTGGGCTGAAGCAATTCCGCTTAGAGAAGTGAAGACGAACAACGTCATCAATTTCATCAAGCATCATGTCATATACGACACGGCGTGCCAAGACGGATCATTCATGACAACGGTCCATAGTTCATAAGCAACGCTTTCATCAAGTTTTGTGACAAGTTCAAAATTAAAGATATTTCGTCAACAGCTTATTATCCCGCCGCAAATGGATTAGCGGAGGCTTTTAACAAGACGATCATTAAAATCCTGTCAAAGCTCGTGAAGACCAATAAACGAGACTGGGATGATAAACTCGGTGAAGCACTCTGGGCTTATCGTACCACCATACGCACACCTACAGGAGCTACCCCATATTCGTTGGTATATGGATGTGAAGCTGTGCTACCATTGGAGATCCAAATCCCATGCCTTCGGATCGCTCTCGCAACTGAGATGGCGACGGAAGAACAACATCAGAAACGTCTCGAAGAACTCAAAATGTTGGATGAAAAGCGCTTGGAAGCTCAACAAGAACAACATCAGAAACGTCTCGAAGAACTCAAAATGTTGGATGAAAAGCGCTTGGAAGCTCAACAACACTTTGAGTTTTATCAAGCAAGAATATCTAGGGCTTTTAACAAAAGAGTCCGACAGAGAAGCTTCAAGGAAGGAGATCTGGTCCTCGCTGCTCGCCGACCGATAATCCTCAACTCCAAGAAAAAAGGTAAATTTGCACCCAAATGGGAAGGACCGTTTATGATAGACATAGTCTACTCAAACGGTGCATATCGCCTGATTACTCAAGAGGACGCCAGGCAATTAACGCCAATAAATGGGAAGTTCCTGAAAAAATACTATCCCTAGTACATTCAGGATAACTCATTTACCGGGAAGTTCCTTGAAGAATATTACACTTAATATTCTAGAGGATAACCCAAAATCATTTTCACCATCAAAATTCCTCACTGATCAATTTCAATTGACAGTGAGACCACCAAAAATGTCTTTCTTCTGGCCCAAACCACTAACAATTTCCCCTCTTGATTCTTTTCATGAACAATGGTCCACTTTCAGTTCAGAGTCCCCTTTCGATAAACGAAAGAACTCCCTTCATTTTCTCTTTGGTTAAGCCTTCTCATGGTTATAACCGAAGTTGAAATTCCACTTCGATAAACGAAGAATTCATCTTCAGATTAGATAACCAGTCCTATAAAAGGTAAGTTTATCTAGATCTTCCAGATTCTCGGAGTGGACACCCCACTTCTAGTTTCTTCCTCGCTGGAAATAGAATATAAAATTCTTCCTTTCCAGGATCAGGGAATAGAATATAAAATTCTTCCTTCCTTGTATTCGGGTTCGCCTTCACCCTAAAAAAAGACCGGAAAATAGAATATAAAATTCTTCCTTTCCCGCACCGATCTTTTCCAAAATTTATCAATCTAGAGTTCGATTCTAGGAAGTTTATCCCGAATCCTAAGCAGGGATAAGTCTGCGCCTAACACGCGCTGCCGGTTTAGTCTTTCTCCGTAGAAAAGGATCTAAATTTTTCCAGATTCTCGGAGTGGACACCCCACTTCTAGTTTCTTCCTCGCTGGAAATAGAATATAAAATTCTTCCTTTCCAGGATCAGGGAATAGAATATAAAATTCTTCCTTCCTTGTTTTCGGGTTCGCCTTCACCCTAAAAGAAGACCGGGAAATAGAATATAAAATTCTGCCTTTCCCGCATCGATCTTTTCCGAAATTTATCAATTTAGGATTCATCCTAGGAAGTTTATCCCGAATCCTAAGCAGGGATAAGTCTGCGCCTGACACGCGCTGCCGGTTAGTTCTTAACCGTTTAAAAAGAACACCCGTTCACATATTCGACATTGTGACAGGTTGTTATTAATAACACCAGAATCCATGCCTTACACGCATGGGGAATTTCATCCTGAATCCTAAGAAAGGATATGCCGACGCCTAACACGCGTCGCCGGTTTAGTCTTTTTCCGAACAAAAAGACACCAGAGTCCGATTCTGGGGTATTTTATCCCGAAGCCTAAGTAGGGATAAGTCAACGTCTAATACACGTTGCCGGGTAGCCTATTCCCGTAACAATGGCGAAGTCTATGTATTCGACATCATAGCACGAAGTCTAAGGGAGTTCATTCCCTTAGCACAACGTTACATGCGGAACGGATTTAGACAATCCGCATGCTAGCCCGACTCAAACGGTAGTCGGTAAAGGCTTATCAAACCCGTTGAAGGCTGAGGGTTTGCCAAAAATCCTATGAGTATTATGGTCAATCATTTCAAACGGAATGAGGAATCATAATAAAGATAAAGATAAAAACCAGTTCCACTAAGAGAATCAAAAGTCAAAGTATTCAGCAAATGAAATCATACATCAAGCCCATGGCTAAAAATCTGCTGACTAAACTTAGACAGCTTCTCATCATAAGCTTGCCTAAGCTCATCCTGCAACTCGGCTCTGATGGACTCTTCAGTGGAGGCTAAAGTCTTCACAGCAATCTCCTCCGTCTCAACCAGCTTTTGCTTCAGGGATTTCAACTCATCAGATAAAGCAGTGTGAAAGCAGTGTGGGCTTGCTGATCCTGTATCTTCGTCATCTGAAGAATGCTCAAAGTCTCCTCTTCTTCACGGAGTTCTCTTCTGAGCTGGTCTATCTTGGTCTCACAAGAGGTAATGGAAAAATCAAGCTTGTCGAGTGAAGATGATCTAATAGCAAGGTTGGCCTCAACTCGGTCTACCCGATCCCGCTGCACCTGAATCTCGAGCTCAGCAAAAATCCGAGTATCGCGCCATGTCTGTAAGCGAGCAGCAATGAATGAAGAAGCACTTGCATCCCGGAGCTCACGAAACATCTGAAGCTCGTGCTCTAGACAATCAAGGTCATCAACTATAGACTTCGCCAGATCCGGATATCCTGCATCCTTATTGAATTTATTCTAGAATCAAGGAAAGGTTTAAACTGGTGAAGGAAAAGTCCGTCGTGGAAGAGTTTGCCAATCATAGCATTCACGAAGGAGAAGAAGAAGCGGACTTCTATGCAGATGACGATCTTCTCAGGGTCATTGTCTGATAACAACTCCTTCATAAGGACATGAAGCCGAGAAGAATGCCATACACAAAAAGGAGAAATCCGTCAAAAGCCTTAATGAAGAAATAAATGACATTTCTCAGTTGCTTAATTTATACCTCCTTCCCCTTGAGTCACTGGGGGTAGTGGAGGTGTAACGGCTGTGGATGTATCAGCTGGTGTAGTTGGTCTCACAGCCGGCTCAACGGGATCAATCTCGACAAAAGCTCCTGTTAAACACAAAACGGAATGCTCAAATGCATCACATTATAGCTGCATTAGTCAAAAATTGGCTAGTCCTATAATTAACTTAAGAAGAGGCACGTACCTTTAGAAGGACCATCCTCGGAATTCTTAGGGAGTGTAGACTCAGGAAACATATCTTCAGGCATCTGGTCATCAATCTGAGGAGAGCCATACATGAAGTGGAGTATAGGAGTGTCCACAAGCAAACCTTCCTCGTCAAAATCATCAGTCGAGAAATCTGACACAAGAGAATATAAGTGCAAAAGAAGAATAAAGAGACTACGACCAATGGAAATGAGTTACCTCTTATGGGTGTGTTAGCCTCTCTATTCCCAAGGTCCACGTTTGCCTCCTGCAATGTGTCTAAAAGAGCAAGAAGCATAGAGACAATTAGGAAATGCACGAATTCTGAATCGTTCAACTCCTTTGTGTGCCATCTAAAGGGTACATTGTCAATAGTAGATGTACCTAGATTTGCTGAATCGGGTCCTACATTGATAGTCTCCCAAACGTCAGCAGCTTCTGCAGGCTTTTCTACCTGGTATGGTGAGTCGGGCTCCCCAGAAAATACACAATCATGAGGAGCAGGATCAGGACTCATCTCGCTATCCCCACGCTCTCCTACATAGAGATGGAAAAGCGTGAGTCGAAGTTCTGAATGATCAAGAGGATGATCTATAGGGTAGATATTACCTCCGTCGCTAGCGGGATCATCACCAGCAAACCCATCTCAGATGCTCGCGAATCTGCATGCGGCTTGTGGGCTAATCTCTTCCGCCTAGCAACGGGGATAACAATCAGAGGTCTCGCCTGGGAAAAAGGACGGAATTCTTCATCCTTGTCAGCTGCGGTCCCTGAAACATCAAACAACTGTCAAGATTAATAATTCTGGAAGACAGAAGGAAAGAATATGTAGCTAACCTCGCTCGGAACAGTCCTCGTAATCTTCAAGATCTCCGCTTGAAGCCTCATCAGCAGAATGGAAGATCTTCTTTCCCTCTTCGTCAATCCGACGAGTCTTGCTCCGTGTCCTCTGTGACCGAGCATTTTCCCAAATCACACGAGAATCAGCCTGAGAAGCTTCCTCGGCCTCTAGCTCTGCAATCGGCTTCACAGGGACAGTTTTATTAGCTGCTAACAACCACCTGCGGCTTAAGAAGGTGAGATTCAACTGCCGCACAGCACTCGGGAGACTGAACTTAGCACCAGTACAGCCCGTCACGGTCCACAGCCATGCCCGGAGACCGTCCACCAAACCGCCATGAGTCCGAAGCTGCTGACGTGGATTCCCGACATAAAGCTGATCATAACCAAACTGGCGGGCGAATCGGCAGGGTAGATATGGCTCTATAAAACACTGATTCCTCATCCGGAAGGTCAGATAACCCGGCCTAATGTTCACTAGCCAATTAAAGCTGCCGATATCTAAATGAGTTCGATACTCCCTCGGCTTCTCCTCACCAATCAAAGACTTGCCATATCGGCTGAAGAACTGCGGAAAGCAAGTGAAAAATGCCCAACATTTATGGACCTGTAGCTGCTTTCTGATGTCAAGGAATCCTCAGCCCTCCCACCTGCCATTCTCAAACAACTGTAGTAGGGGAACAGAGCGGTCTACGGTTCTAGGTACTGACATCATATCAGGAAGATGAAGGACGAACCAAGCCATCAAATAAATGTATGGGAGCTCCACCTTAGAAAGAGGAATCTTAGCCGACGGTGCATCTTCTTTCTGTGTGAAGGTACTAGAAATCTGTCGAAGCCCTCGATGAATGTTATCTACCATCACCGGAAGAAGCGAAAGTTCCTTCTTATAGGCAAGTTGAACCGCTGGGTAGAGCACTTCCAATGGCATAATGTCACCGGACTGATACGGGACCACGTATTTCTTTAACCAGATAGCAAGGTAACCGGCAAGAAGGGTCATCGGCTGAATCAATGCCGAATCGGTGCGGTCGTATGCCATAAGAACGATTTAAACTTGGTCCCTGCAGGAAAGCCACTCTCGGGACTGCTAATGGTATAAGAGTGAGCGTCGATCTTCTTCAACAGACCATTAACTTCTGAAGGAGTAAGCGTTGCCAGTTCACAAATAGCCTCGCCAGAATTGCTCTCTAGATTCCTGAACAAATAACACGCAAACTGCTTCAGACTCACATGTGACTTAGTCCTCTTCGCTAAAGGCTCAGACTGCGCCAAAGAAATATGATAGTGACATGTGAGGTCCCATAAAGTCTCGTAGCGGTCGGGCATGCGATCCTTCAGGTGACTCAATTCATGGTTGGAGGGAAAGTATTCCTGATATAGCATCTGACCCATGGGCAAACCAGAAATCCTGTGCATCTCATGAAGAGCCAAGCCCAACTCCCCTTGCCGGGTCAGAAAAGTGTTCGAATCCGGGTTATAGAGCTCGCACAAAGCGAAGAAATGCTTCGCGCTGACAGGTAAGCCATATATGGTGGCACGAATGGCTGCATATAGACCACAAGCGTGTAACTCCTCACTCCATCGGCTTAAGACGTACTTCGTCATACGAGCCCACCAAAGCTTGTCTAAAGAATGGACTCAGCCATAGAATCTGTGGCGTGTCGCAGGCAACTCCCATCCTAAGCTAGCGAGATGATTCTTCAAAGTAGAAGCAGAAGCAAGAAATTCGTTACGCGGCGGTGCATCCAGCCCCAATACTCCAGGACGCAATCCAACGATATGACTCCTGCTCGAACCTGGGGCTGCCTGATGAGTGATATAACCACAGTGAACGCTCTCATGCTCCTCCGTCAAGCGCCACGACATCTCCCGTGTCACAGCCTGACGCCTAAGCTCAGTCAAACTGTCGAAGAGCTCGATGTCCCCCTTCCTTCACCACTTGGGCAACCTCTGTCGACGTGCCCTGAGCAAACTGAAGAGTAAGCGGAATAGGTGAAAAATCATCGGAGGTTGAATAATACTCGTCACGACGTCCATCCACTGCATGAGATGAGAACGCTCTAGAGAGATATTCCACTGAAAACAAGCGATTAAGTATTTGTTAGTCTCAATTATAAAAGGAAGTTGAACTCATCCTATGAACGGATAAGATAGAGTCACTGCCTTATAAAGGATGAGACGATTTGGCGACATTATGCACTTATAAGGTAGGATATATCAAAAACATATCCCTGCCTTATAAGGCACAATGCAGCGTCAAAACGCCCCCTTTATTTATTTTGAGATATGGTTTTGACCAAGCAAAACCCATCTTTAAAGCGTCGATCCTCACCAAGGAGAATCAAGGCTCTTCCCGATTGTCTCACCAAGGAGAACAAAATGGGGATAAAGGACTAATCTACAAATCTACAAATACGCCAAAAAGAGCTCACCAGCATACGAGGGAAGCACGCCATCAGCCGACGCAGTAGGGGAGCGACCTCTCGGGACATGCGACATGATGATCTGCAAAGTAAATCAGGGGGTCAGATACAAAAATTTTAGTTAGGGTGACAAACTCTAACCCTAAAATTTTATCCCCTCTTTTTTATAGTTAAACCCCTCAGATCTCCAAATTCTACCCCCTGAAAGATGAGCTCGATGTGTCAAATCACAAACTCTAACCCTCATATGCAATCCCACAAATTCATGTACTAAATTAAACATGAAATATGCCAAAATTATGGAGGATTTACCTGAGGAAAAGCTCGAGGATCCGACAAAAAATTAGATCTTGCACGTGCTCGAGAGGCCTGAGAGAAACTTTAAATATGGAAATTTTGAGGGATTTTTCAGTCTAAGATCAAAAGGAAGGATGGATCTAAGACAAATATGAAGATTTGAGGAAGAAAGGATGCACGAGGGAAGAGAAATCCAAAATTTTGGGGGAGAGGATGGCCGGCCCTAGGAGGAGAAAAAAGAGACTCTTTTATAATGTGAACCAGCCTTGAACCAGACCGAACCAGGTTGAACATGACCAGACCAGTCTAAATCAGTTCAAAGGAGGCTGAACCAGGCCAAACCAGGCTGAACCAGACCAGACCAGGCTGAACCAGTCTTGAACCAGTCCTGAACCAGCCTTGAACCAGGTTGAACCAGTTTGAACCAGAATTCAAATTGAAGCTGAATCGAGTATCGAAACGACTTCAAATCGACCGAGGGTCCGGTCCCTTATTTATTCATTCTTCTCCCACACATTCGGAAGGGTCAAAACATTTTTTGAGCCTAATTACTGCCTTTTTTGGCTCATTCTCAGACCGGTTCAGCTCATTCGGACACGAAAATTACTCCAATAAGGTATACGAGTATAAACTATTCCCTATTTTTATTAAGAAGTTTCTGGAGAATATTTTGTTTAAAAATATTCTTAAGGATAACTCAACAACACTACGCCGGACAACGCGTCGCAAATAAGCACTCAACGCCGACAATCGATGGTCAGTTCTATGTTGAACCAACAAACACGAGCTAAAGATCAGAAAATCAGGAATCGACTTCAAGTTCAAAATTCCAACAACGGTCAGACAATAAATGCAGCACCGGAACCCTTACAGACATTCGACAAAGCACCGAATAGCCTGAAGGATTGAAGGAATCAAGAACAGAAGCCATTCCAAAGTCCCGTCATACCGATTGAAGGTTGGGGCAATCATATCCAAAGAATTCCAGACTCTTCTATAAAAGACCGAGGCTGAAATACTTTGGAGGGGGTATCTGTAGGCATATAAAATTGCTTATAGGTCCCTTAGCACAGCTCGGCACAAACCGACGAACTATCCGAGCGTGATCGTTAGTCCACAACACCGAAGCTAAGTGAGATGCGACGAAGCAGATTAACGAGGCGACGAGGTTAAACGAACCGCACGCAAACAACGGAATACATCCACTCGCGTGCGGAATCAAGCTAACGGTTCGGTGAGTCAACGAGTCATCCAACTGTATAACGAATTCGAACTCGAACACCGAAGCGGGTTTACTGCCAAATCAGGATACGGACTACCAAATCAGAGTTCGGATCAACGACGAAGCTCGGATAAACCGATGAACCGCGGAACCGGACGACGGACGACACGGCACCACACCCGGACGACTCGGCCAAAGCCGAACCACCCAGGAGGCTCGGCCAAAGCCAAAGCCGAGCCACGGGCAGATCTGGGCCCAGATCTGGGCCCAGATCCGCTTTCAGTGCATATAAATAGAGTGGGCGTGGCTCATTTTTCAGGGGTTGGAACTTTTGGAGCCGAAACTCTGCCGGATCAAGAGCTAAACCTCGGAGTTTTGAAGCTTGGAAGACTTGAACTTTTCAGATCTGGTTCTTGGCGATCGTCCACGTCAGATAAGGCAGGAGTTCGAGAGAGAGAGATCAGATCTGAGATCTACACGACTATCCTCCGGATCAAAACTTGGTTTTTGATCCCGAGAAGAGTATCGATTTCGCTTGGTCGATTTCGATTACTAAAGGCTATTATTTCCTTGGCGAAATAGTACCCCCGGCTGTTATTTCCTTCGTGAAATAGCACCCGTCATATCGTGTAGATCCGATCGGATCAAGATCGCGCGATGGTCCACGGATTAACCCCGGCGCAGGCGAAGAACCCACACAAGCAAGAGACCGCAAAACAGGATCTTGCGATTTGTTCTAAAGGAAAGTTGTAATTTTTCTTTTCTTTCTTTGATTTCGTTGTAACCGGATCTTATAAAAAGACCGGATCTTTTGTAATCGAAAAAACTATTACTTGAGAGAACAATGAATTCAATGAAAACAACTTTCACCGCGAACAAGGAGAATCTTGTTAGGATATTTGCATAATTGAGGCGTTCGGGTTTGTCCCAGGAGGATATTCTTCGAGGAATTGCTTCTGCTCCTTGACAGGATTGATTAGGCCACTCCTAATCTTATTTTGGACATTTGAGACATTTTGGATATTAGAGACAAATATATAATATTAAATGCTTTTCATTGTGAAATATTGAGTAATCATTGTGTATGTATATATTTTGTCTCTAATATTATATATTGAGGAATCATTGTGTATGTATATATAATATAGGATATTTAGCACTGTTTGAGATATTTTTGTGTATGAACATTTTTTTGCTTTCATTGTGAGATATTGAGTAATTGTTGTGTGAGATGTGTACATTGAATATAAATAGGTAGATAAATAAAGTAGTTAAAATTTTAAAAAATATTAAAATAAATAGCCCAAACGATTTTAACCGTTTGGACACTACACAGCCCAAACGGGTTTAGCCGTTTGGCCAATTTTTAGCCCAAACAGTTCTAACCGTTTGGACAAAAATTTTTCCAAATGTTAGAACCGTTTGGGCTTAAAATTGGCCAAACGGTTAAACCCATTGGGGCAAAAAGTTGGACAAATGGTTTCAACCGTTTGGCACTTTTTAAAATCCTAAACGGTTACAACCGTTTGGACAATATCCTAAACGGTTATAACTATTTAGGATTTTTCCCAAATGGTTATAACCGTTTCGGCAACCGTTAGGGTAGAGTTTTCCCCAACGGCTTTAGCCCAAATAGTTTTTTTTCCCAAACGGTTGTAACCGTTTGGGACCATGTTTTCCCAAACGGTTCCAACTATATATATATATATATATACATACTAGGTTTTATACACGTGCAATGTACGTGGTTAAATACCATGATTAAGTATTTTTAGCTTATTTTCTAACTAAATTTTATTCCTTAGTTCCACTGTAATAGTTTGTGCTCACTTTTGTCTCTAAACTTTAATATTGTCATTATTTATTTTCTTTGATGTTTATTTAAATGGGCTACACCCAATTTAAATTTTCATGTTAATATTTTAATTGACAGAAAACAAATATAATTTGAAGCTAATTTAAATTTTTTATATTATTTTAATTGACATGAAACCAAACTTTACTTGAGAAAGTACAATGTTGCAAAAGTAAAAAATATTAAAACAGTATTATACAAGGAAGGTGAATATTTAAAACCAATAAGGCAAAATGATTGGTTAAAAGTATGCTAAAATAATATAAAGGAGAATATAAAGTTTGTTCCTAATCATTGATAGACTTCATAAAAAATTTTAAATTAAATATTAATTCTAACTCTAGTATATGTTTATATGATAAAAGCATCCACATAAGCATATAAAAATACTAAAAAAAGGTCATGAAACTCCCTTCTAAAGATTCCTGAATTCACTCATAAAATTTAAACTGTTCTATAAAATATTCAGAAAATATTATATTTTATTCCTTTTGTTTTATTTTTTTATTGAGCTAAGATCAATCCTTCCTCAACTTTATCTTTTCCGGGTAATTCTAGAGTAGTGTCTTTATTATCTATATCAATTGTCACATCAGGCTAGAGTTGTATTTTTTGTGATGTTATCTTTTTTGGGCTCGCTAATCTTTTATCTTATTGTTTATCTTCACAAAGAAATTAAATATATTTTTGATATTCAACACAAACTTCTTAAAATATAGACTTTGAATTTTTTTCTATTTCAATGAGAATAAATGTTAATTTCATATATATGAAATTCTTTGTGTTCCTAATTTATTACTTAAATAAAATAAGGAGCTCTCTCTTTTTTCTTTACAGTAAATTCTTCTGATGTGCATCTAATAAGAGTTTCTATTATGTCAATAATATTATATTTGCTATATCCCTGTCATTTTTCAAAAAGATTAATGCAGCATAAACATATACCCAAAAATTACAAGTGCACAATTAATCAAGTTATAATATAAAAAGTTATCGATCCTACGAGGAAGGTGTTTTGTTGGAGAAAATTAAAATTGGTTCTTATGTTGTGTGCATAACAAATAGGAGTGATGAGTGAATGTGATTGTGAAGAGATTGAGAGAGTAAAAATAATGTGTAAATAGACGCAAAATATAAGTGAGAGTGGGTGTGACAATGAATGAATGATTTTCACAAGGAGAGATGAATAAAATCAAGGATCAAAAAGGAAAATTAAAAAGAAAATTCAAGAAAGTAAAGATGACGGATTCAATTAAAGATATGGGTAATCTAGAATTGAATCAACTTCTTAGAAAAGGGTGATTTTCTAGAGGGTTCTAGCCTAAAAACGAATCAAAAAAATAAAAATGAATAAAAAAACTAAACCCAAGAGGGTTCTAGCCTCAAGATGAATAGTGTAAGAAATTAAAATCTAACTACAACTAAACCCAAGAGGGTTCTAGCCTCAAGATGAATAGTGTAAGAAATTAAAATCTAACTACAAAATAAATTATAAAATCTAAACTATAAAATAAAGAAATTAAAATCTAACTACAAAATAAATTATAAAATCTAAACTATAAAATAAATTGTAAGAATTAAATGAAAGAAAATAAATCTACTCTATATGCATAAAATAAATCTAAGGCAAGAGGGTTTTAGCCTCTTGACTATTTAAATAAGAAAATAAAATCTAACTACAAGCATGAAAATAAATCTAAGCTAATAAGCAATAAAAAGAAATAAAAGAGAAAATATAAACAAACCTTCAAATTAATCTTCATCTCCATCTTCATCATCCAACAAGAGAAGAAAAGAAAATTTTAAAGTAGTGAAAAAAAATTTATTAATTGTAACAAAAAGTTACAAATTTGGAAGGTCTTCTCAATTAAGAGTAACCATCCTCTCCAAATGGAGATATAAAATTTTTCACACTCTAAACCTCTCACTCTCTACCCCTATTATAGTAAACATCAGTGAATATAAGCCCTTGGATCGAAATCTTATCCAAAACAATCTATTTTCAGCCTTTGATGCATAACAGAACGTCTAACATCGATGCAGGCATCGATGCCGACATCGATGCTAGCATCAATGCTCCGATAAAAACTTTGACTTCACGGTTGGCTTCATCTCGTCGAGATAGGTGATTTTCATATATTATATGTTAAATTCTACCTTCCGGATTGGGAGATATTATCGTTTCTTTGTGGCCAACCATTTTAAATATGATTTCTTTTCATATTGGATTTTTGATTATCTCCGGCTTCTACATGCTACTCGGCTTGATTCTGGGCTTCAATTAAATGTTACAAAATTAGGAAGTTAGAGTCTTTTGGGTTTTTATTCATTATTTTTTCATTAACCTGCAGTTAAAGATAAAAACAATTATTAGTAGTATATTTATTCATGTAAAATAGATAATGAGGGTAAAAATTATAATAAAAATATGATTATCAAAGATCTAAACTAAATATCTGTATTTTTTATTGTCAATTTGCTTTAGATTAAAATATTAATATTTTTAATTTCTTTAGTACTTGAAGAACAATGTATGAAATTTATGAATACTTACTATTTTTTTAATATCTTCCATGAAGAATTCTTCTTTGATTGGGATAAAATTATTAAATTATTCTTCAAAATAACTCAGTTGGTGCTTCTTTAATAGATATGCCTTATGTTAATGTCAATTCAAATGATTCATGGACGTTTTTTAAATTTTAGATTTATTTCTGTCAATTTCTCATTCGCAATGAAAAGAGGTTGATTCTTTTGAAGGATATCTCTGAACATTCTGATAGTTTCTCCATACGTAATTCATTGTATTATTTTACCCTATAAATTTTATTAACATCAAAGATTAATGTTTCTAAATTATAATCAATTAATGCTAAGCTATTATATTATGGTCTTTTATTATTTTTATGGATTTAAACATCTATCAATTAATGTTACTAATGTGTTTTTGCTACTCTAACTTATTAGTAAAATTATATGCAATTGCTTTAATTTATATAGTGACGACAATTTTTAAGCTATAATATTTTTTAAAATTTTTATTCTTTACCGAATATTTTTAATTAATTATTATTTTTTTTTACCAATATCAACTTAGACTATCTTTAGATGTTGAAAACTGATAAAA
>NC_033797.1:106372820-106376688 GCF_001876935.1 Asparagus officinalis
AATTATATATATCTTAATGAAAAAATACCTAAAAATTATACTTTTCTTTGCCAAGTTTTAAAATTACAGTTATTTTTTGTGGTTTTGAACTTTGAGGGTGTGATTTATAATTTTAAAACTTTGAGAATATTTTTAAAAAATTACTTTTATGTTTAGTAGTTGTAACTTCTATGTTTCATGAAAAATACCTAAAAATTATACTTTTCTTTGCCAAGTTTTAAAATTACAGTTATTTTTTGTGGTTTTGAACTTTGAGGGTGTGATTTATAATTTTAAAACTTTGAGAATATTTTTAAAAAATTACTTTTATGTTTAGTAGTTGTAACTTCTATGTTTCATGTGTAAATGGTAATTTTTAAATATCACGATATTTCTTGCAACTCAGAAATTTTAAGGGTGCTTTTTATAACCGTTAAAACTGTAGATTAATTTTTAAAAATTTTAAAATTTAGCGGTCTACCAATACTTTCAAGATTTGATGTGTACTGGTTATAAATTTTGCAAATTTAGAGTTCTTTGTAATTTTTTAATTTTGAAAGAGTTTTTCTACAATTTCTGTAACTTTGAGGTTAATTTCAATAAATTTTAAATTTTTAGGTGCATGTGGGTAATCTCTTGAATTCATCTATCGTTGTTTGCAAATTTTAAGTTTTTTAGATTTTTAGGGTTATTTTTAATAATTTAAACTTTTGAAGGTGTTTCTATAATTTTTGGGACATTGAGGGTGTTAATTAAACTTTTAAATTTTTTAGAGGTTGCTATTAATTTCTTAATTTCATGTTTATTGTTTTAAGTTTTGAAATATCAGAAATTTTCAAGTGCATTATGGTAATCCATTTAATTCATCTATGTTGTTTGCAAGTTTTGAAATTTTAGAATTTCAGGTGCTTGTTTGTACTTTAAAATTTTGAGGGTGTATTTATAATTTTGAGACATTAAAGTGCAAATTTTAAATTATTCACAAACTGCTGTTAATTTCTTGATTTTATGTTTTTTATTTTAAGTTTTTAAACGTCGAGATAGTTTTTATAATTTTAAACTTTTCAGGGTATTTTGTGTAATTTTTAAATAATTTAGCTTTTTTTGGAATACTTTATGCTAGGTATAATTTCTTTATCTCAACAAACTAATACCATAAAAATGTTTTATATATTTTATTAATATTATATTTTTAAATTGTTAAGCTATAGATAGTTCACGTAGGATTAGGATAGGATATAATTCTAATTAGGATAGATTAAGATATAAATAAAATATTTAAAATAGTGAAAGGTAATATTAACCATAGAAAAAAGTTTCCAAACTCGTGTTTTTAAAAAGGGTTTATAATATGATATATAGACAGAGAGAGAGAGAGAGAGAGAGAGACCCATCATGAAATGATTATCTACTATAATAAGTTAAAAATATTAGGCCTGAAAGCTTACATTAGAGCAAACACTATAACTTGGGCCAGATCCAAATGAAAAAGGAAAAAAAAATTTATATATATGTACACACAAACAAACACACACATGTATACACACACACAAAAACACACACGCATGAATGTAATAGGTTTCCTAAAGAAAAATCAGCAGGGTTGCATTATCCTCGAGTTACTTGTTTGCAGTGGACTATCGGGTGGTCATGTATGATGGAAACGTAGAACGAAGTATGAAACTAGTACGACATTACTTAAACTTCTTACATAAAGTTATTGCTACCATGTATTAACGGTCGGAAATTATAGAACAGATTTAAATTCCTCATTTTTCTAGTATAACAGCAGCAAATATATATTTGCTGTTGACGCCTTGAAGAACATAAAAACTGTGTTTCTATAAGATTGTAAAAACTTCAATTCTTTGAGACTATGACAATGGTACATGTACAAGCTTTCACCAGTTACACTTCCACAACTGTTACTGAGTTCACTACTTCAGCTTATTCAGCTGGTTGACATTTACAAGCTCCATTACAAGAAGCACCACCACCTCTCATCAGGTCGAAAAGGGAATCAAAATTCTGAACACCCTGCTATATTACGCAGAGGTAAAATTCAGGAAAACCACTAGCAAAGTTCAGGAGTATCTTTCAGGATTGCATGAGGCTCTTTCAGGACATTATGAAGAATTGATTTGTTAAGGCATACTTTTAACTCAATCTCATCACCGGATACCCAAACTTTCCCGGTAATTCCTAAATCAGAGGTTACCAGAAACATAATAAGCACTTATATGATGAGAATAATCATATGATATTCTTATTTAGAGCTCCAAAAAAACCAATGCCAGCATAGTAAATGCATAGATTACCAGGACAAGAAATTTATAACATGTCAGGCTTACCATGTATAACCCCATTAAAAAAAGGGAAAAAAAAAGAAAGATTACCATATATAACCTTTCCTTTTCTTGAGTAAAGGAGAAACGCATTAAAATTAGAGCCAGGGACTGGGTCGGGCTGGGCCAACCCAAGCCCAAGCCCGCCGGTTTCGAGCTGATCCAACTAGGTCAATCCGAGCTAACATTGAGTTCAGGTCGAGCCAAAGCCCGGGTATCCGAGCTACAAACACAACCCAACCCGGCCCACTAATCCAGACCCTTCGAATCGAGCCAGGTTGGTCAACCCAACCCACTACTTTTCCTTTTCTTTTTCTTTCTTTTATTTTTTGATTTTTTTTAAAACCTTGATTTAGATGAATTTCGACCAAACGGTAGCGATTTTGTTGTATCTTGAGGAAGGTTTTGGAAGCAACATACCAATTTTTTGCTTGAAAAATACTAAATAGTTAATAATAG
This sequence comes from Asparagus officinalis, assembly GCF_001876935.1. Lineage (NCBI taxonomy): Eukaryota > Viridiplantae > Streptophyta > Magnoliopsida > Asparagales > Asparagaceae > Asparagus > Asparagus officinalis. The sequence continues at coordinate 106,375,604 of NC_033797.1, forward strand.
TTAGTTAGTTACTAATAACTAATTTGCTTTACTAACAACTAATGTCATTATGGGGATTGTGTGCGAGTTAAGTTACGGGCTCAATCCGGGCTCGACTCAATCCAAACTGGGTTGAATTTGCGGGGCGTATTCAAGTTCAAGCCTGGATTTCAGAAATAGACCCATACGCGACCCATTTTGAGATTGAGCCGAGCCAAATCCGCTCCGCATTGTACAGGGCTGGGTTAAACTCGACTCATAACAGGCTTGTTCAATATGGGTTTTGGGCCAACCCAGCCCAGTCGCCACGTTTATTTATAATGATGACATAGTGTTTGGCATTCTTGTGAAGATTTGATGCTTGGTAATGGCCTCATGGATTCAGATGGGAGCTTTTACAAAACCACCAGTTGAAAGCTATTGCTAAAAGAAGTTAGATTTTCATTTCCCCTGTAGAAAACTAAAAGAGGCCCAACGCATTTAGTTTCCTATTCTCCCTCGTGTTTATTTTTTACAATTTTGGTCTCTGATTTCTTTATTTTCTTTTCTTTTTTTATTACTATTTGACATATTCTTTATTTGGTTTCTGAAAGAAATTTCCTATCTGCTATTTAATGTGATTTCCTCTTTCTTTCCTCTCTTCAAGGCTTTGGAATATATGCATTTCAGCTTGAGTCATTAGTGGAGAATAACTGCTCAAGCATGGTGCTCTACTTATCAGACTAGTGATCAGCTGATTGGTATAAGCAACTGAATGGCCATTGTCAATCCAAGCAACTATTAAACCTAGTTCAATTTATAGGTCGATATTCATGAAAAAGAAAAATAAAGAGCAGAAAACACTGGAAAGCACAAATGCATATAATTCATGCAAGCACAGGATATATTATTGCAGATGAAGAGAGAAAATGTGGAAATAACTTTCTTTTGCAACAGCCAACAACTATTAAACCTAGTTCAATTTATAGGTCGATATTCATGAAAAAGAAAAATAAAGAGCAGAAAACACTGGAAAGCACAAATGCATATAATTCATGCAAGCACAGGATATATTATTGCAGATGAAGAGAGAAAATGTGGAAATAACTTTCTTTTGCAACAGCCAA
>NC_033797.1:106378125-106379011 GCF_001876935.1 Asparagus officinalis
TCTTCAAGGTGTGATGTATGGACAAGATGTGTCCACATCACTACCAAGGATCCTTGGTACCAAGTATACACATTTTTCTCATATATATATATATATATATATATGTAGAGAAATATGGGTATGCTTGGTACCAAGCACAAATTTTGTGTTTGGTAATGATGTGTCACATCCCCATCCACTCACTACCCATGTGAATTTGTTCTCATATTTGAATGAGTGGTACCAAGCATACTCATATTTCTCATATATGTATGTATGTATGTATATATACACACACACACAAACACACGCACGCGCGCACACACATATATATATAGGAAGCATATTTCTCTGACATGCAAGATTCATATAGGATATGAGATGCATAGATCTTGACCATTGATTTAATCTTCAATAATCTCCACCATCGAATGAAACAAAAGAAAACAACTCACAGAATTGTATAAATAATTAGTTATAAACAAACATATGAAACAATTTTAGATTCTGTCATCAAAGAAGGCATTAACCCACTTACAAGAGAGGAAAAACAATTAACATATGTCATCTAGACATATTAAAGTATGTCCAGCCACCATAGACTTTTTATTCCATTCCAACTCACAGAATTGTATAAATAATTAGTTATAAACAAACATATGAAACAATTTTAGATTCTGTCATCAAAGAAGGCATTAACCCACTTACAAGAGAGGAAAAACAATTAACATATGTCATCTAGACATATTAAAGTATGTCCAGCCACCATAGACTTTTTATTCCATTCCTATTTGCACCAAAAACATTATTAAGCAATGGTTGTACAGTGGGTTTTGTAAATTCTTGCACAGGGCACAGGAAGGTTCTCAACCAAATGAGTGGGCTTTTTTTTGTCTTTTTTTTAGGG
>NC_033797.1:106379272-106399703 GCF_001876935.1 Asparagus officinalis
TAAACTAGGCACAAGGCCTTCTACCATATACATATAAAGTAAATTATCATGAAAGCTTATCTGCCACCAATCATACACAAACAATACTTTTTTCTTTTTCTTTTTCTTTTTTACATTTTACTTTCTTTTTTTTTGTGAAAAAGTTGAAAAAACATATCAGGACTTGCACACAGTGAGGGTTCTCGAGAATGCCTTACATGTACAATGCGTAGCTCTAAGATAACTTGATTTACTCAAATATAATATCAAACTTAGAACCCAAAAAGTTATTAGAAAAGACTAGATGCTGCATACAGCATGCAGTAGACAAGAGGAACCTTTATGTCATTATGAGCATTCTCTATGATAAATGAAGGCATATCAATTCCAAGGCAACTAGCATTTGTACGCCGGTAAAATCCAAAAATATTCACGACCAGTGGGTAATTTATATATGTATATACATGCTTACCTCTGCTTATTCAATTTTGATCTATTATCAGGAAGAGTGGAAGCCCTAGACACAATGTCCTTGATTCCATGCCTAGTGAGCTCTTCCTTCACATGAACATCCTACACGGAGGTTGGTAATTGCTAATTCAGAATCAACCAGATAGATAGTTGTGATGATTAGGAAAAAGGACATGCCTATAGCTATTGAAACCCCATAGTTTTATTTCATAGCTGTGCAGCTTACCTTATGGCCTTGTAGGAGAGTAGAATTTATGTTCTCTTTGAAATCCTTGCAACAAGTCAGGAACCATATGAGCACATTTAAAGAAATCTCACAAAAATTCACTAAAAACCCACTGATTTCAAGTGGAAAAAAAAAGAAAAGAAAAAGAACTGAAAACCTTACTAACTCCATTGCTTTATTTCATAGCTGTGCAGCTTACCTTGTGCCCTTGTTGGATAGTAGAATTTATGTTCTCTTTCAAATCCTTGCAACAAGTCAAGAGCCATATGAGCACATTTAAGGAAACCCCAGAGAACCTCACTAAAAACCACTGATTTCAAGTGGGGAAAAAAAGGAAAAGAAATGAAAACCTTATTAACTCCATGGGAATTACATAGCGACATAGTGTATGATGCTGAAGACTGATGCATCCCAGTGTTTAAAGAGAGCTGCTATGGCAAAAAAACATTCAGCAAGAATTGCTGTAAGAACTTAAAAAGAGGGAGGAAATATGAACCATAACAATAGCCAGGATAGGTAGGATAGATCATGTGTGCTGCAATAAAAAATTCAACAAATGAAATCTTTTATTGCCAAGCGTGAAAATGCGCAAGAAGTCAACCTTGTTGAAAAGCTCAGTTGGTGGATCCTGATGACATCTTTTGCTTGTTGAAAAGCTGAATTCCTAGTAAAAAGGAGAAAGTAGAACATGAAACAAATATCATTCCCTAAAGAATAAACAATTTTTTTTTATAGTTTTTTGTTGAAAAGTTGAATCCCTTGTAGAAAGGAGAAACAAAGGATGTGAAGCAAATGTGAGTTCACAATTAGATACCATGGGTTTCGTTGTTTCCCTTTTGCTACTTCGGAAGATACCAACATCACCTTTGCTTGATAAAATCTGCCAATAGAAAGCAGTCAGTTTGTAGTACAGTTGAACCTCTACAAACAGAGAGCAAGCCTCAAAAGTTTCTTGAAGATGAAAAAGGAATCTAGATGAGGCGGCACAAGCTTAAAACGAGAGAGTATAGTTCTTTGGTTCCCTCTTATCAGCAAAAGGGCACTGTCAAGAACCATCTGATAGTCCCTGTGATTATTAAAAGATTAACTGAACATCCATAAATTGGATTTTTCTTATATTGGTCCCCTAGATATAACCTATTTTAAAAATAAGTCCCTCGAATCTCATATGTTTTAAATAAGTCCCCCAAATCTACAGGTATTCCTAACTACGTCTCCCAAATCTGGTATAAGTTTAGTTCCCAAAACTATAAGTCTATAAGTTTTCTTAAATAAGTCTCTCTATGTGAACAATTGTTAACTCTTAAGTTAACTACGCTTCTTGCTAGTTTTCCCCTCACCTTTCTTAGATAGTTATGCCTAAATACCTGCAATAGAGGCGTCTCAAAAAATGGCAAGCAGCGGGCAGGGAAAAGAGTTTCCTGGGAAAATATCTAGGAAAAGGGACTGCCAAAGATGCAACGTTAATGGAGTTTCGTTAACTTGTTAAATTAGGAGTTTTTAACATTGAGAAACTTATTTCAGAGAACTTATGGAGTTGAGACTTGGCAGACTTATTATTTAAGAACACTTATAGATTTGGGGAACTTATTTAAGATATATGAGATATGGGGGTCCAAATTTAAAAATATGTTAAATTCAGGGACCAGTGTAAGAAAAAACCCTTATAAATTTTATCACTATGCATCTTTTGTTACAAAATGGATGGTTTCCTACAGAAGTTTGCTCGATATGTGTGGGGCATACAAATTGCAAACACACTATAACAAGTGGATGTATACCTAACAGAACAATTTTTTTAGCAAGTTTAACAAAAGTGAGATGCATAAGTTGAAATTTCATAGTGTTAACGATCTAAATATAAAGTGCACAATAAAAAGAATAATATTTTCTGATGTTCTATAAATCTTCTCATCAACCAGCATGCTACTTTGTATAATAAATTTTTGCAACCACTTGACTATCTATATGAAGCCTCAGGGAAAAAATAGTCTTCGGAGGCGTTTGAAGTGTTAGATCAAATCCAACAATATGGGTTTCAACTTAAAGTCATTACTTGCTCACAAATGCATAAGAATGTCTTCCTCTTAATTCTGACCCGACTTACCTTCTTATTTAAAGGTTGGGCTTTGAACTTTGTCTGTGCACTGCCATGTCCTTCTGATTTCTGCTCAACACTGTATAGTTGAAGAACAATGGTAAGAACATGAATGTATTTGAACACACATACAAATTATATTCAGAAGAAAGCATGGGTGCTTGCAAAAGAGGTTGATATTTCTAAGTTTTATGTTTGGCGTATCTTCATCCATTTAGCTTCAGCTGTGAATTTGGTCCAAACTGTCTAATAAAGGAACATATATGGAGATTTAGTCCCACATTAAATAAAATGGTTATAGGAATATGTATTGTGGTCAAATATGTCTGGACACATGAATCAAATAAAATCTTTCTGAGTCAATGTCATTCCAGATTAATTAGTCTAGGAATCTCCATCATTGAACTTGGGATTCCTAAGTTCCTAACATATCAGAGTGACAGTATATGGTTTAATGCGACCTTTGGATGGTTGGGTCTTCATGGCTTTGTTGGAATTGTTTAGACATACATTTGGTGGACTGTCCCAACATGGTTAGGGTTCTGTTGTGCGTAGACATTGTCACATTTAATGAATGATGTAATTTGGTTTGTCTCCAAAGTGTTAGATGACATATTATTTCCTTTGGCATTAGGTAGATCACTCGAGCTTGACTTGTGCACAATTAGATCGAGCAGATGTGAAGATTTCACCTTTCTTTCATGGGCTGTTGCATCCTATTTAATTACTATTATCAACTAACTCTACTTAAAAAAAACACAAATCCAGCCACATCCATGTTACTCGACAATATATATGCATCCTGGTAATGAAATAGCACGTATATACCCATAAAGCTATATTACTGAGTGACTTTTCTACATTACAGGAAACAAACATGTTTCTATAATAATCATATTAATTACTGAACTGTCAACATAATGGAGCATAATGCAGACTAAAATTTCCTTCAGTTTGCTAGCTGCAATAGCTGCTCAAATTTTGAGTGATTATTGCATAACACAATTGAAACAAAAGAATGCACACCCTATGAAACGAATCCGAGCCGCTATCTCATTAGTTTCAAAAGACGGGGATGCTGAAGTGTAAGCTTTACGTTTTAGCGAAGTCTTTGACAAGTGTTTTAAATTAAACACAGTATATCGTATAATTGAGTTACATGTTGTAATAAATGCCTGCATATATTCAAGAAGTGCTCCTATGAAGTTTTGGGGTACGGGAAAGGTGTCGGGTACGTGTCGGGTACGGGTTACGGCTTCATTATAGAATACCCGGGTAAAACATAGACGTCCATATACAAATCATTGGTGACAATTACATTGACATCCCTACCTTAGGAAAAGGTTTGATTCTGCCAGGTACATCAAGAGATGAGTGTGAAAAAGAACATAAGCATCAAGGAGGGCATTATAGTTGACGCGGATAGGGGCTGACCACAGTGTGTGTGTGTGGTGTGGTGGGGGGGGGCGGGGGTGCGCCGGTTGAGAGAATCACTGTGTTCATGCAAGCCATATATATATATAGTCGTGTCCACGTACCCTAAATTTTACAGTTTTGCTGTGTCCCGTACCCGCACCCGCACCCGTACCCGTACCCGTGCCCGTTTCCATGCAACTTAGTGTACCATAATCATTGAAAATGCTGGTTTATCAAACACATGAAATCAATGTTAAGCAAGATCTTCGGAGCATGTTGATGGAAAACAGAAAAACGCCAGGAAAAAAACTTTTGGATGAACAGTACAGCTGAATAACAGTGTCCAACAGTCTGTGGACAGTAACCTTTTTACAATTTTAAAGCACAAGATAAACTAAATATTGAAGATAGGTTGTTAGACCGGTTTCACACACAGACATTTAACTTGGAAGATGGCTTCACTCCTTGAGGAATCACTCCAAAAATCTCATGTGCAACATAATTTTATTCATCATAAAATCTCTATTGCCTTACAAGAATTCCCTTCACTCTTTTATAGAGTTTGAAATCTTTATATAAACAAAATAAAAACCAATTCTATCTCTCAAATCAATTCAACCTAATCTATAAAACAAATTAAGTAAATTCAACTCTATCCTAACGGAAATAAAATCCAATAAATATTTCTAGCCTATTTAAAATACAATATAATTTTAAATTCCTAACAACTTTATCTTCTACAATCTGAATCAAATCAGATATTTGAATTTGTCCTGCATCACGTGTTTAAAAAAATCAAAATTTTGCTGTTACCTTCTTTTTTTCTGAACGCCAGCTTGAAACGCAGGCAACCGAGGTGTTTTCTTTTGAGAAGGAGCCTCAAGAATCTGTGGAGTTATAACCAAAGACTGTTTATAACAAAATAACCAGGATTTTGAGAAAATGCAAGAAATATAGAACTACCAACTTTTCTGTTTAAAGGGCGTGCTCTGAATATTGGTATAGTTGTTGCTTTCGCTTCCGGTGGTTGCTTTACATCATCATTCCTGAATCATATTATAGACGTGCGTGAATATTTTAGATATCATAACCAGTGTGGATAGACAGCATACTTTATGAGGTTTATAAGTTAGCCAACCTTAACCTTTGAACCCTCTGTCTTTGTGCCCTTTGCGCCGTCTCTAGTTCAGGTTCTCTTGGAATTGTGATTCTTAATCTTGAGTTATGAGGATTAAAATCAATAGGCACACTCTTCTGGTCCATTCAGAAAAGAAATGTGAGCATGTTTACTCAATGTGCTAGCCAAACTATTGTCACAATATCAGCATCCACAGATGATATGAAAGATGCCCAGAGTTCACACTTAACAGATAAAAGCCAAAGGAGAAAGCAGTAGTAGCAAAAAGACTCAACGGGTCTGTTAGCTGGTGTAAATCTTGCTGGCGCTGAAGGACAAGACTCGATACAAGAACTTTGAGAAGAAGGCCCCATAGGAACAGAACAGATGATTTACAAAGTCTTGAACAATAAACTAACATTTGGAAGATAGAAAAAAATATTTTGCTAAGGAAAAAAAATCACAGCTAAAGATGAGACAAGTTTTGCATATCAAACCATAATTGTTGAAACTATACAGTTTTACAATTATCAGTTAAGTTGACTAGTCAGACAATTTAAGATAGAAATAGGAATCATAGAAAAAGAAACAATCCTTATTATTCAGGATTAAAAAAAAAGATTACTTTTTGGGGGGCCTTGTGCAACAAATCTGCCGGTTCTTTCAGATGAGCAACCTGTAGTGTAGAATGAAGTGTTTAACTAAATACAGCAACTACAATAAGTGTACAAATACAATTGAAAGCCATCAATAAATAGGAAGGAAAATCTTTATTACACCTTCCGCAGATGACCTCCCTCAAGCTTCTGTCGTTTGGAAGAATGACCCCCAATCTCAGATGAATCCTCAATGATTACCACACGCTTTTGTATACCTGGTTTTGGGAACCTAACAAATAGAGTGAAATGGGAAGTCAATATTGTTATTTTTTATGTTAAGCTAAACAAAAAAGTAAAATGAAATTATATATTTATCATAAAAGTATATGAAAATTGCAATCAGAGACTGAAAAAAAGGATGAAAACAGAAAATACATTAGAAAACATCACCGAATGAATATTTGCATGGGATAACATAATCCAGACAAATTATTCAAGAATAAATTTTAAGGATAGCAAAAAGTACCTGTGCACAAGGTGATAACATTTTACTTCGCGAAGATGGTTTTGCTTGGCCAGATGACTTGCAGTTGGTTTCATCAATGTTGAGCCTCTAGAGAAAGTGCCCTTCATAAATTTCTTATCCTCTCTAGGGACATCTTTGTTCATGCCACATTGAATTGCACAGACAAGCAGAAAACAGAAATAATATAAAATATTGTTAACCTTCTGAACCATAAGGTTCAATTTTTCAGAGAAAACGGTTCTATTCACCTTGTCATCTAACCTCTAAACAAAGCCTACAAAGAGAACTATACATTAAAAAAAAATTAATCATAAGAAGCTGGCAGAGCTCATAAGTTCTCAAGAAAGTAATGATGTACACCTTTAAAACATAGACATGAAAATAAAATAATGAAAACATTTTCCTTTTGGAACCAAAAAAAAAAGCTTCAAAAGGTTAATGATGGATATAGTGTCCTGTCTTCAATAGGATTAAGAAAGCATGAGTAATGTCTAATAAATGAAATACACATAAATTCATGATTGAATAATAGCATGAAGCATTTATGGATGTACGAATACCTTCAGTAGTTTCATCAGGTTCAGAGAATTTGGCACCATTATCAGTATTTGACTGAACATGAAGATAATCAGAACTTTCTGAATCTTTGAAGTTTGGAAGGGTATTTATTCCCATAAGGAATTCTTCACCAATATTCAACCTCGCTATAAAAGCTGACATCAACAAAAAAGAGAGGGCTCAAGTATTTTTCCATAATATTATTATATGTACATGTTGAAAAACCCCGTGAATTTTGGAAAATAGTGTGAATTATATTGATAAATGAGCTCTAATTATAATGAATATCATTTATGGATAAACGATTATGCTAACAATTAATTTGAGATCAATTAAGAGTATATATGAGAGTATACAAAGGTTAAACATGCACAAAGAAGAAATCTGGAAAAATGATCAGTTAAGAGTATATCTGCATTACACACCGATACAGTTCAAATCTGGAAAAACTAAAAACACAAAAGTTATAGGTATCTTCAATAGCTTTCCAACGCATCTTAAATTACCTCATTCCGAGGTCATACGTGAAAGTTATAGCCAAAATACCGAAGACTATTCTCTCAGTCTGACTAGGTTTCCTGTTTCGGGTTTGGGCTGTTTTGATTCGGGTTTGCAGTTATATATATATTATATATATATATATATACATGTTTACACATGAAAAACACATTTTTTCATCAGTATTCCAAACCCTAGCAACCCCTCATCCTCTCTCTCAAACCCTAATCATAATTTGTGAGATTTGGGAGAGTTATTAAGGCGTTTGTCGAGAGGAAGGCGGGATTTTGCGACTTTGGTGAAGAGGGATATTGCGCGCACGTGTTCAGGAGTTCAACACGACATTTGAGGAAAGATCATCTTTCTCCAAACCTTTTCCTATAGTTAATTTATGATTTAAGATGTTTAATTGAAGAATCTCATGTTAAAACTTAACCCGATATTTTAAAATCTTAGTTTATGATGTTAATCTTTAAACCAATGGGAAATTTTGTAGATTTAGTTGTTTATATTAGTTGATGATCATGATCATTAGGGTTGCTTTTATTTTCATTTTAATATATTAATCATGCTTAAATCATATTTAAACCCTAGTTTAATAATTAATTAAGTTTTCTTATTAATTTAAGATATATAAACTCTAGGTTTGTGATACTTAAGTGATGTGAACGTGTTTAAATTATTTTATATCTGTTCAATGATTAGTTCCAATCATGCTTAGTTAATCATGTTGATAATTTATGTTTTATTTGAGAAATTTTGGTTAATTAAGATGCTAAACCCTAACTAGATTAATTCAAGAGTTTAAATCATGTTAAGTTAATCCATGTTAAGAAAATATGAAAGTTTTAATCTTGTTATATGCCTCATGTTAATAAAATTAAGTTTTTGGATAAAGTTACAAAAATACAAACGCCAAAACCTAATCTGTGAAGATCTTCTCTGGTTGGTCGACCAACCAAGGCTAGCCAGTCGACCGGTGAGATCATGTGAGTGCATTTTGTGCACGTTTGCATTCGATCGACCAACGCCCTAGGGGCGATCAACCGACCTGTGTTCTCTTTTGTTTGAAGTGTTGTTTTTACATATTTTGTTTTCAAACGCGGGGTTCGAGGCGTACGATGATATACGTATAATCATGAGTATACACGTATAGTGTTGTAGCACACACATGTGCATCCCGAAGAGGATTAATACAGTTATTATTTTGATTACACGGGAGATATGAGTTATTTAAATATTATATACATGTATAGATATCATTGATGAGCACCACTCAATACTACTTGGGATAGTACGTCGATTACCATTAGTACATGCAATTGAGTCGGGTTTTAGGATGCTTGATCTAGTAGTCTGTCCCGCACGTAGATGAGATGAGGCTTGTGAGCCGTATACTTAGGATGTCTTGATTTGGTAGTCTGTCCCGCACGTTAATACGATGAGACTAATAAACCATGTACACTATTAGGATGCCAATTTGGTAGTTTGTCCCGCATGATAATGCGATGAATTATAAACTTTGCAAGAATTTATATTGTGATAATTATCTAATAGCCTGAGTCTTGGTGGACGCTATTATGAACATGACTCATTATTGAGTTATATATGACCGAGGTACTTTACTCTTGTAGGTACGCGGGATTATATAATATTGTTTATATTATCTTCTAAGGGATAGTGGAAGATATTTTTGATCCGATATTGTGATGACCTTACTTTCTTGTATTGCTTTCCTTTATTCCTAGTTTGGAATTGATAATTAGCGATTTATAATTTGAGACATATGGTATATACATGAGGGTTTTCTTGTTTGGATTATTTCGCTCGACATACCAGTTTCGTATTGTGAATTTCTAATTATTGATTCTATTTAGATTGTTTATTCTTAGTCCGGTATTGATATTTAGTTATCTATAATTTGAGACATATGGTATATACATGAGGGTTTTCTTATTTGGATTATTTCGCTTGACATACTACGTCTCGTGTTGTAGGTTTCTAAATATTAATTCCATTTAGATACAGGGTAAATGATCTAGGCAGAATATACTTAATAGATAGAACCTCCATCACATCTAGTAGCCCTTTTCCTGAGGGCGGATGGAGATGATCTTGCTGTAGCGCTCTGACGTTCTTGTTGTTTTTCTTTTTATTTTCCAATTCCTTTCAGGCAGCAGCTCAGAGTTTCGAAGAGCCACAGGATTAAGGACTTCTAATATAGTCGTCGTCACATATTTTTAGTAGATGAGACACCAACATAGTTAATATTTTCTTTCGGATATTTAGAGTTTTGTATTTCATCTTGTAAAGATTGTGTGCCTTAGTTTATTTTTAGTTGACTCATATTGAGATACTTCATATTTATTCCAGACTTCAGTTGTATTCAGTTTATTTAGTTGAGATATGATTATATTTATTAGATATCTCTTTCTACATCATGTCTAATGCATTTATTTCCCTTATTTTACATGTTTTGTACCTATATTTATTGTTGATTCAACTAGAGAGATATTACTATGATGGTGAAACGTATTGTTGCACAATGTGGGTGCATAACAGGTTTGACATCTCTGGGAATACCTTAGACTGCAGCCATGTGTGAAAACAGATGCGTCTCAGTTGGTATCAGAGTTCTAGTTCCAGTATCTTTAGAATCATCATGTGTCAAATCGTGGAGCTAGAATAGAGTTTTTTAGAATTCATATATAGACTCAGCTGGATGAGCTTTTGTCTCAGGGTTTCATTTGCCGGAGTCATTCTCCGTGGGAGCGTCGATTCTCTTCGTGAAGAAGGACGGTAGTATGCGCTTATATATAAATTATCGTGAGTTGAATAAGATCATTATCCGAAACAGATATCCATTACTAAGCATTGATGACTTATTCGACCAGCTGTAGGGAGCGTAGTATTTCTCGAAGATTGATCTTTATTCTGACTATCATCAGTTACGAGTTTGGAAGATGGATATTCCCAAAATCGCTTTTCTAACTCGATATGGGTCTTTCGAGTTTTTGTCATGTCGTTTGGGCTAATCAATGCACCCGCGGTATTCATGGATTTGATGAACCAGGTTTTTTCGTCCATATTTGGACCAGTTCGTGATCGTATTCATTGACGACATCATTATCTATCCGAGATCGGAGGCAGAGCACGAGCAGCATCTTCAATTGATATTGTAGACCTTACGGGGCACCAGTTATACACTAAGTTCAGCAAGTCCGAGTTTTGGCTTTCAGACGTCAGATTTTTAAGTCATATCATTAGCAAGGAAGGCATTACAGTTAATCCAGCCAAAGTGGAGGTAGATTTTAATTGGGAGCATTAGACGTACAGTCATCATGGATGACCAGAGTAATCAACACTCAATTGGAAAACTCTTGGGTTCAAACCCGAAAGAAAAAAATTTCCAAAGAGCCTAAGACTGAATGGACCATCGGAGCAGATGGGGGCTTTCGAATGAAGGGTCGGTTAGTGATGCTAGATAATCCGCAGTTGAAGAAGGAATTGTTTGATGAGGCACATCGCATCAGATACACAGTGCATCCAGGCACAACCAAAATGTACAAGGACCTGAAGAGGCATTTTTGACGGAGCAGTATGTGTAAGGATATCGAGGAGTATGTGACTAAGTGTTTTACCTGTCAGTAAGTAAAGATAAAACATCAGAGACCCACAGGAACCCTAAAATCTTTATCCATCCCAGAGTGGAAGTGAACAGATATTTCAATTGATTTTATTGTAGGATTGTCGAGGTCCAGCAAAAGGAACGATTCGATTTGGGTAATCGTAGATTGATTGATGAAGTCGGCGTATTTCTTACCAGTGAAGACGACTTACACTGTAGAGACTTATGCGAGGATTTTTATCCGGGAGATAATATGATTACATAGAGTTCCAGAGACGATTGTGCCGGATCGAGGCTTAGTTTTCACGTCGTATTTCTGAAGGAGCTTCCAGAACTCTTTCGGCAGCCAGCTATCATATAGAAGTGTTTTCCACCCGCACACAGATGATCAGACGGAGAGAGTCAACCAAGTATGGGATGATATGTTGCAAGCATGTGTTATTGATTTTCAGGGTAGCTGGGAGGATCATATTCCATTGATTGAGTTCGCCTACAATAACAGTTATCAAGTGATGATAGGTATGACACCGTATGAGACGTTGAATAAGAGGTCTTGTAGATCCCCGATTTGTTGGGCAGAGTCAGAGGATAGCTTATTACTTGGGCCGGACCTCGTGAGGCAAACTACGGAGAAAGTGGCGTTGATTCGGGAATGTATCTTTGCGGCACAGAGTCGGCAAAAGAATTACGTAGATCAGAGGCGACAATCATTGGAGTTTCAGGTTGGAGATTATGTTATGTTAAAGGTGTCACCTATGAAAGGTGTTCAACGATTTGACAGACAGGAAAAACTTATCCCAAGACATGTTGGACCATTTAGAGTCGCTGAGCGTGTTAAAGTCATTTCATATCGGCTAGATTTTCCAGCATCGATGTTAGGTGTACACGATGTTTTCTATAGTTCGATGCTCAAGAAGTATTTACGCAACGAGAAGCAGCAGAGAGTGATTTACGCACCAGACTTTGAGATTCAAGTTGATTTGACCACCATCGAGATTCCAGTTTGTATTCTTGCTAGAGAGGACAAAAGACTTAGAAATAAGGTGATTCCTTTAGTGAAAATCCAGTGGAACCGGAAAGGATATGAGGAAGCTTCTTAGGAGAGCGAGGAGGATATACGTCGCGTCTACCCACACCTGTTTGAGCAGGTAAAATATTAACTATGATTTGTTTGTGTTCATATTATTTGTATAGCCACATTTATATTTAATGCTGGAATAGGGGTATTAACACTTAGCTCCTAATCATTCGGAATATATGTTATATAACATGGGGGGTTCCTTGTTTGGATTTTTCGTCCGACATACTAGTTCCATTTAATTAGGGGTTAAGTGAGAGTATCTGCATTCTACATTGTTAAGTGTAAATATAGTTTATGTTTTATATCTGGGGATTAATAGTACGAGATGTGTACGGGAGGGCTTCCTTGTCTGGATTATTCTCTCATCGTGTTTTTCTCATATTATTAATCTCTAAGATATAATTGTGAAATTTCGAGGACGAATTCTTTTAAGGGGGGTGAATGTAAAACCCCGTGAATTTTAGAAAATATTATGAATTATATTCATAAATGAGCTCTAATTATGATGAATATCATTTATGGATGAATGATTATGCTAACAATTGATTTGAGATCAATTAAGAGTATATATGAGAGTGTACAAAGGTTAAACATGCACAAAGAAGAAATATGGAAAAATAATCAGTTAAGAGTATATCTACATTACACACCGATACAGTTCGAATCTGAAAAAACTAAAAAGATAAAACTTGTAGGTATCTTCAATAGCTTTCCAACGCATCTTAAATCACCTCATTCTGAGGTCATACGTGGAAGCTACAGCCAAATAACAAAGACTATTCTCTCAGTCTGACTGGGTTTCCTGTTTCGGATTTGGGCTGTTTTGATTCGGATTTGAAGTTATATATATACATGTTTACACACGAAAAACATGTTTTTCATTAGTATTCCAAAACCTAGCAGCCCCTCTTCCTCTCTCTCAAACCCTACTCATAATTTGTGAGATTAGGGAGAATTCTTGAAGCGTTTGTTGAGAGGAAGGCGAGATTTTGCGACTTTGGTGAAGAGAGATCTTGCACGCACGTGTTCAGGAGTTCAACACGATGTTTGAGACAAGATCATCTTTCTATAAACCTTTTCCTGTAGTTAATTCATGATTTAAGATGTTTAATTGATGAATCTCATGTTAAAGCTTAACCCGATATTTTAAAATCTTAGTTTATCATGTTAATCTTTAAACCAATGTGAAAATCTGTAGATTTAGTTGCTGTTTATATTAGTTGATGATCATGATCATTAGGGTTACTTTTATTTTTATTTTAATTTATTAATCATATTTAAAACCTAGTTTAACAATTAATTGAGTTTTCTTGTTAATTTAAGATGTATAAATCCTAGCTTTGTGATACCAAAGTGATGTGAACGTGTTTAAATTATTTTATATCTGTTCAATGATTAGTTTCAATCATGCTTAGTTAATCATGTTGATAATTTATGTTTTATTTGAGAAATTTTGGTTAATTAAGATGATAAACCCTAACTAGATTAATTCAAGAGTTTAAATCATGTTGAGTTAATCCATGTTAAGCAAATATGAAAGTTTAAATCTTTTTATATGCCTCATATTAATAAAATTAAGCTTTTGAATAAAGTTATAAAAATACAAACGCCAAAACCTAATATGTGAAGATCTTCTCTGGCCGGTCGACCGACCAAGGCTAGCCAGTCGACCGGTGAGATCCTGTGAGTGCACTTTGTGCACGTTTGCGTTCCTGATATTTTACCACCTCAAAATCAGATATACTCTGATATTTTACTACCTACAAAAATACAAATGCTAAACCCTAGGTTTGTGCATGTAGTTCTTCATGCATTCCTGATATTTTACTACCTTAGAATAAAATTGTGGTTCCTATAAAGAATGTATAGCAGCAAGAAAGGATATAAAATAAGGTGAATAAAAATTGGTTAAACAAGAGTATCTCGGAGGTGGGTGACGATTTAGAGGATTGCGTCATGGTGGGAGTGAGTGTGGCAATAGCGGTGGTGATGGTGGTGTTAGTAGTACAAAAGTCGACGAATCAAAAGCAGGAGTATTTATGTCCGTAGTATCAATTGAATTCACTTCATGAATGGGTGAAGGTGAATTGGGAGATAAGGATGGAATAAGAGTGTATAATGGCATTGGCAATATCGATGTGGGTGTAGATGAGCTAAGAAAAGATAAATCCAACTTATTGTTTGATGAATAGTAGTACAAGTTCTCAAAAAAATGACGTGATGTGAGATTTGAATTCTTCTCCTATTGGGATCATAACATTTATACCCTTTGTGACATGGACTATATCCTTACAAGATGCATTGAGCGGATCGAGGTGACAACTTCTCCTGTTCATTTTGAGGAGGAAGGACAAAATAAACACAGCCAAAAACTTGAATTTTAGAATAATTAAACTGAGTTTTGTGTAGTCAAGAGTATGGACATGTGTTTGTGAATAAGGATGACGGGGTAATATTGATCAACAAGGCAGCGGCTAGAAGGCCTTCAGTCCAAAAAGATCAAGGGACATGTGCAATGAGCATGAGAGCACGTATTATTTCAAGAATGTGACGATGTTTGCGCTCAGTAACATCATTTTGTTTTAGCATGTGAGGACAAGATTGTTAGGCAATAGTTCCATGTGAATTAAGGAGATTTTTCATAGATGAAGAAACATACTCACATGCATTATCAAATCAAAAGACTTTATGTCTCTTATTAAACTAAGTGTAAATAATATTGGTAAAGTCTTTGTATATATCAAAAAAATTGCACGTGATTTCAAGAGATAAACCCAAGTATATCTAGAAAAATCATCAATAAAGCCCACATAATATCTGTAACTAGACATGAATTCAAGGGGGTAGGACCCTAAATATCATAGTGTACTAAATCAAACGGTTCAATAGAAATACTGTTATGAGTCACAAAAGATAAAGTAGATTGTTTTACAATACGACAATCAATACAATTATTTTGTGCATGGAATGAAAACAATCCTAAGACTCCTGACTCAACTAAGGTTTTTCAGACGAGATACTGAGAGATGTCCTAACCAACAATGCTAAAGAGCAGAAGTAGAATAACTGGACTCAATGGCTGAGAGAGGAGTGTGAAGCTGGTCCAACTGATACAATCCATCCACTCTATGACCCGTCCCAATCCGTTGGCCATTGCTGGAATCCTGCACAACACATGATTTTGAATCAAATGAAATAAGACATTTAGAATCAGCTAATTGGCTAATAGAAATGAGATTCATAATGAGTTTTGAAACACATAGAACAAATAGTAAGGTAAGAGAAGATGATGTAATGTCACCACACTGAGTTATTGCAAGAGGGGAATTGTTAGCAGTATATATGAACGAAGATATAATAGGAGTGCAGTTTTGAATTATAGAATGATGAGGGGTCATGTGTTGTGAGGGACCTGAATCAAATATCCAAGGAGTTGAGTTACCTGAAGTAGCAGCAAGAGCAACAGTGTCAGAACACGAATAAGTTTCAGTCATACCAAGATTATGCGCATTAAAACTAGCAATGGCATATATCTGAGCCGTGAAAAGAGAGTTGAAAGCACTAGTATTCTAAGAATCAGTTGTACTCTGAGGGCGATATGAAGCCTTTGTAGGACAATTTCTGAGCCAGTGTCCCCGAAGCTTACAATTAGGACATGGACTTAGAGGTAGAGAGGCAATCTGTCATCCAGTGTCCCTCAAGCTTGCAGTTGCGACAAACTCCACAAGAAAGAATCTGCTGAGGTTGCTGAGTACGAAGATGATCACGATCCTTCTGCTGATGTCCCTGGTTTGAGTTCTGAACTCGAGATTGGGCAGCGAGTACCATTGTGGTAGGAGAGGGAGTGTCTTTCAAAAGATGAAGACGCGTCTGCTCAAAAATAACTCTACAACAGCATTTGTGAGTCACAAAAGTGGAGATCTATGAAGTACATGAGCCGTCAGTGACTCAAATTCAGGACAAAACTGCATCACAAAGTGATAGAGATGTTGATGATCATGATGAGCCTCAAATTCTCAAGTAAAGTCAAGTAATAACACCGGAACAGTCACCTCCAACAGCTTTTCTTCCTAGTAGTTAGAAAGAAGAATATAGAACTCCTAAATAGATTGATCATCCTGACGAGCATCCTGCAGAACTTGATGTAATTAATATTCTCTAGCAGCTCCAATTTGCACGAACATGCGAGATAGTGTGGTCCACTATTCGCGTGAAGTAAAGAGACTGCCAATAGATAGTCGAATAGTACCAAATGCGGATAGCATAATATATGCTATAATCTGCTAATCTGTATGGTTCCACTGGTGATATGTAGGCTCGCCAATAGCAGTAGGAGGCCCAAGTGTAATAATTGAATCATCAATTATAGAACTTAATTTAGATGAAGTAATAATCGGAGAGGCCTAAAGAGGACATGGAAGAGAACCATCAATATATCCCCATGACGCAAAAGCATGAAGTTATACTAAGTGGTTAACACCCACATCATGTAGTTTTCAACTCCGGTGAGTTGAATAACAACAACCGGAAAGGTGTATAATCCTTGTTCATGATTACAAAGTGTGATCGTCGATAAGGGTTTGCAACACTAATGAGGGATGAATTGGGAACAAGCAATGCCAACCACAATCGGTAGGTTCACGAGCACTGTTTTAAAAAACCTTCACCTAGTCCGCTTAGGCGTTCGCCTAGGCCTAGGCGATACCTAGGCCGCCTAACTAGCGCCTAGCGTCTAGGCGGTATTTAGGCTGTCCACCTAGATTTTACGAACGTTTAGGGGAGCATTGTCTGCTTACGTGGATTGTACCCTGTAGGTCTTGGTTGTGATTTTATGTGTTGTAGCTTACACGTCCTCCAAACTCCATTAACCTCCAAATATGAACACCTCCATTACCTCCTCCAACCTTCAACAAAACCTCATCGACCACCACTTAAATGAAGAAAGAAATCCGCCTAGACATCAGTCCGACATCTAAGCTTTCTGTAACATTGACATTCACTATCAATTATTGTAATTAAAAATAAAAAAAAACATCTTAGACTCTAGCCTTGTTAATTATTATTTTGGCTATTTAGTATCTAAGTATGCATGATTTATTGTGAAACTAAAATTGCTATTTTTTTTGAAAATTTATATGAATTTAATACATATTATAATTTGAGTTGAGATGAACTTATAATTTGAGTTTGAAAATTTATATGAATTTAATACATATTATAATTTGAGTTGAGATGAACTTATAATTTGAGTTGAGAAATATAAACATATAAAGAGCTATTGTAATTGGTTGAGATGAACTTATAATTTGAGTTGAGAAATATAAACATATAAAGAGCTATTGTAATTGGTAAACCAATCAATTTAATTAATAATGTTGGTATTTTAGTATTTATGTATCTTTGATTGAGTATATATATATTTATCTTCAAGTATCACAATTAAAAAAATAAAAAAGAAAAAAAAACCTGGAAACCGCTTAAGCGCCCGCCTAGACGACTAAGCGCTAGGCGCCAAGTCCGACGCCTAGAAACGTCCAGCGTTTAATGTAACATTGTTCACGAGAACAACAATGAGGGCAGCAGACAACAGCAGTGAAGGCGGCACGAGGACTTGGTCGATCTAAGATGTGATCGACACTGACAAGGACAACAGTGAGGATGGCGGCAAAGGATGCTAGGGCTGGCAAAGTTGTCATTGAGTGATGACGACCTCAGTGAGGAATTTCGCCGAACGGTTGGAGTGCGTGAAGTTGTGGGCGGCAGACTTCATGCACTTGTACCAGAACAAGATGCATGTGTTCTTTGCAGGCAATGTTGAGCTGAGAACAAGGGAGACAGCAGCTACGCATTCGACAACAGGCAGTTTGACGATGAGCGGATACGACGAGATCATTGGATCTAGGTTCGACGACGGGTTGTAGTCCACATCTGACGTGGTGCAAGCGTCGAGATCAAGGAAGATGATCACCCTGGAGGTCGAGGATGACGCAGTTCGGCGAAGATGCAGATCTTCAGCAAGACAATGACCAGCAAGACGATAACCTTAGAGGTCGAGAAAGATGGAGAGTGGCGATCGCTGCCCAGGCGGCAGCAGACCAAGACTTAGGTGGCGGCAATTGGTTTAGTTATGGAGTTTGTAGGGTTTGGTTTTGATTGAGATTTTGACTGAGTTTTGTGGGTGGCCAAGATTGACTTGATATCACAGCTCTGATACCATATTAATTTGGAGAGTAAAATCTTTTGTTGTTTTGAACCTGTAATACAATACAATATATAGGCTATACATGGGCTCAAGCGGGTCAATAGTGGGCCTACACACCTATACACATATATACTATCTTAACAATGACAAAGCTCTGCAAAGTTCCATAATTTAAAGGGTTAGTGACATTAGTTTAAGCAGGTATTAAAACAAGGCCTGCACTCTAGTTTTCCATAAAATTTCTTTGATGATAAGCAAAATTGTTTCTTTTACCAAATAATTCCACATAAAAACTAATAACCATTGCTTTAGATTAGATAAAGCCATGATAGCAAAAAGTATTGGCCTTTCTTACACAAATTCCTCCTGGTTTTTTTTAATTAAGTTTTTGTGAAGATATAAAAATAACTTCTATGTGTATACTTTTACTTCACAGTGCAGTTTATCTACTTCTATGATCCATCTATCTTCTTGTGAGCATCTTTCAATCTCCAATAATGACGTAATATGCAGCTGAATTCCCATCTTAATTTATTGAATTTGATTTGCGATTTTCTGCACAATGCCACCTCGCAAGACCATCTGGACTCAGAAAATTGGTCCTTAGGCTCTCAACCTAGAGGGTGGAGACTGGACATAATCCACTAATCCTATATAATCCAAATAATAACCTATTAAACATTTACAAGAGGGGAAAAAGAAACTTTATCCCTTTCTCGTCAAATTTACATCAAATCCTTCCGCAATAAAGAATAAAAAGCAAGAAATTCAAGAAAAAACCAAATATCAAGCAAAACTAAGCCAATAAACAGTCACTGGATCAAAAACCCTAAATTTCAAACGTAACGATAAAAAGGCAAAGATCAATAAGGTTAGGGTTTGTACGAGAAGGGGGATAACTCCCGGCGGTCTCGAACCACAGCTGAGCCTCCCAAGCTTCAGCAAACGACTCCTCTCTACTGAAATCGAAGTATCGAACAGCATCGAACTCGTAATCGAGATCGATCTCCAAACTAAAAAAATCCCCTCTGGAGGGCTCCTCCATTTCCTCATCCATTATCATATCGCCGATCCCGGAGAACCTCCGCGGTCTGGTCACGGCCGCCGGTTACCGCACTCCTCCGCCGATCTATTTATGGTCGGATTCGAGAATGTGGAAATTATAACGGAGGCGGCAGAAATTTGAATGCGGGGTCTGGGCTGACGAAGTAAAAGACGGAGCTACCCTACGTCGTCTTGGACTGAAATCCTGGGCCACGAGTCAGCAGAGAGTTTAATGCGAATGGGGATGCGGATGGAGATCAGGGGTAATTTGGGAAATAAGCAGGGGTATATTCGGTAAGAGGAGATGTTTCGGGCGTGGGAGCTGCGGGGTTTCGCTACGAACGTTTCGCGGATTCGAAAATTTCAACGATCTTGATTGGGGGAAATTAATGCGTTTTTTTTTTCTTCAGCCTCCTTCTCAAGCTATTAAAGAATGACACTTTTAACCTCAGCATTGGATTCGATTTTGAGAAAGTGCTGATGATGCTGTCATTACGAGGTTAGAAGGGTAAGAAGTTAGGGGTTGTTTGTTTGCACAATTTGACAATGTAAATGGGTGGAAAGCATTGAAATGTGGGGCATGTACTCAGCTTTACCGAGTTTTCATTGTTTGGTTGTTATTTCAAATATAGTGTAAATCGCTGATGTGGCAGGGGTTGTGATGATTTGTCAAGGTAAAACAAGTTCCTCCAAAAACTAGCCGATTTGGCTAGAAAGCTTACACTTTTGTCAGAATAATTGATTAAAATGTGATTAATCACCTAACCCTTCTTATAGTTACCTCCTCTTCCAATCTCTCATCCATCTCTTTTTCTTTTTCATCCGCTCTTTATTTGCTACCGACAATCTCGAGCTCGACTTCCTTCAGGTTATGGTAGGGCAATCGGCGAGGTTTGTGAGATTTAAAAGGGGATTGAGTTGTTCGAATTTTATTTTGGGTTATTTGCACTTTGGTGCCCCAAGTTCGTATCTTTTTTTAAGTTAGATT
>NC_033797.1:106399714-106407695 GCF_001876935.1 Asparagus officinalis
CCCCCCCCCCCCCCCACCCAAAAAAAAATGAATGCCCCAATGTTTACATGCTAGTGAATACCTTGCATATTGTTTTTGACGCTTTGATAACCAAAGTCTAGGGTATCAAAGTAAAAAAGTGCGTAAAATTTTTTATATCAAAATTAAAAAGTGAGTAAATTTTGATATCAAAGTTGAAAATGTGTAAATTTAAGGATATAGAAATGTTGGGGAAAAACTTTAGAGTATCAAAGTAAAAGAAAGTGAATTTTAAGGTATTAAATTTTTAAATAAAAACTTCGGGGTATCAATGTTAAAGAAGATGTAAAATTTAGGGTAATAAAAGCAAAATAACCCAACTAATTTTTGATGGGGATGAACTCGCCTATGGTAAAATTATCCTTGTAGTTGGGTCCATATAACAACCATTTTCTTACAATCTCTTATGTAAATCAAACAATGTATTTTTATCATTTAAAGATTCTTAATGGAATCCAAAATAAACAATGTAAAAGTTCAAATATAAAATAATAAGGTGGACAACCACTTTCCATATGGTGTTATAAATACCTAATTTTAGGCAAAACAACCAAACAACCCCTTAGGCCTCGTTTGGTACGCGGGAATAGAATCAAGTGAGAATGGAAAGAAGGTAGGAATGGAATGGAATGGATGTGGGAATAGAATGCACATTCTCATTCTCATGTTTGGGCGCGTTTAGAGAATGAAACGGGAATGAGAATCTTATTCTCATTCTCACGTTTGGTATCCTTTGTTCACAAGTGAGAATAAAATTTAGTTTTCTAATAATGCCCTTACCACATTCTCACGTTTGGTATCCTTTGTTCACAAGTGAGAATAAAATTTAGTTTTCTAATAATGCCCTTACCAAAACATAGAATTTAAAAAATCATTAAAAAAAGTGAGAATAAAATTTAGTTTTCTAATAATGCCCTTACCAAAACATAGAATTTAAAAAATCATTAAAAATATTTTAAAAATAACTAAATAATTTATTTTTTTAGAAAAATAAGTTTTATAAAAATGATATTTTTTCCTTAGAGAAATAAATTTTCATGGAACAGTTATATTTTGGCATACCGTCTCGGCAACAATTTTGGATTTTTGGCTTACAAATTGAAAATAATTTTCATAGAAATTATTTTTAATTATAAATAATTATAATTTCACTTTTCTAACTTTTAGTGCTACATGTCTATTATTTGTACGAGTAACTAATGTTACGAACATCATTGTGCGCTAGTGAAGAGAAGAATGTCTCATAAGAGATATTGCATATAGTCAAAAAGTTATTTTTATCTAGATGCAAACAATATTACAAAAAAAAAGAACATGATAAAATAGTTAAAAACATTAAAATTGTATGAAAAATGTGTCTACTAAATCATGAATAATTGAGCACTCTTCACAACATGTCCTGCTAAAAGAAATTTTAAGATTTCATGTTCAAGGGAAAAATAAAGGGAAAAAAATAAAATAATACAATTTATCATCCATATGTCCAAAATTGATATAAACGGTAGTATCTATAGTTTAAAATTTTATATGGCAAAAACTATCACATTCGACAAATTATTAGAAATATCCAAATTCTAATCATAAAATCCATAACATAGTACGAGCAAAATAATTGGACAACCATCAAAGTATCAAAATATCAATTTTTGAAATTACAAAATGATAAACTAGTCTATAACTCCAAAGTGTCACCTAATACTCCCTGCTGTATCGCCTCACCCATGTCTCCTTTAGATTATCACCAATTATAAAGAACAAATCTAGCAAATTACGGTTAGCACTAATCGTCCCTATTGCTGTAAAGCACTGATCTATAGTTAAATTCATTTTCATTACTTGTTCAGTGAACCTTTGTCTCTTCTCGTACAAACTCACTTCATCTAAACCATCCTTGATCAATTGGCTTGATTTAACAAGCTCACTTCCAATATATGTATTAGTTTCCCTCATGATCTCTCCCAACGAATCGCTATCTCCAGACAAACGTCTCTTTCTTTTTCGCTTCAAGGAGACATCACTTGTGTTCCCTGTTGTTGCATCTTGTGAAGGTGAGTCAATATCAATAAAATCTTCTTCGATAGTCTCTTGACTAACCTCTTTATCCAATTCCTCTATAACATCAGTAGGATGTTCCACTCTGTTTCCTGTTGCCCTATCCTTCCCGAACACAATAGCCAGAGTTTCATAGTGTGGAAAAGATTTCTCTCTGAAAGGTATTGCATTTTTGTGGGCCTACATTAAAAGATTAAAAAAATTGGACAACCATTAATTAAAAAATATGTCAAATGTAAAAATGATCATGTGATAAATTAAAATTTAATAATAAAATACCTGTAAATATTCATCCCAAACTTCTTTTTCAGCAATCACACATTGCTTAGTTGCATCCCATCCAATGCCACTACAATTAAGCATATCAAATACAATGCTAAATTGTGTCTTAAGTGTCTTCATCCTTGATCTAATGTGAGGATCAGCCTTTAACCCTGAATTCGGTAGTGACTCGGAAAGTTATCTTTCAACAGCATTGTAGTGTCCAGGCTTGAATCCACGGTCAGCATTGTACTTTCCAGTGTTATGTAAATCCAACAACGCATCAACCAATTTCTGATCTTCTATAGTAGTCCATGTGTGTTTATTCCTTCTACGGCCTTGTTGGTCTTCTTGATTCATTCCTAAACAATTATATTACTTATTTATCAGTTATCACGTTTCAACTTTTCTTGCAATATATGTAATTTTTTCCTGAAGCATTAACCTCTCTACATTAGAAATTGTATTACATATAATAATAAATAAATCCATGTAAATATCAATTACCATTATCCAAGAGTAGTAAGCTTTTCAACATGAGCATGAGTCAATTGCTAATAACTCAATTATTTCACAAAGAAAAAAATTATTGTTTCCATGACTAAACTTTGTACATGAAAAAGAAAAAAGAAAACACATATGACAAACATAAAAGCCAAAGGATTATTGTTGCCCTATCCACTGATTATACATAGAATCTGCAAGGTTATCTCACCATGAAGTCCAATCTGAAGTAGTTTTAGTTGTCGTGATTGGATCATTAGCATTGACAATTTGAGTTGTTTCCTCCAAATCATCAAGACACTCTTCAAATGGATCAACCTCCATCTCCCTCCTTACATAATTATGAAGGAGACCACATGCCATGATTATTCGATTTTGTATCTTGATAGGGTAAAATAAAGGGCTATGTAAGATCGTCCATCTTAATTTAAGTAACCCGAAACATCGCTCGATAACATTTCTAGCAGATGCGTGTTTCATATTGAAAAACTCCCGTGCAGTTGTCGGTTGGTGTCTGTCTCTCCATTCATTCAAGTGATAACGTTGGCCTCTATATGGTGCAAGGAAACCATCACAATTTGTGTATCCCGCATCAACAAGATAATAGTAACCTATGGTTGGACATATCAACTATGTAAATATTAAAAAACTTGAGTTGCTAAAAGCTAATATTATACAAATTATAACTTACCACGGGGGACTTTTAATCCATTTCTTCTGGTTATTGCTTCTCGAAGTACTCTACTATCAGCTGTTGACCCTTCCCACCCAGGTCGTATGTATATAAATTGCATGTTTTGAGAACATACACCCAAGACATTTGTTGCAATGTCACCTTTTCGTGTCCTATACCTAGATTTGTTCTCCAGAGCTACTCTCACTCTTATATAAGTCCCATCTAAAGCTCCAAGACAATTCTAAATATAAATAAAAATTATTATGTTAGATTATTTATAAAAACTAAGAAATACAAATAAAAAATAATTTATAAGATACCTTGAACCATTTCCACCTCGTGTCTGTTGAGTCTATCGGCACTGGATTGGGTTTTTGGATTAAAACATCATGCAGACGTATTACGGCATGTAGCACATTAGTAAAATGCCTACTAATAGTTCCCCCTGAACGTTGAAACATTTGTTTTATGACCCTATTCTTCACATGGTGGGCGATAATATGTAGAAACATTGCAACTTGTTCGTCCACCAACATATTTTTTGTATCTTTCAGCCCTACATTTTCTAGCATAGTGCACAACTTTTAAAAGAGATCCTATACATTCTAAGTTGATCTAAACAAGTTACATCACTCGCATATGCAAGACGATACACATTTTTTGTTTTGGAATAGAAATCCACCAAATAACGCTCTCTTAGTGATTTCTTTTCTTTGTAGATTTTTAGTAGATGTGATGAGAAAAGAAACCACCAAGCCACTATACTCTGCACATTTCTCATATGTGCTTGGACAGCCACCAGCTTCCTCATCTTTCTTCTTTCATCATCGGAATCCATAATGTGAAATACAACTACTGCATAAGGGTAAATATGTATATTTATTTAGAACGTAAGTATTTTAACAATAGGAGTGTTTGGTGGAAAATTTGTAATAAGAAAAATGAATGAAAGAACTGTATTTGATTTTATTCTCTCTAACTGCTTAGAAAAAGAATGATTACAACTCTCTCTACTCTCGATTACAATTGGATTCCCGATTACAAAAGAGAAGAGAATGATCTGGATTCTCTCCTTTGTTTAATTCTGGGTTCTTCACGGTGGCGATGAGATGCCTCCCTCGAATGCTTGCGTCGAGTTTGCTTCTCGTTGACGATCCGACGTCTTGTTTCACTGGAACATAGTCTTCTCCTCACGATTTGACGTTGTGGAGAACTCTGAACGAGTTGATAACTCTATGAAAGAGTTGATTTAACCGAAAGTCGGTTATAAGCCAAGGATGAAGAAGATCTTATTGCCGATCTCCAAAGCTCCAACCGAAGGATGAATGATCCTCTTTTCGCTGCCAAGAAGTTCTAACAGACCGCACCCGAAAGATCCAGCCCTGATCTGATTATCCAAAATCCGATCTTTAACTCTGTTGAGTTTGTCGTTATTTATAGGGGATTAAGGGGTGTAACCACCTCCTTAATTCGCTCCTAAGTGGGGCTAATGGGATGTAACCGCCCCTTAAATCACTCCTGAGTGGAGTTATGATCCCCTCAGATCGTGGGAAACGGTTTTGGAACCGTTCATTTGGAAGCTGCGTTGGTGGCCGAATCTGAGCTGCGTTTGTAGCTTTTGGAGCTGCGTTTGCAGCTTTTAGAGTTGCGTTTGAGCTGCGTTCGTGGCTATGAACGCGGCGCATCTTGATGCTGGTACGCGGGGAGGACTTCCACGTCTTGATTTGAAGAGACCGTCGATTTGTAGTCTCTTTCTATCGAAGTTTTGCAAAGATCGTCATTTTGTAATCTTTACTTTAGCTCTTTGATATGCAATAGTCGTCAGATTGTAACTCTCGATGTTGATGGTGAAGGCTGTTAAACTAGAGCTCTCATCGGTTGTCGTGAAGGTCGTCAGATTGTAACCTTCAGCAATCTACGTGAAAGTCTTCAAATTGTAGCCTTCTGGAAGTCGTCAGATTGTAACTTCCATCATCGGTGTTTTGATGGGGATCAGCTATCTATTGTGATTTTTAGACAGCCTACAGAACCCCCTCCAAAGTTTTCGAAAGTTCGCGGTTGACTGGGACGAATTTTCGGAATACTTTGGATCTCAACTCTGATCTTGGAGCTGTTGATTCCTTGTGGTAAAGGATTTGTTCTCTGCACTTGCTTCGAAGGCATCTTGGTTGAAGGGATTTGCACGTAGGACCTGTGTGAAGGTATGCGTCATAATCCTGCTTCTGAAATGTGGGGGTGAACCCTGCATTTTGAACTTGAGATGCGGGTCTCACCCTTACATGTTGAATTTGGAACACGGGTGTGACCTCGGCGTTCGGTTTTTGCATCGCGGGTCTGACCTCAACGTTTTGACTTAAGACATGGAAGTGGCTTCCGTGCATTTTTGACTAAGTCTTTGAGACTTTTCTTTGGCTCATCTGTTTTAAGTCTCGGCTCACATCCATTAAGCTGATGGACCTGCAAACATGCATAGGATTTTTGGCAAACCCTCAGCCATCAACGGATTTGATAAGCCTTTACCGACTACCGTTTGAATCGGGCTAGCATGTGGATTGTCTAAGTCCGTTCCACATGTAACGTTATGCTAAGAGAATGAACCCTCCTAGACTTGATGCTATGATTTTGAATACATAGACTTTATCATTTTCACGGGAAAAGACTAACCGGCAACGCGTGTTAGGCGTAGGCTTATCTCTAATTAGGGATCGAGATAAAGTCCCCCATGCGTAAAAGGCATGGATTCAGAGATTATTAATTTAATGATAATCACTGGCTACGATATTAAATATGTAGACTTTGTCGTTATTTCTTCCTGGTTACTTGAAACACTGGAAAAAAAGTTAGAAGCGCCAGAGGTGTAATATTAACTTGATATGAATTTTCACTTAGAGTGAAATTCAGAAATTTTCTTTATTATCACTCGGATAATTTCAGAAAATCTCTAATCCACTGGGGATTTTATAATGAAAACTTGTTATTCTTGTTGAAAAAGGATTAACAAGTTCATTGGGGGGTTTGACTGTTAGAGGTGTGTTGTTAACCTAACAGTATTTTATGGACCTATCGCTCTGTTGACGAGAGTCGATAAGTTGATTTGGTCGTCAGAGGTGTGATATTAACTTGACGGGTTTCTGGACCTATCGCTCTATTGAAGAGAGTTGATAAGTTGATTTTGTCAGAGGTGTAGGATTAACGTGACAAGAATTTGTTACGATCGGAGCAACATTGAGGACCTATCGCTCTATTGAAGAGAGTCAATAAGTTGATTATGTCGTCAGAGGTGTGATATTAACTTGACGGGTTTCTGGACCTATCGCTCTATTGAAGAGGGTTGATAAGTTGATTTTGTCAGAGGTGTAGGATTAACGTGACAAGAATTTGTTACGATCGGAGCAACATTGAGGACCTATCGTTCTATTGAAGAGAGTCAATAAGTTGATTATGTCGTCAGAGGTGTGATATTAACGTGACAGGAAGATGTTACGATCAGGGCAACTTTGAGGACCTATCGCTCTATTGAGGAGAGTCGATAAGTTAGAAGTGTTGCGATCAGAGCAACTTTGAGGACTTATCATCCTATTGAAGAGGATTGATAAGTGGATTGTCAGTGGTGTGATATTAACGTGACAGGATTTGTGTTGCGATTGGAGCAACTTTGTGGACTTATCATCCTATTGAAGAGGATTGATAAGTTGATTTTACCAGAGGTTTAGTGTTAATGTGACAGGATTTTGTTGCGATCGGAGCAACTTTGAGAACTTATCATCCTATTGACGATGATTGATAAGTGGATTGTCAGAGGTATGGTGTTAACATGACAAGAGAATGTGTTACGATTGGAGCAACTTTGTGGACTTATTCTCCTATTGACGAGGATTGATAAGTGGATTGTCAGAGGTATGGTGTTAACATGACAAGAGAATGTGTTGCGATTGGAGCAACTTTGTGGACTTATCATCCTATTGATGAGGATTGATAAGTGGATTGTCAGAGGTATGGTGTTAACATGACAAGAGAATGTGTTGCGATTGGAGCAACTTTGTGGACTTATCATCCTATTGATGAGGATTGATAAGTGGGTTTTGTCAGAGGTTTAGTGTTAACGTGACAGGATTTGTGTTGCGATTGGAGCAACTTTGTGGACTTATCATCCTATTGATGAGGATTGATAAGCGGGTTTTGTCAGAGGTTTAGTGTTAACGTGACAGGAATTGTGTACTTGTAATTTGAACAAGATTTTGGGGACTAGCGTCTCGCTGGGGAGAATTGCTAAATGAGTTTATCATCAGAAACGATGAATTTTGATACTCAGATTTTGAAGACTTAGTGTATTGCTGGGGAAGATTACGATTTGAGCAATTTTGATGACCTATAATCCTATTGTTAAGGATTGATAAGTTAATTGTTGTCAGAGGTATATCGTTAACGTGACAAATTGGGAGTGATGCAAGTTGAATGCATACTCTGTGG
>NC_033797.1:106408695-106454900 GCF_001876935.1 Asparagus officinalis
CCCCCTATTTGACCAGTCGCATCTTCATGAGTCAAATCCTCTTCCTCACTCGACAGGGCCTCGTGTATTAAGGCATCGTTGTCATCCTTCTCAGATTCGCCCGTCTCCCTAGACGAGCGATTCGCCCAAGAGGAAGGACCCTCTTTGCCGGCGATTTCGCGGGCAGGATCGGCTACAAATGCACCAAGAGAGTTAACGGAGACCCCTCGTAAGGGACCCTATTTACGGTGAGGCATGAAAGAACGAGTAATGCTAAAGTCTATACTTACCTAAGCCCGTAAGCCCCTCATCATCTCCAGCTTCTTCCTCTTCGTCGGAAGGAATGGAGATCACTTTCTCAACCGCACCTGCATAGATCCATTACCGATATCAAAAGGTGCAAGAGCAACGGCGGGCAAAAGCCGTTGGAGCTCCCGACGGTGACCCCACGTCGGACGACAGAGGAACGTCCTTCGGAGTGTCCTGAACTGCCCCCGATGCGGCAGGTGAGGCAGGCGACGCGGCTCCAGACCCAGACGGAGCCACTCCAGACCCGGACAGAGCCACTCCAGGAATCCTTATCGGAGAAACGTCATCCCGACCCCCTGCCACTTGGATGGTCCCGACTGTCCCATCACAGCGAGCCTTCTTGGCCGCCTCCGCTCTGGAACTCTCGGCCACCGCCTCCCGCTGACGCTTCGAGAGAAGCGAGCTACTCGGGGATAGCAAAGGTGCCCCCATTTGTCCGATTGTCGGACTCTGAACCGGAGCTTGAACATCGGGAACCTCAGATTCGCCACCAGCATCGAAGCTCTCACAGTCCTCCACTGGATCCTCCGAGAACAACTCCCTAGCGGTTTGGTGGCCCCTTCTCTTTGAAGAACGGAGAGAGCCCCTGATGGGACGATCGCGTTCCGCCAGACATGAGCTTTGGAACCAGAAGTTGGCGGGGTCAGCACTAGCACCCCGATACCACCGACAGTACAAGAGCGTGTGGTGTAAATCGCGGTCCTTCGCAGGCAACTCAAAACGAGCTTGAGTACCTCCAGCATGGGTCCAGAACCACCCCCGAGCGCCGTCAACCAGTCCTCCTTCAAAGTGTAGGCGAGGGTTGACGTTGCCCACATACAATTGATCATACCCAAACTGGCGGGCAAACCTGCAAGGGATGTATGGCTCGAGATAGCATGTGGAGCCTGTTCTCAGAACGTGATACCCCGGTCGAATGTCCACCAACCAGCGAAAGGCACCACGGGAAAGGATTGTGTGGTGATCCGCCGTCGGCGCATCCCTGAGAGATTCTCCATATCCACCCCCGCTAAAGTAAGGAAAAGATCGACGAAAATTATAGTGCCCGAAGTGGGAGAGCGTCTTCCTCGTATCGGGGATGTCCTTGCACTTCCAGGAGCACCTCTCCAAACGCTGGACAAAGGGGACAAACCTGTCTCCCTGAAGCGCTGCCGGGGCACTCATCAAGCATTCGCAGTGATAGACGAACCATGCCACCAAGTAGGTATACGGTAGCCCCACCCTAGGATTGGGGGTTCTGATAACTTCTCCTTCCCCCTCGTCGAGGACCGACACACGGCAGAATTGGCTCGTCAGAGTACGGAGCCCCCGATGGATGCACGCTATCGTCGCCGATACCAGGGAATAAGACTTCCCGTGAGCCAGGCAAACCGCCGGATACACGACCTCTATAGGAAGAGCCTCGAAGGAGTGAGTGGGGATTACGCACCTCTTCAGCCATAACATGAGGTACCCCGCGAGCAGCGCCTTCCCCGAGATGAGAAACTTCGCCTGATGATGGAATGAGTGAAGAACCGTACCAGACTTAAATCCGCCTTCGTCGCGGTCGAGAATCACGGTGCTTCCTTCTTTAGCTATCCTCGCCTCCACTTCGGGGCTGTCCTCGCCTCCACTTCGGGCTGGTCGCACGCGCCTAACGGGAGAGCGGGCTTCCCCTTGACATCGTTCCCAGGGAACAGATAATCAGCCCAATTCTTGTGGCTAATCCCTGGGGTCTTCTTCCTCTTCCCCTTATGATCCGAGGCCCCTAAGGTACTGAGGCATATGTGGAAGTGACAGAGTAACTCCCACAGAGTTTCAACCGCCAGAGGGGAATTGTCCGACAGCTGATCGATCTCATCTTGATCAGGGACGTATTCCTCATAAGGGAAGTCTCCCAGAGGTAGCCCTGACACGTCGTGCATCTCGAAGGGGGTGATACCAAGCTCACCATTGGGAGTGAAAAACGTGCCGCTTTCCGCACAATACAATTCCAGAATGCTATGGAATTGAGAAGCGTTGATCCGCAGGCCATGTCGAGTGGCTTCGATGGCCACATACAGCTCTGTGCCCTTGAGGTCAGCATTCTCGGCCAAAACATAGTCGGTGATCTTGGACCACCACGTGTCACTGCCAGGTGCAGAGTAAACCCACCCCGGGGCTCTAAAGTCCTTCGGGGGAAAGCTTCCACCGACTCGGAAGAAGCGGTGACGGAAAGTCTCCGCCACCGCTGTCGATTCCCCCACGGGCGGTTCAGCAGACACTAAGCCAGGGCGCAGACCCGTCACGCGCTTACATGAGCTCTCCACTCCATACCCAGCCGTAGAACCCGTAAAGACGCCACAAGTGACCCCGTCCTGAGTGGGGGTCAAATCCCAGTTCATCGTCCGAGGAATCGCGAGGGACCGCAGCTCAACAATCGAAAACCCTCTCGGCATGCTGGGGAGGTAATAATGGGTCCCCTCTACCGTGCGGAACCACCGGCTCTCTTTGAGCAACAGGGCAGAAGGGTCGGTCATGGAGTCGCCGAACAGAAATTGAGGTTTCGGCAGCTCTGCCCTGGCCTCATCTGTCAGCGCCGCATTGGTCGTCAGCTCGCGCAGGGTCAAGTGATGACCATCCGTGACCCTCTGTACCAGACCATGCAGCTTATCAGCAGTGAACAAGGGTACTGGAGCCAACGAGGGAAAACGAGAAGGGGCCGTGTAGCTCTTAGCCCCGACGTGGCCAACGGCCACACCCTCCGGGAAAGCCTCATCAGGGAAGGTCGCTGCAACAAGAAATAGAAAGTCAATTGAGACAAAATCCGCTGTAGAGGTGAAATCGCCCATCGAACATAGGAAGGCGAAATCGCCTATCGAAAGGGGGAACCCACTTCGAACGAGGTCTGTCCCTACGGACTACACTCCCCTCTAATGGGAAGGGCCGAACTCGCCTTACGAAAAAGGGGTTCGTCTCCTCCCCACTGGAGAATTCGCCCGCGGGGACAGTACTCATCCTCTAAAGGCAAAATAGGGCAAACTTTGCCCCAAATCGGGGAAATAAGCAACACTCATCTCCCTAAATCCGACGCCTAAGGCCTGCAAGGGATCGCCCAACGAATCCATCAACGTACCTGGGCACGACTCCAGAGCACCAGCAGGCATGCCGGCAGAGAGACGGTCGGAGTAACGTCCGGGGCCTGCACCCCTCACTTTACACCTCTTGGATTTCGGAGCCATTGTGAGAGGAAGCGGGAATTCTTTCCTTGGATGTTCCCTTTCAAGATTTGAAAGCACGGTAACTCCCAATGGAGGAAAACGGCTGATTTAGAAGGGCGGAGTTGTCCACGTGGCCACGACTGCCCTCGAAAGGCGAAAACCCTAACGGACAGGAAACGGGGCCACGATCAAATTCGACGGCCCAGATCACCCTCAGTGCATCGAAGGGACCGAGATTGGCGGTTGAATCCGACGGTTGAGTCCGAGAACCACGGCCACGATACGTCGCAGGGCGAAACGCACGAAGATCGTGCTGTCAAGTCACGATCGCCACGATCCAATGTCTTAGCTGGGAAGCACGAGGCTCTATCAGCAGACACGTGGCTCATCTTCCGTCAGATCCGGTTCCGCCTACAAAAGGAAGGGTTTCGCCTGCAAATACTGGGCATAACCCCACGAGTCGCGCGAAAATTGGCTCTCAAAAACTAATTTCGCCTTGACGATGCATTCGCCCTCAAAGGTAAAATTACGAACAAAGCCAAAAGAATGACCTTGCTTAAACGGTTGAAACCCACGCCCCAGATGGCTAAGGGTTAGAGCAGAAATCTTAGCATTAAGCCTAAGAGAAACTGTTCGACAACTCATCATACTGAGGAGAATAGTATGGCTAGCCCGATTCAAACGGTAATCGGTAAAGGCACATCAAACCCGTTGATAGCTGAGGATTTGCTAAAAATCCTAAGAGAAATCGAGGGCACTTGCTTCGCCAACAATTTCTTCATTCAAAGTATTCCAGACCACACGCAAGCCAGTTTAGGTCTGAAAACTTTGAAGGGGGTCTTGTAGACGGTAAAAAATACCTCTATGGGTCTACAGGAAATTTGCCTACGAGAAGAGTTCGCATGCCCAGTTCTCTGGCACGGACCTAAACTGCGTAGACGTCGACTGTACTCAAGTCCAGGTTCGCCTAACGGTCGACTCGCCAGCATGAGTCAGGGTCGATCAGGATGGCGGAAATTCGCTCTTCGCTCAACTCGCCTGCCCGAGTTCGGAGTCGAATCCGCCAGCAAGCCCCAAAACCGTCAGTACAGCTGGGTATCCACTACCCCACGTGCTGAGATGGGCCTTCCCATCTCCCTCGACCCGAAGGGAGAGAGCACAGTACCCCAGGACCGTCAAACGGCCGCTCGCAGTGCGCACAGCGCGAAGGGACTGGACAGGTGTCGAGTCAACCTGAGCATTCATAAATGCGACTCACCTCGGCTGTCTGAGCCAAGAGCTGGATCCGCCGGCACTCGGCAAGCTGGCTAGACCCACTCGAGTACTGTACACCTACTTCACCGCCTCTCCTGACCGGAAAGGAGAAAGCGTCGTGCTCAAAGCACGCCGGGCGGTCACGCACAGTACAAGTGATCGGACAGACACTTCATCGATCTGCGAACTCATAAATGCGGTTCATTAATGCTGGTCAAATCCACTCGGATAGCAGTCGGTTGTTGCCTCACATACTAGAATGGGCCTTCCCATCGTAGGTGACAGGACATAGAACACAATCCCTGGAATGACCGTTCATGGTATCGAGGAACGGCGAAACGTCTCTGAAGAGGATGTGGTCACATCCCACAATTCAAGGAGAAGTCAAGCTGTCCTTCTTTCATTTAAAAACCCCTTCCAGCACGATGGAAGAGAGGTCGCAAAACTTGGAGGAAAAAGAGTTGAGACCAAGCTGTTAGCAAATCCTTGCATTACAGCACTTCCGCCTAGTTCCGGGCTCCGATCGCCGACGAACCAAGCAGACCCGAACTCCATTGCCCCGAGCTTCTACTGCGAACTGAAGCTCTCCAGCAACCTCATTCGAACGGTCCAAGGGAAGCAGACTCGACCCGATCATCGAGCGAAGCGTCCTATAGCCACCTAAAGTCCCCACACAAAAACAAAGAGGGCCTTCCCTCTGCTTCTATTGTAAACATTTGATTTGTTAGTTTGTAATAAGCTTTCTTATAAATACAAACGAAACTCCTTTCTTCGGAAGAATCAAATTTTCACCCTACATCTAGATTTTCTATGATTTAAAGTCCAAGTTTTATATTTATTTAAATGATATTAATATTTATAAATTAATTTTGTACGGTGAAAATTTTAGAAATTTATCCGTTGTGTTATCGATACTATTACGTATCATTTTGAATAATATGTGGTATTATTATTATTATTATGTATATTTTCGTATAATACGTTATATTATTATTACTATTATATATTATTTCGTGTATTATGTTGAATTATTAATTATGTATTATTTGTATAATTTATTATATTATTTTTATAATTATGTATCAAGTGTCGTATTAGCACAACTAGTGTGTTTTATTGTGTAGATAATTATCATATAATTATTTAATTTTAAATATAAGTAATTATTTTTTATTAATTAATCTCGTTTAATTGTACCATTTGTTGTATTATTTCTACTACTGTGTATTATATGTTGTATTAGTATAACTAGTACATTTTAATGTGTAGATAATTTTAACATAGTTATTTAATTTATTTCTTAATTTATATTATTTTTAATTGATTTTCAAAACCCTAAAATTTTCCTTTCAAAAATATAAATATAAAATGTTTTATCTTTCTCTCTCTCTCTCTCCTTCGTTTCTTCCCCAAAACGACCCCATCTTTCTCTCTCCACCGCCGAAATCGCCGACCTTCTCCTCCAACCACACCGTGCAATGGCCCGCTGCAACCTATGTCGCTGCCTCCCTCCTCCGTCGCTCCGCCCCGTCTCCTCCTTCTCTGCCTTCAGCAGCACTGCCTGCTGCTCCTCCAACTCCGACGACCGCCGCGAGCTCCTCTGATACGGGTGTATCTTCTCTTTGGAACTTAGCGATCCTCATGGGAGCTTGAGGATAGATGATTCTCATGGTAACATAAAAATAGAGGTGTTAAACAGTACAAAGGAATGCAGGAGGAAGCGTGGAACGAGACGACGAGCAGAAGAATCAAAGTATCCAGTTTTTAGCCTGTGAGTCGACTCATAACAGTCATGAGTCGACTCATCAGGTTGAGTCGACTCATGACTGTCATGAGTCGACTCATCACGGGTTTTTTGAGTTTTGTCCAGTTTCTGACGAGTCGACTCATCTCAGTCATGAGTCGACTCATCAATGGTTTCCTGGTTCGTTTGGGTTTCTGTTCACACGAATTCCTATTGGTTTTGGGTCTGGTTATTTACCAAATTACCATCCACGTTTGTACACCTATATAAAGGATTGTTTTAGGGTTTCTAAACAATCAGGGAGAATCAGATAGATTCAGAGAGAGATTCTAATCTTTGTATTAGGGTTTAGAGAGAATTGAGAGTTTGTTCTCGATTCTAGTGAGATTGTGAGAGAGGGATTGTAATCTTTTCATACTCATAATCTAGAGAAGGTAATTTCCTTCGCCATATACTGAATTGTGCTTGTGTTTCTGTCATCCTCTTCTCAACCCACCTTTGATAATTCCACGATCAAAGGTGCTCACACGGCAACACGTATCAAGTTGGTATCAGAGCATCAAATCCAGTGAAGGGGCATCCTGTGTATGGTCCTTACTCAATCCTAATACAAAAAGCTTGACGAGATCCTTATTTCATTGGAAGGAGTCCAGGTTTTAAGGAAGAAGAAGATGGCTGAAGGAGACAATTCAGCGAAGATTGATGCATTGGAGAAGCAGATCGAGATGATAGGTTCGACCCTCACATAACTCGTCAGTCTTATCCATGGAGGTGGCAAACAAGGTGAATCTTCTTCGAAGAAAATTGTTGAGTCTGATGTGGAGAGAGTAGATTCAGATTCCGACGAGTAGGAGGAGACTGTTAAGACTGCATTGCATCAAGGGGGTAAGAATTCTTATCAGAACCTGAAGATTGACTTTAAGATAGAGATTCCTATTTATGATGGGAGTGTTGACGTCGAGAGGCTTGATGACTGGATCGACCGGATGGAGACGTATTTTACTCTTTATGGCTATTCGTCGAAAGAGAAGATTGTGTTCGCGACTTTTAAGCTTTCAGGGCACACGTTGACGTGGTGGAAATCCTACTGTAAGCAGGAGAAGAAGGCGGTGTCATGGAATAAGTTTAAGGAGTTACTGAGGAAGCAGTTCTACCCAGTGGGATTCTTTGAAGAACGTTGGTACAAGTGGTACGGCTTGCGCCAAAGGGTCAATCAAACCGTTCAAGAATACACTACGGAGTTCCAGCAGCAGGCGATGGTCCTCAACATTATGACAGAGGAATATTCTGTGTTTATGAAGTATATGGCGGGATTAAGCGATCACATCCAAAAGGAGATGAAGTTATTCACGATCGAGACTATTACAGAGACGAGCGTGAAGGCTATTGCCATTGAGGGCAGGCAAAAGAAGGGCAACGAGGCTAAGGGAGACTCCAAACAGACGGGAGGTGAGTCTAGTGGTTCTCAATCTAAGGAGGAGAAGAAGAAGGGTGATCCAGGAAAAACAGGGCTGGTTTGTAGTCACTGCGAGAAGACAGGGCATACAGCTGATCGGTGCTGGGAGAAGTATCCTCATCTCAAGCCAAGAGGGTTGAAGAAAAAGGAGGAGAAAAAGGCATACATGATAGCTCAATGTCCGAAAGAAGTCCCGGGGATGACAGAGCCCAACAACAGTCTTAACCTTATGACGGGGAAGCAGACCACGAAAGAGGACGACGACCCGAGAGAGCAACTCTTTGTTCTTAAGTTGCAAGTGAAGACCAGTTTGGTTAATGCCATTGTTGATTCGGGCAGCGAGAAGAATTTGATATTCGAGGCATTGGTTCAGAAGCTGGGTCTGAAGACGGTCAAGCATCCGAAGCCCTATCCATTGGGGTGGATTCAGAAGGAGGAGAAACTGAGTGTAGTTGATCAATACACTGTCACATTTGCGCTCCACGAGTCGTATATTGATGAGGTCACGTGCGACGTCGTTCCATTGGATGTTTGTCAGATTATACTGGGCAATCCGTACTTATGGGATATATATGCAATCTACGAGAGGCGGGCTCAGAAGTACACCTTCACTAAGGATGGTGTAAAGTTCATATTTTGTTCGGCATCTCTTCCGAAGGAGACAAGCTTGGGGACGGTGACGCGAGCGAAGAGACTAGTGAATGCAAGCAAGAAGTTTGTCTCGCTGTGCATTAGACTTCTAGAAAAGCCATCGACAAAGGATTGCAACTTAGAGCGAATGGTGACTACGATGAGACGTGGGACGAATGAGTTGTTTCCGATCAGACGTCGAGACCGTATTCCTAGCAAGACCAGGTGGTGCAGAAAAGATGGAGGAGCTCGAGAGTTTCCTCAGCAAATGTTCTAACTTGAATGGGACTTCAAGTTCTTAAAGAGGGGATCCATGATACATGTGTATCTTCTCTTCGGAACTTAACAATCCTCATCGGAGCTTAAGGATAGATGATTCTCATGGTAACATGAGAATAGAGGTGTCAAACAGTACAAGGGAACGTAGGAGGAAGCATGGAATGAGACGACGAGCAGAAGAATCAAAGTATCCAGTTTTTAGCCTGGGAGTCAACTCATAACAGTCATGAGTCGACAAATCAGGTTGAGTCGACTCATGACTGTAATGAGTCGACTCATCACTGGTTTTTGAGTTTTGTCCAGTTTCTGACGAGTCGACTCATCTCAGTCATTAGTCGACTCATCGATGGTTTCCTAGTTCGTTTGGGTTTCTGTTCACACGAAATCCTGTTGGTTTTGGGTCTGGTTATTTACCAAATTACCATCCACGTTTGTACACCTATATAAAGGATTGTTTTAGGGTTTCTAAACAATCGGGGAGAATCAGATAGATTCAGAGAGAGATTCTAATCTTTGTATTAGGGTTTAGAGAGAATTGAAAGTTTGTTCTTAATTCTAGTAAGATTGTGAGAGAGGGATTGTAATCTTTTCATACTCATAATCTAGAGAAGGTAATTTCCTTCGCCATATACTGAATTGTACTTGTGTTTCTGTCATCCTCTTCTCAACCCACCTTTGATAATTCCGCGATCAAAGGTGCTCGCACGGCAACACGTATCATCCTCCCCTCAAATGATTTAATTTTTAAAATAATGAAACTAATATTATATTTACCAAACACCTTCTTCTTTGAATTTTCATCGGTACTATTTCCAGGTGTTGATAAGTCAGGAATATATTGAGTTGATTGACTGTCATCGCCATCAACCAGCGTCATCGAGTGATTTTTTATCCTTTGATAAAAAAATTAGTATTAGAACAATGAATACATTACATACAATTAAAAAATATAATTTTATTAATAAGATAATAGAAATATTACGTCTCATCGTCGCCGCTCGCCATCACCCCCTTCCACTGTCCAACTCTACAGCCGAGCCCCACAGTCCCTTCATCTCCGTCGCTGTCATCATGCCTCAGTCGACGTTCACCGCGGACTCGCACGTCGACGTCGAATCGTTCGACGAACCCCGAGGCAAGATCCCTCTTACTCACATCTGAATTTTATACTTGTTATAAATTATTTGTATAGTTTATTTGTGACGTATTTATCTGCATGGGTTGTTGCTGAATAATATTGATTTAAATCATAGTTGTGTGATAAATAGTATTTTCGAAATAATGATAATGAAATGAAAGAATTTATTTTGATAACAGAATCATTTTAGAGAATTTTTAAAATTTAAAAAGAATTTATATTGAGAAAAAGAATTATTTTTGATTAATAATGAGAAATAATTTTAAAAGAGTTTATTTTTTAGAAAAGGAATTATTTTAGAATAATAATTGATGAGAAATAATTTTAAAGAATTTATTCTGGAAAAGAGAATATTTTAGATTGATTATAATGAGAAATGATTTAAAATAAATTATTTGGAAAAAGATTATTTTCTAAATTATATGGATGTCGTTTATGAGTTATAATTCTTAGATTTAATTAAGTGAGATGCCTTATCATTGTTGTACAAGAATGATTGTTTCATTTATTATTTCTTGGTTGTGTTTGAGAACCTTAGTAGTTCATGACTTAGTGGCCTCATGCGTCATGAATAGACCTAGTGACATGTGTGGGTGTGTTGACTGAAATTAGGTGGTGAACCAGAGTTTTAATAGGGATTGATGGTTGACTTAGAAAACGAGAAGAGCTGGGATGGGGAAGTTGATGTTCATGTGATCGGATAAGACTGTTGATGTATCTTCCAGACTCGCACCAGAGACCTGTTTCGTCCTGAGGTTGGTTTGTTGGACCAAGTGACCTGTTTCGCCACTTGGATCCGTGACCTGTTTCATCACCTGAGCTTTGCCTGAGTTCGGACCGGGCCGAGATCGGATTGCGTGTAGTCCTCTAGCCGCCTGTTTCGCGGGATTGGATGCGCGTAGGGGATTTATGAACAGTCCGTTATTCGGTGATAAGAGTGTTGACTCTGTGAGAGATGGACCAGTGAGTTGTGATAGGATGACTAGTTACATGACCTTGTTACTTAAGGTGATTATGGATTCTTGTGTGAGATGTAGGCCAGTTGTGTTTCTTTCCATACATAGATCGGGGTTAATATTTAATTATCTATAATTTGAGACATATGGTATATACATGAGAGTTTCCTTATTTGGATTATTTCGCTCAACGTACTGCGTCTCTTGTTGTATATTTTAAGTATTAATTATATCTATTTGTATAACATGGTTACCTGGATGATTATTCTGATGGCTAGCTACATGATTGACTCGTTACTTTATTGATTTAGTTGAATTTCTAGTTGCACGTCCTTTTATCATTTCTATTATCATATTGATTTCCGCTTTGGTTTTCATTTGTTCTATTTTTTTGTGGGGTCTTGCCGTGTGCCATGTACGCTGACGTATGTTAGACCCTAGAGGGGGGGGGGGTGATTAGGATCTTATGCTAATCTAATCCGATTAAATGCCAATTAAAATTAATTAACAAATTATTCTTGTAAGAGAGATATTCAATATGTTACAACCAAGAATAAGCAATATGAACAAAGGTAAATATCCTAGCAAAGAGATATACTATGAGATATATGCAAGGATATATAAGCAACACAAGGGTAAACAAAATGAACCAAATAGTGGATCATATAAATAATGAGCTATGGACAATGGCGATATAAGATATGAACATAAATATAAATGAACGCCAAAGCACACTCAAACACACGATATGATCACGGAGTTCGGACCTTCCGTCCTACGTCTCCGCTCCCCACTCCCGGGGAGAAATCCACTATCACAACCGGGTTTTCTACGCTCACCCGAATAATGTTTACACCTCACAGTATCGGTTTTCAACGTTCACCTATCAACGTCACTCCTCACAATCGGTTTTCTAGTTCACCGAAAACTTCACAACACACTCTCGGTTTTCTAGCTCACTGAAAACCTTACAACACTCACAATGTAACAAATATAAATTTGTTCTCTACAATAGATGAGAACTCAATTAAGCACAACTAAATGTTACAATCTCTCACAACCCTAATATACTATGTATGCAAATACAATAAGCTCAAAGTGGGTGTGTGTAACAATGAGTGAAATCAAAATCAAACTTAACTCAAATATAAAATCTAGCTTAAGAACAATGATAATCAAACAAGTATATAAATGTAAAGCTAGAGTTTGAGTTTAGAAAACTTCTCTAGATCAAGATGGAGAGATGGAGATATGAGCCCAAAACAAGAAGATAATCTCCTCCACTTGTGAAAACCAAAACAGCTTAAACCAAACCCTTAAACAAGCTTAAAACAAGCTTAAACCCTTTTTAAAACGTTAAAACCTTTTAAACCATTCTCTTAACTTCTAGAATTGAATGCAATGAGGGTATATATAGGAAGAGGAAATATCAGCAAAAACCCCAAAGTAAATGACCAAAAAGCCCAAAACAGAAATTATGCAACGGCTAGAAAAATAGCCGTTGGGAGAACTGACAACGCGTCGGTCGACCGGTGTGGTCGACCGAAGAGCTCTCGGTCGACCGGATCGGTCGAACGACAAACTCTCTGTCGGACACTAAGCAAAGGAAACAAGAGCGGTCGACCGGTGCGGTCGACCGAAATCTGACATTCCAGAAAACTGTTTTGCTGATTTTAAAACCCTGTTTAAAAATATCAAATAAATTCCAAAAAATGTAAAACTTTGGGGAATGATTGTAGACATGATAAAAAAAATGTAAACTTTGGGTTATCAGAAAGGACCTCCCAAATGAAAAATATCATCATTTTACAAAATAGTCCAAAACATGAAAATATGAGATACTTGAATTTTGATGTTTTGACATAAACCAACTTTTGAAACTTTGTGAAATGTTTTTATAGACTTAGTAAAACATGTATAAACTGATATTGAAGTCTATAAACTAAGAATACAATATTTTCACAAAATTGCATATTCTATGCAATGTTTTCAAAAACACAATAGTAAATATGAAATATGTGATTTCATATTATAAACATGAAAACTCAAAAACTATGTATGTATATATATAACTATATATATGCATAGAAACCAAAACTTATATATATATATATGACTATATATATATATATATACGAAGAAACCAATAAATGTGTGTGTATAGATATTGAGCTTAGAGTATATAACACACATAATATAAAATCTAAAACTACATTACCCAAGCAATCTTGATCTTCAATTAAGCTTGACTTGGTACACTTGCAGATGAAGCTTGAACTTGATCTTTAACTATGAATTGCAAGGCTTCAACCCGACATTCCGCCAACCTCCATTGGATATCATCGTTGTAGCGCATATTCCATCCAACCTCCAACAACGTTGTTTGTCTACAATAAATAAGAAAACACAAATACTAGACAAACAACATTAGTGGTAAATTGTTTGTTAAACATCATCAAAACAAGAAGGCCAACAATCTCCCCCTTTTTGATGATGACAAACAATTTACAAAAAGGAATATATGCATGAAGGAAATGAACATATACAAGATAATAACTCACATGCATATAAACAACCAAGATAGATATACTCACAATATTTCTCCCCCTTTGACAACATCAAAAAGGGGACAAAAGGATTAAGAGAGCGAAAGCTCCCCCTATCAATAAGCATAGATGAGTATAAAGCAAATATAGAGAATAGCTCCCTCTATCAAAAAGTCATATGAAATATAAGCAATAAAAGATCATGGCAAACATGTGAGCAAGCATAAATAATATGCCAAAAATCACTCACATACAAGAGATAATGAGAACATATATAAATATATCAAGATGAACATATTGTCTCATATCAAAAAAGCCAATGTATAAAAAAGAAATATATGCATGAAGGAAATGAATGTATAATTTATAATTCACATGCATATAAACAAGAAAGAA
This sequence comes from Asparagus officinalis, assembly GCF_001876935.1. NCBI lineage: Eukaryota > Viridiplantae > Streptophyta > Magnoliopsida > Asparagales > Asparagaceae > Asparagus > Asparagus officinalis. Next base: position 106,422,562 of record NC_033797.1, read on the forward strand.
TATACTCATAATATTTCTCCCCCTTTGATAATATCAAAAAGGGGACAAAAGAATTAAGAGAGCGAAAGCTCCCCCTATCAATAAGCATAGGTGAGTATAAAACAGATATAGGGAATAGCTCCCCCTATCAAAAAGCCATATAGAAAATAAGCAATACAAGATCATGGCAAACATGTGAGCAAGCATAAATAATATGCCAAAGATCACTCACATTCAAGAGATAATGAGAACATATATAAATATATCAAGATGAATTTATTGTCTCATATCATAAAAGCCAATGTATAAAATAGATTTATGAAATCAAAAGAAGAGAAACACGAGAATCATGTAAAAAGTTTTCAAATGAAAACAAATCAACCAATTGAAATCATAAATCAAATTTTAAATCATAAAACCAAATCATCATTGATTTTCAAAAATCAAGAGAGGCAACTCTATCTAGCTCTTGAGCTAGTATTAACCCATATGAACATTTTAGCATCCGGTAAACATGATTTGGGAATAAACACCCAATAAATCCGGAGGGTTATATAAGTACAAACCTCTCATCAAAACAAAACAAATAATCATGAAAACAAAAGATTTTATCAATTATAAATTGTTTTCATATAAGAAGATTTCAAAGCATAATTTTCAAAACTAAGACAAAGAAGGATAAAAACATTAAAATTCTTAGTTTGAACATCAAATTTGTTTTGGTACCCAAGAACTCTTGGTACCAAAAGATTTAGAGACATGACCCCTATTATTTAAGCTCAAAGCCCTAGGGTTATGAACCCATTTGGGCACATGTAGTGCACTAACACGGTCAAAGCAATAATCGCTCAAATGACCCTTCCGATTGCAATATGTGCAATGAAAGAGATCCATTTGTTTTTGTGGAGCATTAGCTCGTGCACGGGAAACATTAGAAACATTTGCAAATATGGATGGGCTTTTAAAATTATTTTTCAAATGCCAAACCTTATCAAAACAAAACTTTCCTAAGTGGCCATATCTACCACAAACATCACATTTAAACTTTTGTGGTCTTTTAAAATCATTTGGCAAAAGTGAAGTCTTTTTCAAATCATAGCAAAATTTTGCCAAATGGCCAAAACGACCACAATGATCACACTTGAACACACTAGCATGCTTATGATGAGCTTTGTGAGAATGAGCATGTGAATGTGTAAGTGATGAAGAAGCTACATGAGATACACAAGGAGCATTGACATTTTTATGTTTGTGTGCATCATAACAAAACTTAGCTAAATGACCTTGACGGCCGCATATAGAACATTTATAAGTTTTGCTATACATGTGTGCATAATGAGTGGATGATTTTGACTTAGCACACATATCCATAAGCTTCTTATGATTATTAATGCATGTTCTCAAAGTTAAATCTAAAGATGAAATACTATTTTTCATAAGATTCAAATCTTCATTTTTAGGCACATATGCATTTTTAGAAGTAGAACATAGATAATCATTTATAAAGAAAGCAGTATTATTTTGTATGTTCTTTACTTCTAAGTTAGCATTATCTTTTTCTTGAGATAAGCTAGTTATAAATGTGGTTAATTTTTTATTTTCCAGAATTAACATGTCATTGTTTTCTTTAAGCATGGTATTTTCAATTTCAATGACATCAATTTTGGACACTTGCTTCTCATGATCGGATTTTAAAACATCATGCTTGCTTTTTAAATTATTAAAATCATTTTGCAATTTGTTGAAGGCATGCAATAATTTTTCGCTAGCACAAGCAAGTTCATCACTAGATAAATCATTATCGGGTTCGAACTTGCAAACCTCACTAGGGCTATCGCCTAGTGGCCGTGTGCATGTTGCTCCTTTAGAACTTGAAGCGGGATCCTCCAAAGCTTGTCGGATCGCCTCCAAGTCTCCTTGATGTGCTTCTATAAATTTCCAAAGTTTGTAAGCACTATCAAAATGAACAAACTTGTTAGACATAGATGAATTAAAAGCATTTAGCAAATATTCTAACAAAATATTGTTCATTGTAAACATACGATGATCATTCTTATTCCATTTGGATTTCTCCAAAGTGGGCATAATATAAGCATCATCTATAATATCCCATAACTCAAAGTGTTTAGATTGAACAAAAAGTTTAAATCTAACACACCATTGGGTATAGGGGAAATTATCTAATCTAGGAGCAATATTAATGGCATAACCTAAACCATGCATATCCATAATATAAAAGGCAAGCAAGATACAAATAAAGCTCAAAATTAGATTAGCACAATAAGCTAACTTGGATCTTTAACTCAATCAAAGAGCACCAAGATCTGATACCAATTGTTAGACCCTAGAGGGGGGGTTTGATTAGGGTCTTATGCTAATCTAATCCGATTAAATGCCAATTAAAATTAATTAACAAATTATTCTTGTAAGAGAGATATTCAATATGTTACAACCAAGAATAAGCAATATGAACAAAAGTAAATATCCTAGAAAAGAGATATACTATGAGATATATGCAATGATATATAAACAACACAAGGGTAAACAAAATGAACCAAATAGTGGATCATATAAATAATGAGCTATGGACAATGGCGATATAAGATATGAACATAAATATAAATGAACGCCAAAGCACACTCAAACACACGATATGATCAACGGAGTTCGGACCTTCCGTCCTACGTCTCCGCTCCCCACTCCCGGGGAGAAATCCACTAACACAATCCGGTTTGGAAGCCGGAACTTCTTCTACACACTCGGTTTTCTAGCTAACCGAAAACTCTACAACTCACACTCTTGCAATCACACTCTACACCCACTAAGTGTTGGACCTAGCCGTGTCTCCCTCAAGTGCTCGGTTACAACCTCTCCCTAGGCACGTCAACCGACGCCACTCCTCTTGGGACGATCCCCGACTCTCACCACACACTCCTCACTCGGTGTACAAGAGTATTACAAAGTGATTTAACAATTAAGCACAATATAGCAAATGATTGTTCTCTCTAACAAGGTGAGAACTCAATTAGGCTCAACTCAATGTCACACTATCCCACAACCCAATTATATAATGTATGCAAATACAATAAGCTCAATGGTTGTGTGTGCAAACAAAGAGTAAATCAAATCAAACTAAACTCAATATAAAACTAGCTTTAATAGAAATGATAATCAACAAATAATTATAAATAAAAGCTAGACTTGAGTTTAGGAAAACTTCTCTAGATCAAGATGGAGAGATGGAGATATGAAGCCCAAACAAGAAGATGATCTCCTCCACTTGTGAAAATAGACCGAAATCTGACATTCAAGAAAACTGTTTTGCTGATTTTAAAACCCTGTTTAAAAATATCAAATAAATTCCAAAAAATATAAAACTTTGGGGAATGATTGTAGACATGATAATAAACATGCTACAATGACTGGTTTGTAAAAAGGACTTCCCAAATGAAAAATATCATCATTTTACAAAATAGTCCAAAACATGAAAATATGAGATACTTGAATTTTGATGTTTTGACATAAACCAACTTTTGAAACTTTGTGAAATGTTTTTATAGACTTAGTAAAACATGTATAAACTGATATTCAAGTTTACAAACTAAGAATATAATATTTTCACAAAATTGCATATTCTATGCAATGTTTTCAAAAACACAATAGAAAATATGAAATATATAATTTCATATATATAATCATAAAAACCCAAAACACATGTATGTATATATAAAACTATATATATGCATAGAAAATAAAACTTATGTATATATATATATATATATATAACTATATATATATACGAAGAAACCAATAAATGTGTGTGGTATAGATATTGAGCTTAACGTATTAAACACACATAATATAAACCCAAGCTAGATCTTGATCTTCATTAAGCTCGACTTGGTACACATGCGGATGAAGCTTGAACTTGATCTTTAACTTTGAATTGCAAGGCTTCACCGACATTCCGCCAACCTCCATTTGATATCGTCGTTGAAGCGCTATTCCATCCATCCTCCAACTACGTTGTTTGTCTACAATACATAGGAATACACAAACACTAGACAAACAACATTAGTAGTAAATTGTTTGTAAATCATCATCAAAACAAGAAGGCCAACAACGTACACCTGTTTTCTTTGGTGTACGTCAGACTTAGAAGAAGAACAGGTCCAGCTTGGAGATACGTCAGAGCCGAGTATTCTTAGCAGGAGTGCCTAGCGGACGGAGCAGCAGAAGAAGTTGAAGCTTAGTTATTAGTCCTCAGTTTTCTCTTGTACTACCTTTTATTACCATTTAATCAGTGTATTTTTATATTCTCCAGTATTTCATTCAGATAGTTTTGTATAAGTGCATGTTGACCCGTATTTTTATGTCTTAGATGATATTCATCTGCGATATGTATTATTTTATTCTGAGTTTGTCTATTATATTCTTGCTATCTGTGATCGGGGACCTGTAACTTCGTATTGTATTTATTTCCGAATGCTTAGCGTATTGGATTGAGAAGAAAAGAAAAGAAAAAAATGATAGTGTATATTTCTTATCAATCTAATACGTCATGGGCTTGTTCACGTTCCGATTCCTGGGTATTTTGGGAAGCGATACGTGACAAAGTGTTAAATCAAAGTTTCATATGCTTATTTCTTAATTTGATGTGAAAAAAATAGATTTTTGATAATAGGTCTGTAATTCCATGATAGATCTGATATTTTCCTTACTGTTTACATTAGAAACATGATCATGACCATTAGGATAAATGTTAATTTTGTTTTTTAATTTATTAATTAAGTTAAACCTTGTGTAAACCCTAGTTTGTTAATTAATCGAGTTTTTCTTGTAAATTAATCATGCTTAAACCCTAGATTGTGAGATCACAATGACATGAACGTGTTTTAAACAAGCTTATCTCTATTCATTGTTAGTTATAACCTTGTCCAAGTTAATCATGTGATAATTCATGATTTTATGTGAGAATTTGAATAATTATGAAGTTAAACCCTAATTAGCATTTAATCCAAGAGTTAAATCATGTGAACTAATCTCTAATAGTAAATTTCAGAAGACTAAAACCTTTTTCCTATGTTCCATGTGATTTGAATGAGTTTTGTTTAAGAAATAATGACAAAAACATCAAAACCTGAGAAACAGAAATCTGTTTAACACAGAGTAGTCGACTAATAACATGTGTAGTCAACTACTCCTTTCTTGGTTTGACTCACAAAAATGTTTTCATAGCAGAGTAGTAGACTAATACTCATATTAGTCGACTACTCACACTTATTTCAATTTTCTAGATTCTTGATGGGCTTAGAGTAGTCGACTACTAAGCGTAGTAGTCGACTATTAAGGCTGTTTTCTGAGTTTGTGTTTTGTATCTGTTTGAGATGTGTTCGTGGGGTTCAAGCCACACTCCTTTACACGTAGATTCACGAATACACACATACAACATTGGTGCACACACATAAGTACCCCAAAGGGGATTATGACAAGTATTGGGTTATTTGAGTAAGAGATTGTTCATACACACGTTGAATATCGTTGATGAACACAACTCAGTACTATATGGAATAGTGCGTCGATATTCTAGATATACACAGTTTATACATGAGATTGATATGATTGATGAGCTTAGTTCAGTACTATGTGGGGTAGTGCGTTGATATTCCATATGTATAGGCCATTGAGTCGGGTTTGTATGCATTGTATAATAGTCCGTCCACACGAGGGTACGATGAGGCTCATGAGCCATCTATTTGGATACCTATATGGTAGGCCATCCCGCACTCATGTTATGTACCGAGGTCACGATGAGACTGATGAGCCGTGTACACTGTTTAGGATACGTACAAGTTAGTCTGTTACACATGATAATGCTAAGTATTAGAATCTTACACGGGGTTGCATTGAGATAGTTAAATTATAGCCTGAGTCTTTGGTGGATGCCAGATCAGATATGACTCATCGCTGAGCTATATGACCGAGATACTTTGCTCTTAAAAGTATACAGGATTATATGTTGGTATTTATTCTATCTCCACAGTAATAGTGGAGGATAATATAAATACGATATATTGATGTCTTTATTTCTTTTATTATTTTCTTTATGTCTTAGTTGAGATCAATGATTAGTGATTCACAATTTGAGACATATGGTATATACATGAGAGTTTCCTTATTTGGATTATTTCGCTCGACGTACCAGTCTCGTGTTATGGATTTCTAATTATTGATTTTATTTAGATTATTTATTCTTAGTTCGATATTAATGTTTAGATTTCTACAATTTGAGACGATGGTATATACATGAGGGTTTCCTTGTTTGGATTATTTCGCTCGACGTACTACATCTCGTGTTTTAGGTTTCTAAATATTAATTCTTTTTAGATATAGGAAAAATGAATCTAGATAGACTATGCTTAATAGATAGAGCATCCACTCCATCTAGTGGCTCTTCCCCTAGGGGAGGATGGAGGGATCTTGCTGTAGTGCTCTGATGCTCTTTATGTGGTTCTTTTTATTATTTTCTCTTCTTTCAGGCAATACAGAGGTTCGGAGAGCCGCAGGATGATGGAGTTCTTGCATAGTCGCCATCTCATGAGTTATTAGTAGAAGCTCCGTAATAGATTTTTCTATGATTTCATTCGGACTTTAGAAATTTATTTTCATATTGTAAAGACAGTGCACCTTAGTATGATTTCCAGTTGATTCATGTTGAGACATGTTCTTTATTTAATATATCAGATGTATTTCAGTTGAGACATGATTTTTATTTATGAGATAACTCTTTCCATATAATATCTATTACGTTTATTTCTTTATTTTTCCATATATCAGATGTATTTAAGGTTGAACACCGCGATGAGTAAGATGGCCAAAAGTAACACCACCTTATTCTTGGACAAGTTCCTAATCCATAGATCGCGGAATGGAAGCACATTGATAGTAAGAGATCGGCCACATCCGCTCTAGATTTGGTAGAAAAATGTGACGATCACCGACAGTTCGCAGCCACTTGTAATTCCCTTCAAACATCCGCTTAGGGTCCATATCAACATAATCTCCGGAAAGGAAGGCTAGTTTCTTAAAAACTTTACGCTCAGTTATCTTAAACTTGGCATCTGTAACCAGCGATCTGAGGGATTTAGGAGAAGCTTGGGTAATAAGTTTGGCCCTTTGTTTGTTAGTATTTTAGAATATAGGATACTCTAAATAGAAACTAAAGAGTTTATTCTTCTCTGCACCTCCTGCATGACCGAAGTAATGATTGAAGGAAAGAGGCTCGCTGGAATAGTGCACTGCAAAATGAAGAGATAACCAGTTAATGTGAAGCTAATGATAAGTCTGAAAAAACCTGATTTCAAAACGCAGGGACTAGACCTGCGTTGTAAATTTCAAAACTCAGGGTCCAGACATGAGTTGTAAATTTCAAAACGCAGGATCCAGACATGCGTCATAATTTCAAAATGCAAGTTCCAGACTTGCGTTGTAAACTCGAAACGCATGTCCTAAAACCGCATTCTAAATTAAGAAACACTGAGTATAACATCTGTGTTTTAATGACAGAACGTGAGTTTTCACTCAGCGTTAATGGTATAAAACTTTTCGAAACAAGTTAAAATCGCTCAAGCTTACCATTGACTGAAGGAGCCTACGGTGGTGGCGTCATCGCCTGAGCATCATCGGTAGTTTTGGCCGATGGTGCTCCCTGAGAAAGGGCAACTCTTGATTTGGAAGCGACTTTCTTCCTAAGAGCCATCTCAATCTTGGTGAAGAAGATGAACGGAAATCACTGGAGATTGAAATGAAAATCTTCGTTGGGCTCACTAGAGAAGATGAATAGTAGCAGAAAGTCGAATGACTTTTGATGTGACCTTGATGGTCTATTTATAGACAAAGGTGAGCGATCAAATCAAAACAAGATTTGAGGAGAAAATTTCGCCCAAATGCAATCTTTGCGTTCACACTAAATCGGTTGAACTCTTAGACGCTTATTGCTGCGTTTCAGAATAAAAAAATGTAGGGCTTCCTTCTGCGTTTCAACTCCAAAAACACAGGGTCTTCTCCTGCGTTTCAATTTCAAGAACACAAGCTCTGCTTATGCGCTAATTCATCATAACCAACAGGGCTATTATACATCTTCAGATACTTGGAGAGAAGTTAGCAATGACAATCAGGGTGATTAAAGCCGAGAAGAAACCAATTTACAGCAAGAAGCTATGCAGCCTCTTGGATGAGTATAGATAGGTTATAATTGATATCGCTGACACTACCGAGCTTGATCCTTCGCGTAACTCATCCTTTCAAATGGCTTAACATTCCAACCAAAAATAACAAGGATATTGTTGAAATTATTACCCCAGCTGAGCTGATCAAGAAAGGAGACAAAGTGGGTTTCTCTGAGGCTGCCCTCCTTGCCAAACTTGGGATAAGGTCTTTCTCATGCAGGCCTGTAGTTCTCTCTGTTTAAGACAATAAATCTGTCTTCAGCCCAGAGGTGCTCAACCTCACTGAGGATGACATTGTTGACAAGTTTGCAGCTGGTGTTTCTATGGTTGCTTCGTTGTCCTTGGCTTTCTCTTATCCAACTCTTGCAGATACGCCTTGGGTGCTCATCAATACCTACAAGAATCTTTTTACACCTTCATACAAGTTAAAAGAGTATCTCAAGGATCCAAACAAATACACTGTTGCTATTTCTCCTATTGCATTAGCTGAGAATACTGTTATTCTTGTTGCCAAAGAAGAGGAAAAAGTCGATCCTACTAATGGATCTAACGATGATGACTTATGTTTTAGCTTGTTTGATTAAGTTCATTGTCATTAAGACACAAAAGTTATCTTGTTTGGTTTAAGGAGATCAGAACTATCTTAACTACTTCTACGCGATCGTCAGGAGTGTGAGTTTAATCTTTACCAAAGGAGATCCCAAGGAAGTTAGCAAAGAAGTCGCTAAATACAGGAAGCAGAACTGTGACATACAGCAAATTTCCACAACCAAGTTCACGATATCTTCAAAATAAATATAGTAAACCATCATTCAATAACAGATCTCAAACCAATTTGGGGATCCAAAGTATTCTAAAAATTTGTTCCAGTCAACTACGAACTTTCGAAAACTTACTACAGATACATGATCCCTATTAAATACAAGGATGAAAGTTACAATCTGATAACTTTTGCATCGACAACTTGACAATGAAGGTTACAGTCAAATAACTTTCTTATCAACAAATAAAGGTTACACTTGAAAAACTTTTACATAGATCGATGAATGTTACAATCTGATAACCTTCACAATAACCGATGGAAGCTCTAATTCAATAGCTTTCATAATCAACATCGGGAGTTACAATCTGATGATTCTCATATTTTTAAGGAGCCAAGACGAAGGTTACAAAATGACGATCTTTGTAATACTCTAGCAAAAGAGACTACAAATTAACGGTCTCTTCAAATCAAAACGCAAGTGGCCTCGTTCCAGAGTTAAAGAAATACAAACACAGCTTAAACCTGGCCACAAACGCAACTCAGGTTTAGCTACTAATGCAGATTTTAAACTGCCAACGTAGCTTCCAAGTGCTGTCAAACGTAGCTTCTAAACCGCTGCAAACACAGCTTCCAAACTGCTGCAAACACAGCTTCCAGACACTGCGTCCGAGCTTCCAGATGCTGTGTTTGAGTGCAGAATTCATGTCAGAACACGGATTTTGTGTTTGATACATTCAAATACGAGCTGAACAGTTTTAAAAATTTTTTCCACGCTTTAAGGGGATCACCCCCCACTTAGGAGCGGATTAAGGGGGCAATTACACCCCTTAATCCCCCTATAAATCTTAACAAGCTCAACTGAGTTAAGGACTGGATTTTTGGAGGACCAGGAGAGATCTATTTGACAGATCAGATCTTGGTAATCATTAGATCTTTTTCGGATCTAGAGATCAGCAAAGAGCATGGAGCATTCTTCAGCAACCGAGACCAAGGAGTTTTGATACTTGGCTTATTAACCGAATTTCGGTTCAAATCAACTCTGTTACAGAGTTTAAACTTGCACGGAGTTCTTAAACTCGGTAAGAGTTCTTTTTAAACTTGCCACGCAAGTTTACATTAACTGTTCAGTGAAGTGAGACATTGGATCTTTAACGATAAGCAAACTCGATAGGAACATCGAGGGAGACATCTCATCGCAACCGTGAAGAATTCAGTTTTAAACAAAGGGAAGGGTCTCCGTCAATTCCTTCTCTCTTTTGTAAATCAGGATTTCGATTGAGAAGAATTGTAGTTTCTTTTCTAAAGTTTGTTAGAGAGAAATTGTATTGAGAGCGTTGTAATCATTCTATGTCTAAATCAGTTAAAGAGAATAACACATTTTTGTTCTCAATTTTCTTCTTTCAATTTTCCCACCAAAAAGTATTTGTTCAATGTTAGATTTAAATTAATTTTTAAAATCATAACATATGCATATACAGCATTAGTAGTCGACTAATAAGATTAGTAGTCGACTACTATGACATTATTAAAAATAAGACACACTATCTTTTGCAGAATAGTCGACTAATAGACTTAGTAGTCGACTAATCTGAGTGAAAATTTATTTATAGAACTCTATAGAATATAGAGTAACTGACTATTAAGCCAAGTAGTCGACTACATGCACATACTTTTCACTATATACCTAGTTTTGTTTCTTATTGGACCTTTATCTACTATAGCCAAAACTCAATACCAATTTAACTTAAGATTAGATACATCTCATCCGTTCATTCTAGGCTTGATCTATCCTAGACCTTTATCATATTCCTCGTAGATTAAATATTGTCCATAGATCTGTTTTAAAGATCTAATCTTAACCATTAAAATTTACTTAAGACACAAACCCTATAACTCGTCAACCCACGTTCTCTCTCTCCCAAAACCGACAGAACCTCCCCACTTCAGAACCTCCGAACCCATAACCTAGGGCATCTAATCTCTTCCATTTTTCTTCAAAATTTCTCCTAAGTCTTTGAATTTCTGAGGTATTTTAGTTCCTGTAGTCGACTACACTATCTATTAGTCGATTATTTTCTTCTTCTAGGGCAATCTAAAGATTTGGGTAAGCTCATTCCTACTTGATCTTTTCAATTTCTTTCTGAAATTATATCTAGGTCTAAGAGATCTAAGTCAAATCCTTCAAATATTGTTCATGACTACTCTATGTACTTAAAATGTCCCAAATTGATTGAGGAATTTAAAAATATCTCAAACTTTAAGATTCTATCGGGTCGATTTGTCAAATTTGATGATTTTATATCTCATAATTTCAGTTCTTATTTTGAAAATGTTGGATTATTAGAGTTGTTTTCATCTGAAAATCGAAAACCATATTATCCTTTATTAGTTCAACTATTTTACACAAATATAACTCGCCTTGAAACTATCAATAATACCGAAAAACTCTCCACACCTGTTAAGAGAATTGAAATTGAATTAACTCCAAAATCCCTTGGGAAAATTCTCAATAGCCCTTATAAAGGTGTAGATCTTTGTAGTATTAAGATGAGAGATCAAAACTTGCTTGCTAATCACATTTTACTTCTGGTCAAGGACTACCCTTGCAACTTTCGAACAAACTTCGACCAATTCCTCGTTTTATTGCAAGAATCCTTGTGTATAACATCTTTCCTAAAATCTGGAGTTTCCATTTTCTATCCCAAGACCTAGCTTTGGCCATATATGCTATAATGGTTAATATTCAAGTCAATTGGGCTCAAGTTATTTTTAATAATTTTTTAGTTATACCAAGAGGCTTTCTTCCCTATGGTGCCTTCCTAACTAAATTTTTTTAAAATTCTATGTTGATCTTGAATCTGAGAATTCAGTGAATCGATCGGTTGAGTTCTTTGACTCTAATGCCCTTACTAGGATGAAACTCACAAACTTTCAATTTTATGACACTAACCCTCAAGATGAACCTCACCAACCTCAAGCACCTAACCCTTAAGATAATCCACAATCCTCAACCCAAGAACCCCCTTCAACAAGCCGCACACCTCCTCCATTGCAAGCAGACTCATCTTGTTTTTCGGATGTACAATACAACACTCTTTGTGCTTGTATCCTTACTTTAGAGACTGGTCAACAAGCAATTTATGATCAAAATACATTCATTTTGAGCAAACAGGAAGAGAAAAAGAAGATGTTGCATGATATGAATCTCAAGTTTGATTCATTTTTCCTAGGACCTACACCTCTTCCAGGCCCTTCCTACTAGATAGAATGCATTTCATTTCGATATGTACTAGTTTATTAGTTCGTGTCAAAACTTTATGCAATAATTGTAGGTATCAAAAAATGTCTATAGGTGTCCACATACAGCTCGAGATAGAGAGAAGATGACGAACATCGTTATTCAAGTCTAAGAGGATTATCCGACACCGACGAGCGTATGAAGCGGAAAGGTGAACCGACTAGCCCGTGCACTCCTCAGCCCGCTCCAAGTGGCCCGCGTGCTTACCGGCCACCACCAAGTGGCCCGCACGCTCATCGGCCACCAAATCGGCAAACCAAGTGACCTGTGCGCTCATTGGCCACCTCTAAGTGGCCCGTACACTCGTCAGTCAGCTCCAAATAGCCCGCGTGCTCACCTGTTACCACCAAATGGCCCGTACGGTCATCGGCCATCAAAATAGTGTACAAGTTAATGAAACAACAAAATACGCGTAACAACAAAACAAGTCAGAACCCAAAAAACCGAGAAAGCCTCTGGCAGCCGAGTCGCGTCAAAACGACTTGGCCAGGCCAGTGGCTCGGCCCATGGGCCGAGCCACCAAACGACGGTTCGGCCAGTTTCAATCCGAAAACGTGTTCTTTTCGAGTGGATCGACCATGGGCCGAGCCACCAAACGACGGTTCGGCCAGTTTCAATCCGAAAACGTGTTCTTTTCGGTATTGATGGGTTTTCTCGGGATATGTTCATTTCTGAGTGTCCTAACTGATTGGATATCATCCACAAATATGGTTACATAGTTATTAACTAAAGATAGGGCTGAATCTATCATTCTTATCCAAAAACTTCCTAACCAAAACCTATAAATACAGACTTTTTGTATTTTTATTATATAAGGAGATCTTATAAAAAGATCGACTTTTTTATTTATTTGAGTTTATTATAATAGCTAAATTTGTAATAGATTCGATGATAATCAAAACAGCCACTTTTGATCCAAACACGCTGACGACCACAGTAGGAGCCAACAGCATTACTGCCGAAGCTGTCGTGCTGCAATCACGGATCCAAATCCGGTTGACGAAAAAGTCAAGTACGAATTCGACCAACTGAAGTTCGAGGAGTATCTGTCGTCCTCCTCCTCCAGATCCTCTGCCCCTCGCAAGTGCAGAAAGATCAAGGCCTCCATTGTTGCTACCATCTCGCCTTGCAACGCCCCTCCGACCTCTAACGAGGCCGGATCTGCAGATCTGGACTCCTCCTCAATCAAGGAGATAGCCGCTGTAGCCGCACCAACTTTATCGAAGAGAGCTCACCAAAGGAAGCGCTAACACCTCGCATGCCAATTTGCTAAGGCTTTGGAGCCTGTTGACGGGATCTGCTATGAGGCGGATCTGAAACTCAGAAAGAACCGAGTGCCCCAGTGGCAAACAGATGCCCTCTCCTCCGAACCAACAGCGAATGAATGGATCAAAGTCAAACGAATCCGCTCAACCCTCGAGGAGGGCATTCAGAAGCGCCACGCCTTAATTGCACACACACGGATTCTTGTGTTATAATACCCCAACCCTTGAGAGGGTGATGTAATTAGTATTGATAGATTTGATTGGAATACTCATACCACCAAGATACATCTTCTTTTCGGAAACCTAACTCCTAGAAACTCCAAAGTTAAGTGTGCTTGGCCTAGAGAAATTCTAGGATGGGTGACCCCCGGGAAGTTTTCCAGGGAGCGCGTGAGTGAGGACAAAACGTGCTGAAAAGGTATGTGGTGGTTTGTGAGGCTAGTCCATCAGATCTAATAACGTACCGACTCTGGGATTCCGGGGCGGGGCGTTACAAATGGTATCAGAGCAAAGCCAACCGGAATTGTGAGAGCTAAGTGCTATGCGGCGCAAAGTGCTACGTCGAGAGGGCGGGAGCCACCTCTTGAGGCCGTAGGAGCCACCTCTAGAATCTCACACGGATGGTACGGTCTTGGATGATATGATTTGGCGCAACGAGGACGTTGCGAGTTTAAGTAGGGGAGTTTGTAATACCCCAACCCTTGAGAGGGTGATGTGATTAGTATTGATAGATTTGATTGGAATACTCATACCACCAAGATGCATCTTCTTTTCGGAAACCTAACTCCTAGAAACTCTAAAGTTAAGCGTGCTTGGCCTGAAGAAATTCTAGGATGGGTGACCCTCTGGGAAGTTTTCCAGGGAGTGCGTGAGTGAGGACAAAACGTACTGAAAAGGTATGTGGTGGTTTGTGAGGCCAGTCCATCAGATCTAATAACGTACCGACTCTGGGATTCTGGGGCGGGACGTTATATGTGTAAGAAGTGCAGAAGTTGAAGCAAAAAGAGGTGATCAAGAAGCCACCGAAACCATACTAAGTCTGGAAACCAAAGTCCGAAACGGCATTGACAAAAATTCAAACAGCATCCGGAACTACCGGAATGCACGAACCACCATCTGGTGGCTCGGCCAAAACCGAGCCACCAAGTGGAGCCACCATCTGGTGGCTCGGCCAAAACCGAGCCACCAAGTGGTGGTTCGCGCCGGTTCACCCCCAGTTCGGTTTGGTTCGCACCCGGTTTGGTTCGATTCGCACCCTGTTCATCTCCCACAGTCTCGTTTAAGCCTCCGACACACCTCCGGCAGAGCCCTGCGACAGTGTGGACTTGTCCCGATTCAAGATGAGGATGACGGATCGCCTGGGTCCTTTGTACGAGGATCGAGACAAAGTTCCGATCAAAAAATGCTTGGGTCCGGTGACTAAACCCCAAGCAACTACTCGAGCTGGGGGTCGCACACGCCCTCGCAACAATTCAGAGCCCTTCTATAATGGTAAAATTCCTATAACTAACCGCCTCGGACTGCAAGTCAGTATACAAGAGCCCGTTAAGGTCCCACGCTCACGAAAGCGTGGCTCCAAGTGTGTGACTCTTGAGAATGCCATCAAGGCAACAAGTCCTCAGAAGAAAACGTGTTCGTCAGACGATAACGTTATACCTAAGAAGTCATGCCAACACACGATAGATTGCTCCGGTCATCATGCTAATGAGTTGTACTATCGGACTGGAGGTACGAACAGATCTCGAAAGAGAGATTCCCGGAAGATGGACTTTTATTGTTCGTGTACCAAGATAATAAGGACAATATTATCAACATATAGTTACCCCAAGACCACTCTGCAGAGGGTCTCGGTATTTGAGAGGATCTCTAACGAAACGACTAAGTCCAAGCCAAAGCGTTTCCGTAAGAAACAATCGGCCGTTCAAGGTGACGAACTTCCAGAAGTCACAATTAACATGACTGATAAAGGAAAGTCGGCTCGACCTTCTAGTTCTGACCTGCTCGTATCACATCGTCTAACTCGGTGCCGTGCAAGGACTACTAGACGTAGGAATTATCATAGAATACAGAGGGGGTTATCCTCGGATGACGAAGCATCAGATACCAACTCTGCAGTCGCTTCTGACAAAACAGTATCCAGTCCAGGACAATCCCACGAAGTGTTTATGATTAACACCAATGAAGTAACCAAAATGGTTGAGGATGCTCGTGCCAAGCACAAAGAGAACTTTAAGTTCGAAATGGAAATAGCTATGCTGTGGATGAGGGAAGAGCATGACCAATAGATTCGAGTCTTGTCTAATCAAATTGGTGAATCTAGTCGCCATAATAATGCCTACCGGATAGGTGATGATTCAGACATGGACGAATACCTTGATGCAGATAACCCTCCCATTGATTAAAACGTTAGGGGTGGCCTCACTAAAAGTAACAACGCTGGGGTGGTTCCACCGAAGATGACAATGTCAGGGGTGGCCACGTTGTTCCTCTTAGAAATTGTCCAAAGTATGATACAGATGAGGACGAGAAGATGAAAAATCTCGAGAGAAAAATCAATGCTCTAATGTCTGCTCGAGAGGTGAAGAAGACTGGTATTCCGTATCCTTACCCAAGAGAGTGGGATTCGATCCCATACCCGGCGAAGTTCAACCTGATCAACTTCACTTCGTTCGACGGAAAGGGCTCTCCCACTCAACATCTGATCTACTTCAAGTCCCACTTGAGCATGATTTCTAGTAATGAAGCCTTGATGGTTCGGTCATTCGTGGGCACCCTTCGTGAGGCTGCCTTCGATTGGTACCGCCATCTCAAGCCTGCAAGCATCAATAGCTGGGACGATCTAGAGAACCTGTTACTCGTTCACTTCTTTGATGATGACACCGAGGTGTTAATTAAGACACTCTTTGATGAGAAACAAGAAGACAACAAGACAGTCGATGACTTCGTCAAGCGCTTTTGGAATAAGGCGATGAACTACCAAGATCCGATCACAGAGGACTTCATCCTCCAAACCTATCACAATAACCTCTCTTTGGACGTGTTGGAAGTTATGAGAGTAGCACCGTCCAACACCTAGAAAGAGTTGAAGGTGCACGGAGAACGGGCCAAACACTTCCTTAAAAGGAAGAAAGCCGAAAGAAGCCAACCAACGGCTAACCCTCCAAACTCAAGCTTTGTCTCCTGTGGTAAGGAGAATGCACCTGCAGCAATTATTAACGTTAATCAGATGTCACAATAGCAATCCCGGAGACTGCCAAAGACTTCAGATCCAAAACTCCAAAAAGAGTACTCCTTCAAGGACGAAGACGTTCTAGCCATTTTCGAATCCCTCCTTGAGAACAACACGATCAAGCTACCACCTATCACAAATCAGGAGGAAGCTGACAATAATACGGATCTAAAGTATTATGCGTACCACAGGAGGATCCTTCATCCTACCAAGGCTTGCTTTGCTCTCAAAAATAGCATCCAAACCTTGGTTGAAGCTGGCGTCATAACGCTCAATTAAGTCGAATGAACACTCCGAAGAGTATACGAGTATAAACTGCTTCTCAAAACTCAAACAATTATATGAGTCTAACTGTTTCCTTTCTTTCACGGAAAGTTCCTGGAGAATGACATACCTAGTATTCTTAAGGATAACCCTGTCATCCAACTAAGTACAATGTTAGACCCGGTTTCACAAAGGAAGCTAGGGGTGGATGATTCATGCAACGGAGAGTTCCTGGAAGAATGCTACATGTAATTTTCTTAGGGATAACCCGATCATTATGAACAAAGTGATAAACACTAAACTCCCACTGTGATTTTCGAACACTCTTTTGCTGAGACAAGATTTGATCACTTCGTTCGATAAATTTTTCCTCACAAAACTCTCATTGGTGTTTGACGACTTACAGTCTTCCACCACAAAATCCCCCACCAATCAGATTAATTGACGGTGGGACCACCAAACTTCCTTTTGATTGAATCCACTCAAACTTCTGATGCGTCTGTGCACTCAACATTCTTATTATTAAATTCCAGACATAGTACTTAGAATTTCAACATCTTGATCATTGACGACTGTCAAACCCCTCCGTGTTAAGTATTTGTCACTTAACACAAGGAACCCCTTTGAGTGATTTGTATGAGTCAACACTCCCACTATGATTGGTACCCCCACTCTCATTGTCTACTTGGTCAAACCTTCTTACAGTTAGGACCACAACTAAAATTCCCTCTCGATTCTTTCCATGAACGAGAGGTCTACTTTCAAATCGAGCGATCAAACCTTCCTTTAGTTAGGGTCATCTCAAACCTCTCACCTGGTCAAACCTTCCTACAGTTAGGACTACAACCAAAATCTTCTCTCGATTCCTTTCATGAACGAGAGGTCCACTTTCAAATCGAGCGATCAAACCTTCCTACAATTAGGGTCGTCTCAAACCTTCCACTTGGTTAAACCTTCCTACAGTTAGAGCTGAAACCGCAATTCACTCTCGATAAACGAGAAACTCACCTTTAGTTCGGTAATCAAATCTTTCGACAGTTAGGGTTATCCGAATCTTTTCGATTCTCGGAGTGAAGATCCTACTCTTAGTTTCACCTTCCCGGATTCTGAAAGTGGAGATCCCACTTTGAGTTTCCTTTGGCAACAAGAGATAGAATATAAAATTCTTCCTCTTCAGTTTTGGGAGATAGAATATAAAATTCTTCATCTCCCACATTGGGTTCATCTTTACCCCAAGAGAAGACATAATATTTCAACATTATACCTCTATAATTCGTGTCTTACACGCGCGGGGAATTTTATCCTGAATCCTAAGTAGGGATAAGTCAATGCCTAACACGCATCGCTGATTTAGTCTTTCACCGATTAAAGAAGACACCAGAATCCAAATCTGGGAAATTTTATCCCAAAGCCTAAGTAGGGGTAAATCAGCACCTAACACGCATTATCGGTTAGTTTTTTTACCGTAAAAAGGATAAAAATCCACATATTCGATATTGTGACAGGTTGTTATTAATAACACCATAATCCGTGCCTTACACACATGTAGAATTTTATCCTAAATTGTAAGTAGGGATAAGTCAACGCCTAACACGCGTTGCCGGTTTAGTCTATCGCCGAGTGAAAAAGACATCAGAATCTAAGTTTGAAGACTTTTATCCCGAATCCTAAGAAGGGATAAGTCAGCGTCTAACACGTGTTACCGGGTAGTCTATTTCTGTAAGAAAGACGAAGTCTATGTATTTAATATCATAGCACTAAAAGAGTTAACTCTTTTAGCACAACATCATAGGTGGAACGGACTTAAACAACCCGTATGCAAGCCCGATTCAAACGGTGATCGGTAAAGGCACGTCAAATCCGTTGATGGCTGAGGATTTGCTAAAAATCCTGAGTCTGCATCTGATACATACGTGTGACGTCCTTGGGTTCACACAAGGCTACAGTCCGAGGTGAAACCAGAAATGTAAAACCTGCCATGCACCACACCGTTCAATAATATGTTTCACCATCACAATTACTATCTCTCTAGTGGAATCAACAACAGGTATAGTACAAAGAAAGAAAAAGATTTTAGAACAATTGCTTGATGAAATGATAGGACTCAAATTAATACATCTCATAAATCAAATAAGCTGAAGTACATAGTCAAAGTCTGAAATGAAAAATAAAGATCTGGAGACCTCAACATGTCTCAAAGTACATAATGTCTGATATAGGAAATAAGGCACACAGCCTTTATAACTCTAGAACATAAGCCTCTCAAGTCTAAAATGTCTCAAGTGGAGTACGAAAATAAATACATCTAAAAAGAGGATAATAGACACTAGTAAGGGTCGCTCTTAACCTGCGACTCTTTGGGCTCCTGGCTCGTTACCTGAAAGGGGGAGGGACAACGAGCGTCAAAGCGCTAGCGAGCAACATCATAACCATCCCTAACGGATATGGTTCGTTGTATATGAAAATACAGTTAATACATAATAATATAAATTATTTACACAAACATTAATGGGTTTTTGTACTTAGGGAAATACAACACGAGCATAGGTACGTCGAGCGAAATAATCCAAACAAGGAAACCCTCATGTATATACCTTATATCTCAAATTGTAAATCCCTAAATATTAAACCCGAGATTTGTCACAAGCAAAAATAAAGAAATGAATACAAACCTATCTCTACCAATAAAATGTAAACCTGTCAAAGCTACAATAGGTGACATGTCCAGCCTAGGTAGCTATTATGTCCCAGCCTCATACAATACGTCGTGTACCCAAACTTGATTTAGTAACATGCTCAAGGTTTAGCAAAAGTCTAAAACATGACAGTTTTGGATTATAGTCCAACACGAGGACTTTAATAAATTATAGTCCAACACGATGACTTTAATGGATTATAGTCCAACACGAGGACTGCGTATAAGAAGGTATGCATGTCTTATTATCGTACGTACCCTGCTGTACTGACTTAAGCTTATGTCCAAAATGTCATCTTACATGTACATGTGAAATCATAATCACTGCAATTAAATACTCAATAAACAAGGCACTCCTCAAGTTCAAACGTGATAGATAACAGAAGCACAAACGAAACAGAAAGCAAATACTGCGATGAGTCGACTTGTGCTCAATTATGAGTCGACTTATGTCTCATGGGTGGACTCATGATCTGTTACGAGTCGACTCAGCAGAACACATTTGATAACAGGAAAGGACTTCGTGAGTCGACTCATGGTTTGTTATGAGTCGACTCATGACTTATGGGTCAACTCGTATACTGACAAGTCGACTCAGCAGAATCAAAAAGGCAACACAACTAGACTTCGTGAGTCGACTCATGACAGTCATGGGTCGACTCAACCTGATGAGTCGACTCATGATGAGTCGTGAGTCGACTCACGGGCTGAACCAAGCATTTCTCACAACTGTAACTCGTTCAACTCGATCCACACTTCCATTTACTGATCTACACTTCTATAGCCATCGATTCTCGACTATGATACAGTGAGAAAAACATATTTATCATGAGAAACGATTTTCTTGTAGGTTAAATCTAACATTTAACTCCTATACATGAAAGAAAGTATTTAATCAATATAAAACTCATATTTTTATTCTTTAAATAAAATTCCAGATCTGGGTTTTTATCAAAAAATTGTTGGTGGGGATTTAAAATCTGAAACAGATGATTTCTAGCATTAACCCTAACAAGGATATTGATTTATACTTGAAAAATAAGTCTTAGGCTCAATAAAACTCATGGAAAATAGTTGTAAACTCTTAAAAACATGGGAGAAAGATTGGACGAGATGTTACTCGCCTCAGATGTGATAAAGAACAATTCCCTTTGCTGCAGTCCTCAAGAAGCTGCTGAAATCCCCCAAAAATCGCTCAATAATGTCCAAAAACGAGCTAGGGTTTCGAGGGGGAGAGGAGGCTAGGGTTTCTCTGGGGTTAGCTGATGAAATGAGGTGTTTTCGAGTAGAGGAGAATATATACGAGTGGATAAAACCCGACCCGAAACCCAAACAAACCCGACCTAGAAAAACCAGAAAAACCACGATGAGTCGACTCATGCTCTGTTATGAGTCGACTCATGACTCATGGGTCAACTCATAAGGTGATGAGTCGACTAAGTAGAGCTATTTGACAACAGGGGTTGATATCATGAGTCGACTCATGACAGTCATGGGTTGACTCATGAGCTAAAATCTGGGTTCTTTGACCCTGCTGTTCGCCGACTCGTTCGACGCTACTCCTGCACTGGTTGACACTCCCCTAACTCATCAAAAGCACGGGGTTTTACATTCTTCCCCCCTTAAAAGAATTTCGTCCTCAAAATTCAGGAAATCATAATCATCTCATAAAGATACTTGAAAAACACGATAAGGGTCTAATCCAACCCGCACACATACATATTTCGCAATACTGAATGCTAGTTAGTACATAGCGATATTCATACTTAACGATCTAAAATGATAATATTCTTACCTAACCCCTAATCTAACGGAACTAGTACGTCAGGCGAAAAATCCAAACAAGGAACCCCACATGTATATACCATGTGTTCCGAAAGATTAAGAATTAAGTGAAAATACCCTCATTCTAGTGTTAAATATAAGTATCAATATATATATATATAGATATAAATATACAAGTAAGAAGTCATATCGTAAATACTTTAATTAGTTTTACCTGCTCGAACAAGTGTGGGTAGTCGTGTCGCATGTCCTCCTCGCGCTCCCAAGAAGCTTCCTCAACTCCACTTCGGTTCCATTGAACTTTCACCAATGGAATCACCTTGTTCCTGAGTCTCTTGTCTTCTCTAGTAAGTATGGACACTGGAATCTCAATAGTCGACAAATTATCCCGAAGCTCAATCTCCGGTGCATCCAACACTCGCTGCCGCTCCTCATCATGCAAGTGCTTCTTGAGTATAGAAATGTGGAATACATTGTGTATACTAGACATAGAAGCTGGAAGATCTAGTCTGTATGACACAGCTCCAATGCGCTCTAAAATCCGGAAAGGTCTAATATACCTCAGTGCAAGCTTCCCTCGCCTCCCGAATCGCTATACGCCTTTCATAGGCGATACCTTCAGCATAACCAAATCCCCTATCTGGAATCTAGGGGTCTTCGCCTCTTGTCTGCATAGCTCTTCTGCCGACTCTGAGCGGCTAGAATCCGCTCTCTGATCAATGCTACCTTCTCAGTAGTCTGCCTCACAAGCTCTGGTCCAAGCATCAAGCTATCCTCCGGTTCTGCCCAACATATTGGTGATCTACAGGGTCTCCCGTACAACGCTTCATACGGGGCCATACCGATCGTCGCTTGGTAACTGTTGTTATAAGCGAATTCTACCAATGGAATATGATCCTCCCAGCTGCCTTGGAAGTCAATGACACATGCCCGTAACATGTCTTCCAACACCTGATTCAACCTCTCCGTCTGACCATCTGTCTGTGGGTGGAAAACACTGCTATAAGATAGGAATTCTACCAATGGAATATGATCCTCCCAGCTGCCTTGGAAGTCAATGACACATGCCCGTAACATGTCTTCCAACACCTGATTCAACCTCTCCGTCTGACCATCTGTCTGTGGGTGGAAAACACTGCTATAAGATAGCTTGCTGCCAAATGAGTCCTGAAAACTCCTCCAAAAATATGAAGTGAAAACCGATCCTCGATCCGACACGATCGTATCCGGAACTCCGTGAAGTCGAACTATCTCTCGAACGAAAATCCTTGCATACGCCTCAGCTGTATAAGTAGTCCTTACGGGAATAAAATGTGCTAACTTCGTCAACCGGTCCACAATGACCCAAACTGAATCATTCCCCTTCTTCGACTTCGGCAACCCTACAATGAAATTCATAGAAATGTCTGCCCATTTCTACTCTAGGATGGGTAAAGGCTGAAGTGTTCCTGCCGGTCTCTGATGTTCTGCCTTTACCTGCTGACAGGTAAAACACTTCGCCACATATTCTGAAATCTCTCTGCGCATACCACTCCACCAAAAGTGCCTCTTCAGGTCCTTGTACATCTTAGTGGTCCCTGGATGTACTATGTATCGAGTACGGTGTGCCTCATCAAACAACTCCCTCTTCAGCTCTGCACTGGCTGGCATAACCAATCTACCCTTCATCCGTAGACCTCCATCTGCTCCAATGGTCCAATCGGCCTTAGGCTCTTTGGAAATCTCCTCCTTACGGATTTGAATCCAAGAATCCTCCAACTGAGCTCTAACAACTCTGCCGCTCCAAGTTGGTTGCACCGATATAGCTCCCAAAAATACACTAGTGCCACCAAACTCAGGTCTAAAATCAAACTGGCTAAGAGTGAGAAGGTCTCAGTGCAATGAGCACCTCAAAGCCGTAATCTGATGTCGACACTTCCTACTCAAAGCATCTCCTATGACGTTCGTCTTCCCCAGGTGATAATGAATCGCGAACTCGTAGTCCTTGATAAACTCAATCCACCTCCGTTACCTCTGGTTGAGTTCCTTCTGAGAGAAAAGATATTTCAGACTCTGGTGGTCTGTGAACAGCTCGAACTGCACTCCATACAAGTAGTGACTCCATGACTTCAGTGCCAATACCACTGCTGCTAGCTCCAAGTCATGAGTGGGATAGTTCTGCTCATGCACTCTCAACTGCCGTGAGATATAAGCTACTACTCTCTGAGTCTGCATAAGGACGCCTCCTAATCCTGCCAATGATGCATCTGTGTAGACGACGAATGTCCTGTCGTTGCTCAGAATAGTCAAAACTGGTGCTGAGGTCAACTTAGTCTTCAAGATATCAAAGGCCTTCTGGCATTCTGTGCTCCAAATAAACTGTACACCCTTCTTCGTAAGGCGTGTAAGTGGCGTCGAAATCTTCGAGAAGTCCTGGATGAACTTCCTGTAGTAGCCTGCTAATCCCAAAAAGCTGCGAATCTCTGTCACTATCTTTGGTGGCTCCCAATCAAGAACTGCTGTAACCTTAGCTGGGTCTACTGATATGCCCTCAGCCTCTTTGCTGATGATGTGACTGAGAAATCTGACTTCTGAAAGCCAAAACTCGCACTTGCTGAACTTGGCATATAACTGGTGCTCCTGTAGGGTCTGCAAAGCTAAACGGAGGTGCTTCTCATGATCTGCCTCTGATCTCGAATAAATGAGGATGTCGTCGATGAAAACAATCACGAACTGATCTAAGTCGTCGATGAAAACAATCACGAACTGATCTAAGAATGGACGAAAAACCCGGTTCATTAAGTCCATGAATACCGCGGGTGCATTGGTCAACCCAAATGGCATGACCAAGAACTCGAAAGATCCATAGCGTGTGAGGAAAGCGGTCTTAGGGATATCCATCTCCCGAACCCGCAATTGATGATAACCAGAACGAAGATCAATCTTCGAGAAAAATCGCGCTCCCTGCAACTGGTCGAACAAGTCATCAATCCTGAGCAGTGGGTACCTATTCCGGATAGTGACCTTGTTCAACTCCTGATAATCTATACATAATCTCATGCTGCCATCCTTCTTCTTCACGAAGAGGACTGGCGCGCCCCACGGAGAATGACTCCGACGAATAAAACCCTGAGCTAACAACACGTCCAACTGGGTCTGAAGCTCTCTCATCTCAGCTGGCACCATGCGATAGGGTGCGCGGGATATCGGGGCTGTGCCTGGCTATAATTCAATACAAAACTTAACCTCTCTCACAGGAGGTAACCCAGGTATGTCCTGAAAGACATCCTGATAATCCGAGACAACTCGAGTCTCTAACAAATTAGAACTCTGATCCCGCAGCATCACCTCATTGATGAATGCCAGAAATGACTCCGTAAAGCGATTGCCCTGAGAAGTGGCCACAATCATCTCGGACCCATCAGACGCTTGCAATCTGACTGTCTTCACAAAACAGTCAATACTAATATGGTAGGACGACAACCAATCTATACCAAGAATGACATCAAACTCGGACATATGCAAAACTATCAGATCGACTATGAACTCCTGTAGGCATATAAAATTGCTTATAGGTCCCTTAGCTCAGCTCAGTACAAACCGACAAACCAACGAGGCGACGAGATCGACGAATCGCATCAAGCGACGGAATGCATCCATACACGTGCGGGATCAAGCCAAGTGTTCGAAGAGTCAACGAGTCACCCAACCAAAGGCATACTCGGACGAATGACGATCGAATCAAGATCGGTTTCGGACTCCAACTCAGAAGCGGATTTACTGCCTAATCAGGAATCCGACTTACTGCCAAATCAGGAATCAAATCAGAGTCTGGATCAACCGAATCACGGACAGAACCCAAAGGTGGAAAACAGCAGAAAACCAAACACCCGGAGGGGCTCGGAAACCAAGTCACCGAGGCGGCTCACCGAGCCACCAAGGTGGCTCGGTGGCCGAGCCACCAAGTGGTGGCTCGGCCGAGCCACCTAGGTGGCTCGGTGGCCGAGCCACCTTGGGGTGGCTCGGCCACCTCCGAGCCACCAAATGGTGGCTCGGAGGCCGAGCCACCTCCTTGGTGGCTCGGCGGCCACCAAGGTGGCTCGGCCACCACCGAGCCACCAAGAGGTGGCTCGGTGGCCGAGCCACCAAGGTGGCCGGCCGAGCCACCTCTTGGTGGCT
Source organism: Asparagus officinalis (assembly GCF_001876935.1). Classification (NCBI taxonomy): domain Eukaryota; kingdom Viridiplantae; phylum Streptophyta; class Magnoliopsida; order Asparagales; family Asparagaceae; genus Asparagus; species Asparagus officinalis. The sequence goes on from NC_033797.1 coordinate 106,448,226, forward strand.
CGGCATGAGCCGAGCCACCTTGAGGTGGCCGGCCATGGAGAGAGGCGAAGCCCTGCTGGATTGAAGACTCAGATCTAAAAAAGATCACAACTTTGAAGGCTTGGAGACTTGGACTTTCAGATCCGGTGCTCGGCGATCACCAACGCCAAATAAGGCAGGAGTTCGAGAGGATTGGATTTGAGATCTACACGATCACACTCCGGATCTAAGCTTGGTTCTTAGATCCCGAGATTCGAGCGGTTGTTTCCTTGGTGAAACAATCCCTCCCGGCTATTATTCCCTTGGTGGAATATTACCCGTCATATCGTGTAGATCCGACCGGATCGAGATCACGCGGTGGTCCACGGCAAATAACCCCGGCGCAGGCAAAGAACCCACCAAAGCGAGCGACCGCAAAACAGGAGCTCGCGATTAGTTCGACAAATAAGGAAAATTGTAATCTTTACTTTGTTTTCTTTGATTTTTCATTGTAACCGGATCTTATAAAAAGACCGGATCTTTGTAACGCATAAAGTTGTTAACTGAGATAGCAATGATATCAACAATGAAGAAAGCTACGATTTTTCCCGCGAACAATCTGGCGACCACAGTGGGAGCCAACAGCTTTACTGCCGAAGCTGTCGCGTCGCAGCCGCGGATCCCGATCCCGGTCGAGGAGGAGGTCGAGTACGAATTCGACCAACAAAAGTTCGAGGAGTATCTGTCATCCTCGTCCGAATCCACCTCCCCTCGCAAGTCCAAGTCTCCAAAGCTCTCTTCCAAGAGAAAACTTCGTTGGTACGAAGAAGTTGAAGCTGCCAACGAAGATCTCGCCCCGTTTGATGCCGAAGCTGCATCGGGTGAGATCTCTCCTTCCAACCAGGTCAGATCTGCTCTGGCCGAATCTTCCGTTGCCGAGGGCGTAGTGACTCTCTCAAAGAGAGCCCGCCAAAGGCAACGTCAGCGCCTTGCGAAACAAATCGCAAAGGCAATGGAATCTGTGGACGGGATCCGTTACAACACGGATCTGAAGAACAGAAGAGGCGAACGACCTCAACAACCAATGAATGGCAACTCCTCCAAGCCACCAACGAACGAATGGATCCGTGTCAAACGGAACCGTTCAACGCTGGAGGATCGCATTCAGAAGCGCCGCGCACTCTCAGCACAAGCACGAGCTCAAGTTCAAGAAGCCCGTAGAAGGTGGCAGAATGGAGTAGCCAAGAAATCACCACTAACTCACAAAATATGGAGGCCAAAGTCCAAAGTGGTGAGTCAGGCCGAGGATCGACCTTTACAGCCTTCAAAACGAGTTCAACCTCCCGAACCATCCCGAGGAAGGAGGTCAATCTTGGAGCGCCTCGGTCCAATTCCCGACGAGCGCAACGAAGTCCATGAACGCTCGGGCCCGATGAAGAGGCTCCGAACTAATCAACATGCTGGGGGTCGACACAACCCTCAACATGACAAAGAGTTTACGGCACCCAAGCGCACTACCTTGCGCATCGAAGTTCGGGAGCCCGCTGAGAATTCATGTCTACAAAGGCGTGTTTCGAGGCGAGTGACTCTCGGAAGTCCAAATAAGGCAGTTTGCTCTCAGAAGGAAACGTTGTCATCCGAGGATGATAACGTTATACCTGGGAAATCATGCCAACACGCGATAGGTTACTCCGATCAAATGGACGAGTTGTACTATCGTGCTGGGGGTACGAACAAAACAAGAAAAAGAAGCCCTCAAGGGCTCGAAACTCAGTGCCCATGTGCCAAGCTCATTCGGGTAGTACTGTCTCAATGCAACTGCATCAAGGGAGTCCCCGAGAGAATTTCAGTGTTCGAAAGGCTCGGCACCGAAACGCCAAAACCAAGGTATAGGCGTTTCCGGCAAAGAAGAACGGTGGTTAAAGACGGAGAATTTCCGAGGGTCACCGCCAACATGACCAGCAAAGAGACATCGACACAGATTGATCTCAAATCGTTTCTGGAAGCGTCCCGGCGTGTAACCCGTCTGCAGTCCGGAGCCATCGCACGAGGAACTTATGGTAGGGTTCGGACAAGATTGCCTTCGGAAGATGAAGAATCGGATTCCTGCTCTGCTGTCGCATCGGACAATACAGTGTCCAGCGAAGGACAACCCCGCGAGTCATTTATGATAAGCGCGGAAGAAATGGCCAAGATGCTTGAAGACGCTTTGGCTAAACAGAAAGAAAGTTTCAAGTTTGAGATGCAGATGGCCATGCAGACTATGAGAGAGATGCATGAGCAACAAATCCAGGCGTTCAGGAACCAACAAGGTGAACCAAGTCACCGTAATCAGGTTGTTCAGGAAGAAGAGCACACGGATAGGGATGGAGCTCACAATGCCAATAACCCTCCCGTCAATGCAGGGGGTGGTAACGAGGATGCCAACGAGGATACAAGTGAAGACTTGAAGATCAAAGATCTCGAGAGCAAAATCAACACATTGATCTCCGCTCAAGAGACGAAGAAAACAGGCATTCCCTGTCCATACCCACGAGAATGGGAATCGATCCCCTATCCGGCGAAGTTCAGTTTAATCAACTTCACGCCGTTCGATGGGAAGGGTTCCCCCACTCAGCATTTGATTTATTTCAAATCGCACTTGGGTATTATCTCCGGCAATGAGCCTCTGATGGTGCGGTCATTCGTTGGCACTCTTCGCGGAGCCGCCTTCGATTGGTATCGCCGCCTCAAGCCAGGAAGCGTAAGTAGCTGGGACGACATGGAGACGAAATTCCTCGCTAACTTCTTCGACGACGACACCGAGATATCTATCGGATCATTGCTCGATGAGAAGCAGAAGGACGGGGAGTTAGTCGACACCTTCGTTAAAAGGTTCCGGAACAAAGCGATGAATTGTCGGGACCCGATCACCAATGAATTCATCCTCCAGACCTGCCACAACAACCTTTCGCTGGACGTGTTGGAAGCAATGGGCACAGCACCGTCCAAAACGTGGCAGGATCTGAAAGTCCGAGGAGAGCAAGCTGAACGTTTCCTCCGAAGGAAGAAGGCCGAGAGGAACCTACCGACGGCTAATCCTCTGGACTCAAACTTTGCCTCTCGTGGTAAGGGCAAAACACCTGCGGCTACTGGTGGTGCTAATCAAGCGTCACAACAGCAATCCCGAAGGCAGCAAAAGACTTCGGGTCCGAGACTCCAAAGAGAGTATTCCTTCAAGGACGAAGACGTTCCAGCCATCTTCGAATCCCTCCTTGAAGGTAACAAGATCAAGCTACCACCTATCACAAATCAGGAGGAAGCTGACAACACTACGGACCCAAAGTACTGTGCATATCACAGGAGGGTCGTTCATCCCACCAAGGATTGTTTTGCTCTCAAGAATAGCATTCAGACCTTGGTTGAAGCCGGCGTCATAACGCTAAGGTAAGCCGAATGAGAATGGCAATACTCCGATAAGTATAAGAGTATAAACTGCTTCTCAAAACTCCAAAGAGTATACGAGTATAAACTGTTTCTCAATCCTCCGACCGGTATAAGAGGTTAAACTACTCCCTGATACTCCAATAGGTATATGAGTCTAAACTGTTTTCCAACTTCTGACGGGAAGTTCCTGGAGAATATTACGCTAATATTCTTAAGGATAACCCGGTTAGTTAACTGATAATAATGTCCGAACCAGTTCCGCAGAGGAAACTGGGGGTGGACGATTTATGTAACGGGAAGTTCCCAAAACCACATCAATGTAATAAATGAGAACTCCCATTCAAATTCCCACCGTGTCTGTGTACTCAACACTCTCTTTGTTAGAGTCTGGACATATCACCCAACATGATCAAACCTTCTTACAGTTAGGACCATAGTCAAAATCCCCTCTCGATTCTCCCAATGAACGAGAGGTCCACAAATCAAGCGATCAAACCTTCCTACAGTTAGGATCGTCTTAAACCTTCCATTTGGTCAAACCTTTCTACAGTTAGGACCAAAACCAAAATCCCCTCTCGATTCCTCCAATGAACGAGAGGTCCACTTTCAAATCGAGTGATCAAACCTTCCTACAGTTAGGGTCACCTCAAACTCCTGTTTGGCCAAACCTTCCTACAGTTAGGGTCAAAACCATAATTCACTCTCGATAAACGAGAAATTCATCTTTAGTTCGGTAATCAAACCTTCCGACAGTTAGGGTTATCCGAATCTTTTTGATTCTCGGAGTGGAGATCCCACTCTTAGTTTCACCTTTCCGGATTCTGGGGGTGGAGATCCCACCTCGAGTCTCCTTTCCAGTTGAAGATAGAATATAAAATTCTTCTTCTTCATTGTCGGGAGATAGAATATAAAATTCTTCCTCTCCCATTTCGGGTTCGTCTTTGCCCCAAGAGAAGACACCACCTTTTTCAAATCCCAAAATCTGTGCCTCACAGGTACAGGGAATTTTATCCCGAATCCTAAGTAGGGATAAGTCAAACGCCTAACACGCGTTGCCGGTTTAGTCTTTTTCCGAACAAAAAGACACCAGAGTTCGATTCTGGGGTATTCTATCCTGAAACCTAAGCATGGATAAGTCTGCGCCTAACCCGCGCTGCCGGTTAGTTCTTAACCGTTGAAAAGAATATCCGTCCACATATTCAACATTGTGGCAGGTTGTTATTAATAACACCAAAATCCATGCCTTACACGCATGGGGAATTTCATCCTGAATCCTAAGAAAGGATATGCCGACGCCTAACACGCGTCGCCGGTTTAGTCTTTTACCGATTGAAAAAGACACCAGAATACCAGTCTGGGGTATTTTTATCCCGAAGCCTAAGTAGGGATAAGTCAGCATCTAATACACGTTGTCCCGTAACAATGGCGAAGCCTATGTATTCAACATCATAGCACAAAGTCTAAGAGAATTCACTCTCTTAGCACAACGTTACATGCGGAACGGATTTAGACAATCCGCATGCTAGCCCGACTCAAACGGTAGTCGGTAAAGGCTAATCAAATCCGTTGAAGGCTGGGGGTTAGCCAAAAACCCCAAAGTCAGCGCCTAACACGCGTCGCCGGTTTAGTCTTTTACCAATTGAAAAAGACACCAGAGTTCGATTCTGGGGTATTTTATCCCGAAGCCTAAGTAGGGATAAGTCAGCGTCTAATACACGTTGCTGGGTAGCTTATTCCCATAACAATAGCGAAGTCTACGTATTCAATATCGTAGCTCTAAGAGCGTTAATTCTCTTAGCACAACGTCACATGCGGAACGGATTTACATAATTTGCATGCTAGCCCAACTCAAACGGTAGTCGGTAAAGGCTCATCAAACCCGTTGATGGCTGAGAATTTGCCAAAAATTCTATAAATGCGAGTCATTGACGCATCAACTTTATGAGTTGGTCTCATGACCTGAGCAACATACGATGTTCAAAACCCTAAGGTCAACGCCAGTCAACGCGTAACCTTAGGTCAACGCCAGTCAACGCGTTGCGATCAAAAAGTCAACGTACGACGGTCAAAACCCCAGGGTCAACGTCGGACAACGCGTAACCTTAGGTCAATGCCAGTCAACACGTTGCGAGCAAAAAATTCAACGTACGACGTTCAAAACCCTACGGTCAACGCCGGACAACGCGTAACCATAGGTCAACGCCGATCAATGCGTTGCAATCAAACAGTCAACGTACGACATTCGAAACCCTAGGGTTAACGCCGGTCAACGCGTAACCCTAGGTCAACGCCGATCAATGCGTTGCAATGAAAGGATCAATACTCCGAAAAGTATACGAGTATAAACTGTTTCTTAATACTCCGAAAAGTATACGAGTATAAACTGCTTCTTACTCCGAAAAGTATACGAGTATAAACTGCTTCTTACTCCAATAAGGTATATGAGTATAAACTGTTCCCTAATTTTGGTTGAGAAGTTTCTGGAGAGTATTTTTCTAAAAAAATATTCTGAAGGATAACTCAACCACAACGCCGGACAACGCGTTGCAGATAAAGACTCGACGCCAACAATCGATGGTCAGCTAAAGATTAGAAAGTCAGGAATCGACTTCAAGTTTAAAAATTCCGACAACGGTCAGACAATAAATGCAGCACCGGAACTCTTAAATCAAGAACAAAAGCCATTCCAAGGTCCCGTTACACCGACTGAAGGTTGGGACAATCATATCCAAAGTATTCCAGACTCTTCTATAAAAGAATGAGGCTGAAATACTTTGGAGGGGGTATCTGTAGGCATATAAAATTGCTTATAGGTCCCCTAGCATAGCTCGGCACAAACCGACGAGCCAACGAGGCGACGAGATCGACGAATCGCACAGAAGCGACAGAATGCATCCATACGCGTTCGGAATCAAGCCAAGTGTTAAGGAATCAACGAGTCATCCAACCGAGAACAGACTCGGACGAATCGCGATCGAATCAAGATCAGTTTCGGACTCGAACTCAGAAGCGGATTTACTGCCAAATCAGGAATCCGACTTACTGCCAAATCAGATCAACCAATCAGAGTCTCAATCAACCGAATCACGGACAAAACCGAAAAACGGACACAACTCAAAAACTCGGAAAACCCACACCTAAGGGGGCTCGGCTTAAGCCGAGCCACCCATAGGTGGCTCAGCCAAGGCCGAGCCACCCATGGGTGGCTCGGCACAGTGCCGGCCACCTATGGGTGGCTGACATTTCTCTGTGCGCGGGCACAGTCTTGAGAGCCTATAAATAGGCCTAGAG
>NC_033797.1:106455053-106535419 GCF_001876935.1 Asparagus officinalis
GCCAAGGCCGAGCCACCCCTTGGGGTGGCCGAGCCACCTCAGGGTGGCTCGGCATGAGCCGAGCCACCTTGAGGTGGCCGGCCACCTAGGGTGTCGGCCACACGTGCACACGGGCACAGTGACGCTTGGCTATAAATAGGAGAGGGGGTTGTTCATTTTGAAGGGTTGGAAATTTTGGAGAGAGGCGAAGCCCTGCTGGATTGGAGACTCGGAACTTAAAAAAGATTGAAACTTTGGGACTTCGGGGACTCACTCCTTCAGATCTGGTGCTCGGCGATCATCAACGTCAAATAAGGCAGGTGTTCGAGAGGATCAGATCTCAGATCTACGCAGGCATACTCCGGATCTAAGCTTGGTCTTAGATCCCGAGACTTGGACGATTGTTTCCTTGGTGAAACAATCCTCCCCGGCTATTATTTCCTTGGTGAAATAATACTCGTCGTACTGCGTAGATCCGACCGGATCTAGATCTCGCGGTGGTCCACGGCAAATAACCCCGGCGCAGGCAAAGAACCCACCAAGCGAGCGACCGCAAAACAGGAGCTCGCGATTCGTTCGACACAAAAGGAGAAAAGTTGTAATCTTTGGTTATTTTTATTTGATTTTCGTTGTAACCGGATCTTATAAAAAGACCGGATCTTTTGTAACTCAAAAAGTTGAATGACATCAAACTCGGACATATGCAAAACTATCAGATCGACTATGAACTCCGACTCGTCTAAACTGATGGTACACCTCCTACAAACGCTCTCCAGAAGCGATACCTCACCTAAAGGGGTGGAGACTGATAAAGGGGTGTCTAGAGGCTGAGCTACGAGTTGGAGTCTAGCCATAAATGCATGCGAGATGAAAGAATGCGATGCTCCCGAATCGAAAAGAATACAGGCGGGAACGAAATTCACAAGGAACGTACCCTCCACAACCGCTCCGTTGGCACCGTGATCACGGGGAACCACTGCATATACTCTACCTGTGGCTGAAGACTACTCTACTGCTAATGCTGGAGAATATGGGACAATCTGCCCCAGGGGAGCCTCCTGGACTGCTCGAACCTACCCCTCTGCCCTTTGCGTCGCTGGCGGTGCCTCAAGCCTGTTCTGCTGACCCTGACCTCTGCCTTGCTGTCACTGCTGCTGCTGGTTCGGACCCCTGCCCTGCTGAGCTCCTGCTGGTGCACTACGACACTCTGATGCCTTGGACCCCTGCCCTGCTGAGCTCCTGCTGGTGCACTACGACACTCTGATGCCTTGTGCCCGACCTTGCGATAGTAGAAACAAGATCCCTGGAACTTGTGCTGCTGATGCACTCTCTGATCCTGCTGGGGTCCCTTCTTATGAGGGCCCTGCTGCTGCTGATGCTGATGCCCTGACAAAGGTCTTGTCCCCGCTCTGTCCTGCCTTGGCCTTCCCTTCCTTGTCCTTCTGGAACATAGTAGTCTTAATCTCCTGTGAAATGGCGGCCTCAGCTACCTCCCTAACTGAATAGAACCTCCTCGAGATGAGGTACCGGCAGAAATTAGGGCGTAGCCCTGCTAAGAACATCTGAGCTTGACACTCTCCTGTCTGCCACATACCCGTGAAATGCAGCAACTCCATAAACCGGCTCTTATAATCTGCCACTGTCATGTCCCCCTGAGTCATCTGGGACAACTCAAGCTCCTTCCCAGTCCGTGCTGCAGAAGAAATATACTGCCCATCAAAGAAGTAGATGAAATCCTCCCATGTGAGGGTCATCCTCTGCTCTGGAGTAAACTGTAGCCGGTACCATCTCCCGGCATCTCCCTTCAGACTGTAGGATGCCAACCTCTGCTTCTGAACCGAATCTACACTGAGTATGTCAAGTATATTGCTCACATCCTCCTTCCACTTGTATGCTGCAAGAGGGTCTGGTGACCCCTGGAACTCTGGTGCCCTCATCTTCTGATACCTCTCTACCATACGGAGCCAAGCTTCCTGCTCCGTGGCTCTATCTGGTACCGCTAGTGGAATAGCTGTAGGTGCTACCTCTGGGTCTCTTTCTCTGATCGAGATGGCTGGTATCCCCTGCTGCTGAGCTACCGGTGGTGGTGGTGTCCGTGGTGCTATATGAGTCGTTACTAATGGTATCCCCTGCTGCTGAGCTACCGGTGGTGGTGGTGTCCGTGGTGCTATATGAGTCGTTACTAACTCCTCAATGGTTGTCATCCTGGCAATAAGAGGAGCCATGATATCCACTAAATACTGAGGAGCCTGCTACGACTCTGGTGGTGCCTGCTCCTGCTCGGGTGGAGCCTGCTGTGGCTCAGGTAGGGCCTGCTGGGGCTCTGCCTGAGCGGCCCTTCGAGTGTGAGGTATCCCACGTCCTGCCATCTCTCTGATCATAAGAAACAATAAAGTTCAAGAGTCAAAGTAGACGTATATTCTATTCATACATAGTACATCACAATATGATTTTCACATTACATAATATTCACGTATACACTTTAAGCAAAAGTAGTTGTCATAAAAAAAAATTCTCAAAATTTTGAGATATATGCATATATCGTCCTCACTCATACTAGGAAATCCTTAGCGGACTCTACACATGAATCCTAAGAAACTCTAACCTAGCTCCACGACTCGACACAGGATGATCCTAGGGATACTGGAACTAGAGCTCTGATACCATTTGTGACGCCCCTGGGTTCACACAAGGCTACAGTCCGAGGTAAAACTAGAAATGTCAAACCTGCCATGCACCACACCGTGCAATAACATGTTTTACCATCATAATTACTATCTCTCTAGTGGAATCAACAACAGGTGTAGTACAAAGCAAGTAAAAGATTTTACAACAATTGCTTGATGAAATGATAGGACTCAAATTAATACATCTCATAAATCAAATAAGCTGAAGTATATAGTCAAAGTCTGAAATGAAAAATAAAGATCTGGAGACCTCAACATGTCTCAAAGTACATAATGTCTGATACAGGAAATAAGGCACACAGCCTTTATAACTCTAGAACATAAGCCTCTCAAGTCTAAAATGTCTCAAGTGGAGTACAAAAATAAATACATCTAAAAAGAGGATAATAGACACTAGTAAGGGTCGCCCTCAACCTGCGACTCTCCGGGCTCCTGGCTCGTTACCTGAAAGGGGGAGGGACAACGAGCGTCAAAGCGCTAGCGAGCAACATCACAACCAACCCTAAGGGATAGGGTTCGTTGTATATGAAAATACAGTTAATACATAATAATATAAATCATTTACACAAACATTAATGGGTTTTTGTACTTAGGGAAATACAACACGAGCATAGGTACGTCGAGCGAAATAATCCAAACAAGGAAACCCTCATGTATATACCTTGTATCTCAAATTGTAAATCCCTAAATATTAAACCTGAGATTGGTCACAAGCAAAAATAAAGAAATGAATACAAACCTATCTCTACCAATAAAATGTAAACATATCAAAGCTACAAAAGGTGACATGTCCAGCCTAGGTAGCTATTATGTCCCAGCCTCATACAATATGTCGTGTACCCAAACTTGATTTAGTAACATGCTCAAGGTTTAGCAAAAGTACAAGGCACTCCTCAAGTTCAAACGTGATAGACAGTACCCTTGAATATGTAAACGCTGTATATATATATATATATACTTATATACACCCAGCGGGTGATTTAAACAGAAGCACAAACGAAACAGAAAGCAAATACTGTGATGAGTCGACTTGTGCTCAATTATGAGTCGACTCATGTCTCATGGGTGGACTCATGATCTGTTACGAGTTGACTCAGCAGAACACATTTGATAACAGGAAAGGACTTCGTGAGTCGACTCATGGTTTGTTATGAGTCGACTCATGACTTATGGGTCGACTCGTATACTGACGAGTCGACTCAGTAGAATCAAAAAGGCAACACAACTAGACTTCGTGAGTCGACTCATGACAGTCATGGGTCGACTCAACGTGATGAGTCGACTTATGATAAGTCGTGAGTCGACTCACGGGCTGAACAAAGCATTTCTCACAACTGTAACTCGTTCAACTCGATCCACACTTCCATTTACTGATCTACACTTCTATGGCCATCGATTCTCGACTATGATACAGTGAGAAAAACATATTTATCATGAGAAACGATTTGCTTATTTTTGTAGCATTTAATCAATATAAAACTCATATTTTTATTCTTTAAATAAAATTCCAGATCTGGGTTTTCATCAAAAACTTGTTGGTGGGGATTTAAAATCTAAAACACATGATTTCTAGCATTAACCCTAACAAGGATATTGATTTATACTTGAAAAATAAGTCTTAGGCTTAATAAAACTCATGGAAAATAGTTGTAAACTCTTAAAAACATGGGAGAAAGATTGGACGAGATGTTACTCGCCTCAGATGTGATGAAGAACAATCCCCTTTGCTGTAGTCCTCAAGAAGCTGCTGAAATCCCCCAAAAATCGCTCAATAATGCCCAAAAACGAGCTAGGGTTTCGAGGGGGAGAGGAGGCTAGGGTTTCTCTGGGGTTAGCTGATGAAATGAGGTGTTTTCGGGTAGAGGAGAATATATACGAGTGGATAAAACCCGACCCGAAACCCAAACAAACCCGACCTAGAAAAACCAGAAAAACCCCGATGAGTCGACTCATGCTCTGTTATGAGTCGACTCATGACTCATGGGTCAACTCATAAGGTGATGAGTCGACTCAGTAGAGCCATTTGACAACAGGGGTTGATATCATGAGTCGACTCATGACAGTCATGGGTCGACTCATGAGCTAAAATCTGGGTTCTTTGACTCTGCTGTTCGCCGACTCGTTCGACGCTACTCCTGCGCTGGTTGACACTCCCATAACTCATCAAAAGCACGGGGTTTTACAATACGGCCGGGTAGTCTATTCCCATGAGAAAGATAAAGTCTATGTATTCAATATCGTAGCACTAAAAGAGTTAACTCTTTTAGCACAACGTTACGTGCGGAACGGATTTAAACAATACGCATGCTAGCCCGACTCAAATGGTAGTCGATAAAGGCTCATCAAACCCGTTGATTACTGAGGGTTTGCCAAAAATTCTATAAATATGAGAATCATTGATGCACCAGCTCCGTTAGTTGGTCTCATGATTTGAGGATCCGACAAGATCCATACGTGCAGATGAATCAGGTTTAATAGTTAGTCCTGCAGCCCTGATATTTGAGACCGCCATGCTCCAATGCCTTAAGAGTTTAAACTGTGTCAACTCTAACAAACTTACGAGTATAAACTGTGGTAACGCCGGTCAATGCGTTACAGCAAAAGCTAATGTTGATCAACGCAAAGGTCGATGCCAGTCAACGCGTCGATGATTTTTCCAAAATAAGGCTAAGCAAAGATTTCGGGTTAGAGGACGATTCCATGGAGTTCAATCACATTCATATATGAATTCTCGATGAAGATAATTAGTTTAATGTCAACTCAATGATAAGAGCTAAATTCAAAAAATTACGCATCTACTTCAGTTCAAGATTTCGATAAAGGTTAGATGATAAACGCAACACCGGAAGAACTTCATCTATTCGACAAAACACTGAATAGACTGAATGCTGAAGATGTCAAGAATTAAAGCCAGCTACAGGTCCTTTGACACCGACTGAATGTGGGAGCTATCATATCCAAAGCATTCCAGACTCCTCTATAAAAGAATGAGTCTGAAATACTTTGGAGGGGGTATCTATAGGCATCTAAAAATACCTATAGATGTCCACACACAACTCGAGACAGAGAGAAGACGACGAACGTCGTTATCCGAGTCTAAGAGGATTATCCGACGTCGATGAGCGTATGAAGCAGAACGGCGAACCAACTGGCCCGTGCACTTGTCAGCCAGCTCCAAGTGGCATGCGTGCTCACCGGCCACCACCAAGTGGCCTGCACGCTCATCGGCCACTAAATCGGCAAACCAAGTGACCTATGCGCTCACCGGCCACCTCCAAATGGCCCGTGCACTCGTCAGCCAGCTCCAAGTGGCCCGCGTGCTCACTGGCCACCATCAAGTGGCCCGCACACCTATCGGCCACCAAATCGGTGAACCAAGTGGCCCGCGTGCTCATCGGCCACCATCAAGTGGCCTGCACGCTCATCAGCCACCAAATCGACGAACCAAGTGACCCGCGTACTCATCGGCCACCATGGGCCGAGCCACCATTTGGTGGCCCGGCCAAGGTCGAGCCACCAAACGACGGTTCAACCAGTTTCGATTCGAAAACACGTTCTTTTCGGTTTTGACGGATTTTCTTGGGATTTGTTCATTTTTGAGTGTTCTAACTGATTGGATATCATCCATAAACATTGTTACATAGTTATTAACTGAAGATAGGGCTGAATCTATCATTCTTATCTAAAAACCCCTAATTGAAGCCTATAAATTCAGGCCTAGGGGCTCATTTCACAGGGGGACATCAAGAGGGCGAAGCACTACCAAATTGGAGAGTGGAGCCACAAATTTACAGTGAAGGTAAGCACATCTTGGTGAATTCATGTGCATAAAGAGTGAAGTTCGAGAGATCTGAGACTCATCCCCTATTCCTCTAGATTTAAGCTTAGTCTTAAATCTCGAGAAGAACCGTGATCTCGCTTGGTCGGGATCATCGTTGCAGCGATTACTTTCTTCGTAAAGTAAGAGCTTTGATCAACTTAATCTGTCGATCGGATCTGGTCTGTGACGGTCCATGGATATTAACGTCCCCGGTACAGGCGAAGTTCCCACGCAAGTAGTGGGTGATAAACGTCCATTGCGCTGTTTGACAAGAGTTGTACTTTTTGTATTTTCATTGTATAAGGAGATCTTATAAAAAGATCGACTTTTTTATTTATTTGAGTTTATTATAATAACTAAAGTTGTAATAGATTCGATGACAATAAAAACAGCGACTTTTAACCCAAACAATAATTTGCTTAGTTTGTTTCAGACTTATGTAGTCATTTTCTTTTGAACAATTGCAATTCGTAATTATGTACTATGTGTGTTTAATGTTGGTACTATGGTTGTTTAATGTATTATGCTTAGTATATTGTGTTTAACTAGAAAAATTGCTTATAATATGAGCTAAATATTTTTAACCGCAAATTGATGGAAGTTATCGAAATATTGATCTTTATAGTAAGTCTTTGCCTACCTATTTGGATGGGTGAAGTTATGGACTATGCTCACAATTTGGATGATTTATTTAAAGTTTTAGCTCATGTAGATGAAATTCTTGCATGTTTAGAGTAATGTATAATTCTTTTTGTTAATGACAAAGGGGAAGATATACTATATGCTATACTATGATATATATGACTTTTAGGGATTCTAATATGCTTTAATGTAGGGGGAGTAAGCAAATAATGTTCATAAGTTTTTTTTTGTGATACACTTACTAGTGCTTAAATTGTTTATCATCATAAAAAAAGGGGAGAATGTTGAATATCTTGTCTCCAATATATATTTTTGATGATAACAATTTATTTACTATGTGTATTATATATGCACTAACATATTAATGCAGATAACAACATCCAATATGCTCAAGATATGTGAACTAAGTGCATGATGAGTTCAAGGCAACAAGACAAACAAAGAAGAAGATATGCTTCGTAAATTTATAATTTTACATTTTCTTTGCTTAGAACTTTTGTACAAGCCTTGATCACTCAAAACACATACACGCACATAGTATTTAGAACACACTAACACATGCTTAGTGAGTAGTTAACTATAGAAATCCCCTAAGTTAACCATTAGTGTTTATAGATATAGAGTGAGTCTCAAAACATATCATATATCTCATATCTATGTATTAGTAGTCGACTAATACCCTTAGTAGTTGACTACTCAAGCCTTAGTCAAAGTTACAGAAACTGTGAATTTACAGATTAGTCGACTACTATCCTTAATAGTTGACTACTCATTGTCAGTTCAAAATTACAGAAACTTTAGTCTTACAAATTAGTCAACTAATGCCTTTAGTAGTCGACTGCTAAGTAGTTTTCTGACTTCATAGAGTCTGAATAGACTCAGTGTAGTCGACTATAGAAATAGTTTTTTTTTATCAATTCTAAATTTGAATAAGTGAATGTTTATAGTCATTTTAAAATGTTAATTGGGTTTAAAATTTGAGTTTTTCAGAGGCTATAAATAGGTGTTAACTTTAGAATTTGCCCACAAACATTCATATACATAAGATTCAAAAATTGTGAAACTTCAAGCCCTCTTAATTCAAGTTTTCATTCTAAGTGTTAAGAAAATAAAAGTTCTAAAAGTGCCTTTGTTCCCCATCATTATTAAAAATTGTTTAGGTATTATTCAGAGAGTAAAAAAGTTCCTAAGCCACTACTGCACTTCACTAACACTTCAAGGCTTATAGGAATTTGTGATCTTACTTCACAGAAGGTTTCTCTCGGGTATGAGAGAAGATCTCTTGGTTTAGAGATTGGTTGCAATTGGCATGGTTTTGTCAATTGGTCAGGTTTGGTTTGATTTTATAATTTGTTTCAAAATCTTAGTGGAAATCTCAAGCGGGATGCTTGGAGACTGGATGTCCACCCGAGGTGGTGGAACCAGTATAAATCTCTTGTTTGTGATTATTTAATTTTTGTGATTGTTATTATTTGTTCTTACAATTTATATTCCATCTTGCAAATTTTTTTAAATAACACTATTCAACCCCCCTAGTGTTTAGTGTGTGCTTTCACAGATCCTACAACTATGATCATACATCGCCTGATTCATCTCATGCACCAACAGCAAAAACGCATAAGGTATATCGAAGCAGTCATCTTAGCTTTCGAGCTCCATTGAGTACATCTTGGATTGAAACTTGCATAGTAGATTGATTCTGGCCTTGTTACGAGTGTCGATGACTGCAAAAGATGAAGCCATTTATGGGTTCTGAGTATTGATTGAAGAAGATCGTTGGAAGATGGAGCGAGTAGTCGGAAGTTGCTCAAGTGAATAGAATTCTAGGGCTCAATATAACAAGTGAGTTAACCCCTCTGAGAAGCAAGGATATATATAGGGAAGGAAGTGAACACGTGGCTGTATCACAATAGTCGACACAATTCTTAATAGATGGCTAGGATTAGCCCCAAAATTTGGAACCACTATTTAGGAATCGAGGCAACACCAATACATGACCTCTCATGATGTTAGAACATCACGTCGACAGTGACCTACCAGTAACCCCTCATAAATGCACCCTAAATCCCCAACAAGCAACTATTCAATTTCACTCAGACTCGGCCACCGAAGTTCGAGTGAATGAGGCCAGTGTTACATAGAACTGGCTAAATGTTAATCCTCCCCCTAAGAGCCGCCATGCATCCCATGCTAACTAAACGTCAAATGGACCTCGCCCTATGCACAACGACTCGAGCAACGTCTACGATCGACTCTTTCCAAGAAGAGCCAAGTCGAAAGACGTTCTTACTCGAAACTCACCATTATGGTCGACCCTACTCCTCTTCATCCTATAAGGCCAGGTCAAGAACTTTCCAATCCAATATGGCTGAATAAAAAGGCATCATATATCGGCTCGCTCGCAAGATTGAGACGAAGTGTGTCATTTGTCGACCCTCTCGCAAGATCAAGATGAAAGGCAGTTTGTCCTCAAATCCCCCACCAACAGTCGATCACCGTCACATTAATGCATGATCGAAATCATCATTGCCCCAGCCCCAAAAGTCTTTATGACTTGTCAGATCTCCTCAGCACCATGCTTCCCTTGTTACCATCACATTAATCTCATAGGTGACTCATGCCCTCCACAGCCGATACTTGTAAAGTACTTGCCGACTCGACCAGTTGTTTTGACTCCACCAGAGTTACTTAAATAACCTCCTAGACCTACTATAAAGAAGGGGTGTTGTCCAGTGCATAAAGTAAGCAATTTCTTGCTAAAAACACACTATTACCATACTTCTTCTCCACTCAAGCTCATTACTGACTTGATCTTCAGAGGAACCACCAGAGATCCTCCCACGTGGTATTTGTATGCAGGACTGGATCCTTTACTCAAGAACCAACTATTTAAAGAAGATTGAGGAACCCTAATACACAATTAAACCCACAGTTAATATCTTGTTTGATAACTGACATCATCAACCCACAAAAGAGCATCAGAACTTACCAAAAAGTCACTAAAATAAAAGAAATTACAAATATATCTTGTAAAATAGAAAATTATAAGAAATCCCCTAACAATTCCAAAACTACGAATAACCCTCAAAATTTTCAAAAATTGTAAAAACACACTAAAAATTCAAAACATACAAGGAAATTGAAATTTCTTGTAAGAAAATTTTGAATTTATAAAAAACACCCTAAATTTTAAAAATTACAAAAAACACTCTCAAAAGTCTAATTAAAAAAATTTAAGTATTTCAAATCTAAAACATGACAATGAAAATCAAGATAATAAAAACAGCCCCAACAATTTTGGTATTTATAGAAAATACCACAAAACTTTAAAAGTTTTAAATAAAACCACAAAAATTCTAAATTTACAAAAATATTCACAATTTCAAATATAAAACAATGAACTGAGCAATCTAAGAATTACAAACAACCCTCTAAAGAGTTTTAATTTTGTCAAAACATCCTAAAATTTAAATTTTTGCAAAAACATCCTCAAAATTTTAAAAATTACAAAAAAACTTGAAAATTTCAAACCTAAAATAGAACACTAGAAATCTATGAATTACAAATAGCCTCTTAAGAATTTTAGAATTTGTAAAAAACATCGTAAACTTTCAAAATTACAATTAACACTTTCAAAATTTTAAAATTTACAACAAACTGTATGAATATTTCAAACCTACAAAAAATACACTAAAAATCTCAAAATTACGAATAGCCCCCTAAGTTTTAGGATTTGCATAAAACACCTAAAACTTTTAAAACATAAAAATGTCAGTAAATATTTTATTTACATTGCCTAAACATTCAAAAGTTGCAAAAAACCCTTAAATGCAAAATTTTTTTAAAAACTCTGTAAAATTTTCAAGTCTAAAATAGGACACTGAAAATCTATGAATTACAAACAGCCTCTTGAAAATTATAGAATCTATAAAAAAACACCCAAAACTCTCAAAATTGCAATAAACATAGATTTTATAACAAACTATATGAATATTTCAAACTTACAAACAATGCACTATAAATCTTGAAATTAAAAATAGCCCCCTAAAAATTTTGGGATTTGCATAAAATACCATAAACTTTTAAAACTTACAAAAATACGCTCAAAAATTCAAATTTAGCAAAAAGAGTTTGAAAACATCAAACCAAAAACAGCACACTAAAAAAGTTAAGGATTACAAATAGCTCCCTACAAATATTTGATTTACAAAAAACACCCTTAAACTTTGAAAAGTTGCAAAGCTACCCTAGAAATGCAAAATTTTCTAGAAACTCCCTGAAAATTTTTGATCTACAAATTGTGAATTGAAAATCTAGGATTACAAATAGCCCCTTGAAATTTTTGAATCTGTAAAAAACACCTAACAGTTTCAAAAGTTACAAAAAACACCCTAATTTTTTTTAACATTTAGAAGAAACACCCTAAAAAGATAAAATTACAAAATGGTCTTTTTTATAATTTCAATTTTTTGAGGGTGGTTTTAGAATTTTTTGAAACTTTTATGGTGTTTTGTGCACAGTTTAAAATTTTTAGGGGACTGCTTGTAATTCCTAGTTTTTTTTCGTATAGTGGTTGTAGGTTTGAAATTCTCACGGCAGTTTTTATAAATTCAAGTTTAGAAGGTGTTTTTTTTAAATTTTTGAAAGTTTTTGAGTGTTTTCTACAAATTCCAAAATTTCCAAGGGGCTACTTCTAATCCTGAATTTTAAATTTACTATATGTAATTTTGAAAATTTTAGGTTTTTTTGTAATTTTAAAATTTTGAGGGTGTTTTTGCAACTCTAAAAGTTTTAGGGGTTTTTTTATAAGTTTCAAAATTTTTAAGGAGCTGTTTGTAGTTCTTAAATTTTTTTGTATTGTATTCAATTTGAAAATAATTTGTGTTTTTTTCATAAATTTTGAATTTTCAGATTTTTTGCAATTTTTGAAAGTTTCAGGGTGTTTTTTTGCGAATCCCATAAAATTTAGGGGGCTGTTTGTGATGTTTGCAATTTTAGTATTATCTGTATGTTATAAATTTTAAGGGCATTTTTGTAATTTTTTTTGAATATTTTAGGTTGAGAATGAAAAAAATCTGTCTGATGTTCAATTTTATCCTTATTAGAAGGTTATACCAAACATAGAAATGTTACCGCCCCTCATTTTTCTAGGATAATAATTAACATGGAAGCAACGAAATGAGTTGTTTTAAATGAGCCAAGCAATGTACATTGTGGTATTAATGGCTGCGTAAGAATGCAATCTGTTTCCAGTTGTCGTATATCTATTTATCAGGTGCATTTTGTGAGATGCATAAGAATGCAGTCTGTTTCCAGTTGTCGTATATCTATTTATCAGGTGCATTTTGTCGTATACCGTAGTGCTTTATTTATTTCCATGGTGTTTTTGTCAAAAATAAAACATCATACGTTTGGAAACCATGGTGCTTTTTGAGCTAAATCATTCTCAAACTAAAAATACAACACTTATTTCAAAACACATTTTAGGTGTTTTAAATTTGGTGTTTTGGTTTTGAGCTTGAGAATGTGTTAATATAATATCTAACATAATATATTAAATTTAATTAATATGGAGTTATTATCAACATGCTTATTATATTATACTATATTATATTATATTATAGTTAATTTAATATACTAGTAATATTTATTAAATAATATAAAAATATAATAATTAAAATATTGTATATAATAATATAATACATATTAAATACCAGTGTTTAATATGTTATAATGTATTATATAATAATAAATAATAATAATATATAAATAAACTAATAAAAAATAATAATAAATTTATTGATAATAAATAATAATATAATAATATACTATACAATAGTATAATCACTATAATATTATTAACTTTTTAACAAATAAATTGTAACTTATTATTATAAAATATTATATAATAATAATATATTTAATAATATAATAATAATATTATAATAATATATTGTATAGTAAATATAATAAAATATTAATATATTATATAATAAATAATATAGTTTATTATAAAGTAAAATAATTTTTAATAACAAAATAATTTATTGCTAACAAATGTTAATGTAAAAATAATCTATTCATAATATAATAATATTTATTTATGTCATAAATACTAATATATTATCAAGTAATAATAATAAACTTAACATATTAAAATTATAATATATTATTATAATATTAAAATATTTATAATGTATTAATTTATTAATAACATACTAGTAATAACGTAATATTAACATTATTAATAATATATATATTATATGAATAATAGTATAATATTATATTATACTAATAATAGTATAATTTATATTAATAATAAAATAACATTATATAAAGATATTAATATAATATACAACAATAACAAATTGATATTCCAAAATAATTAAAATATAATTATTTTAAATATATGTAATAATTATAATATGATGATAAATTTAATATAATATAACTTATTAAAGTACAATATAATATTATACTATATTATACAAATTATATTATATTATATTTAAGAGAAATGATAGAGGCACACCTCGGGCACACCTCCGGCCACACCACTCCTCCATCTACAGTGGCAGGGGGCCCACTGAGATTTTTAAAAATTCTCAAGTGGGGCCCCCTGCCCTGTAGCTAGAGGGGGGTGTGCCGGAGGTGCTGCCGAAGGTGTGCTCGAGCGGCCTCCTATATTTAAACTTATAATAATATACTAATGTAAACTAAATATTATAATATTTTATTTACAATATATTTTATTATAATTAGTATATAATATATTAATAATATGTTTAATACTAATATTACAATGGGTCAAACTAGTATTGACCAAAAATACTTAACATGATGTTTTGAAAATATTTTAAGGGAAAAACACAACACCATGATGTTTTTTTATAAAAACACAACAAGGAAAACACTATGGTATCCAAACGAAACTAAGAGTTTTGTACTTAACAGTGTTTCAGGCGCCCAACTCTAAAACTAGGCTTCTATATGGAGTAGGAACTTGCTAGGCTCGTGATATATTTTTACAATTAGCGTCCACCGGTTGCAATTGTTTGGCGTAGTGAACTTGTTTGATCTTAATAGTTGGTGATGCTGATCTTGATAATACCGAACAAAGCTCCAATACCAGTTTGTTGGGATAAAGTGCAAATGCAAACGGAAACCAACATCAAATAGACTAAAACCAACACAGAAAAGAGTCGACGATCGCAAAAACAAGGATTTTATGTAGTTCAAAACAATCTCTATGTCTAGACAACAACAATGAAAATCTTTCACTAATTGGATGAGAGTACAGATTACATGGATGAGATTAATTGAGATCAAGATTCTTTCTCACAGATAGAAAACTACTCTCTATGTATTCTCCTTTGAGATTTCTTCTTTGAGATTTGTGATTTTCCTATGCTCTTAATCAGAGGAAACAACCCCTTATAGAGCTATTCCCGTGTACAAGGAATCCCTCAACAATCGCAATCAAAATAGGACTCTGATAGCCGAAACGAACTGCGACAGAGTGCAGTAGTAGCACAGGCTGAAGCAAATCCAAAATGGGGCAGGGTGTGCTTAATGCAGACTGTCGTCGCATGACTGAGACTGACCGCTAGTAATGGCCACATGCATCCCTATTGATGTGAGAATTTCAGGCCATAACTTTACACACTAATGGGATCTGCACGTTAAGAAGATCTCGAAGCAACCCAAAAGCTTAGAAAAATTCATGAGGTGGCAAAGATATAGAGAGGCCAACAACCCATTGTGCGGACGTATATTCAGAGGTCGAGATACACTGAGCTGGTCCTGCAACATGTAAAGAGGAAACACAAGGTACTCAAAAAGTAATGATATCGGCATAAATCTGCAGAATCACAAATTTGCAGCCGCCGCACTACAGAATGTAAACACTATGCTAGTAAGGCTCACCTGAACATCAACAACCCATGATGGCTAGTTGGTGTCATTATATTGGAATATCTGGGTATAACCAAAAACTACTGCCAAATAGGTACACATCCTTTAATATTGATAATCTTCGAGAAACAATACTAACGCATTGGAGACGCAGTAACGAAATTAACCTCCAACGCTCACCTCATTTTGCCTGTGATGTACAAACCTTCACGAGCGTGCTATCTAACTAAAATAGTATTGGTGTGTCCAGGTAACAGAACACACTTTAAGCATTTTTCCTTGAACAAGCAAAAGGTCCTCCTCTTTCCATAACTGCAAGTAACTCCACAAACATCATAATTTTAGTCGGTCATTCCTCCTCAAAAAGTCATCAGTAACCTTATTCTGTTGAAGTTACTGACCATTCCCTTGAAAATTCAACGCTATTTTTTTTCTCATTTGAGAGACTTAACCAAATTTTTCCTGAGCTTCAAAGTTTGCACGGTTCTCTTACATTTCAGTTCATTCCACCAGTTGTCTGTGTTTATACGCTGACAGATACAAAATTTATCAGAATATATTGAGGTTAACAAAGAGAGGCTATGGAAGATTTATACATCATTTGCTAAAGAGGTTTTCACTGTTGGGCAAACACGAGCAAGTTTATTCGACCATTGAGCAAGATGGAGGAGCTTGAACTGTGGGATAAATTACTGAGTAGTGGTACAAATCAATGTAACGCCAGGATCATCCTGCCACTCCCATGAGACTGGCTGAATGATATCCCAGTGGTCATGGAACGAATTAGGAGTCACTGAAGGCCAATAAAATCATATGATTCACGAAATGAAAGTAAGATGGCAATCTCTAGGAAAAGTACTTGACACATATATCCAAAGTTTGCTTCCAAACTGGTAGATATTTGTGATATTCGACCAGACTGCTTGTAAATATTCAAAGGAAACAAAGGGAAAGACACGAGGCTTTCTAAGACCTTCAAGGAGGATCCCATAGTATGCTCCTCTCACTGCCTTATATGCTGCTGATGGATACATTGTTCACATGGAAACAGGGCCGGCCCTGGGGTAAGCCCACCAAGCCCCGGGGCTGGGGCAACCCAGGGCCGGGGGGCAACCCACACGAGGCTTTCTAAGACCTTCAAGGAGGATCCCATAGTATGCTCCTCTCACTGCCTTATATGCTGCTGATGGATACATTGTTCACATGGAAACAGGGCCGGCCCTGGGGTAAGCCCACCAAGCCCCGGGGCTGGGGCAACCCAGGGCCGGGGGGCAACCCATTCCGAACGTTCCTATACCCCTCAAACTGTAATTTTCTTTGATTTTTAAAATAGACTTTGTACAAGGGCCTTTATGCAAAAAATGTTAGAGGTTATGTTTGTAAAAGAACTCGACCCCACCTTTTATTTCAGCGATTCCAACTCCAAGTCTCTGACCTCCCGACTCCCGTTCACAAAAAAGAAGAAAAAAAAAAAGAAACCCTCCTCTCCTCGTCCAGTCCCCCTTCCCGAGCCGCCGCCGGCGGCTTCGCTCCTCCCTACCGAGCCGGCGAGCCTCCGAGTCCGTCGACCCGTCCTTCAAGCAGTCAAGCTTCACTCCATCAGGTAAAAATTTTTAACTAAATAATTTTAGGGTTTTTTTTTTGGATAGAAATTTGGGGTTTTTATGTTTTGCAATGAAATTAAGATTTTGATTTTGAATCTTGGTTGAATCTTAGTTGTTGAAGAATTAAATTAGGGGTAATCTTGGTTGAATCTTAGTTGAAGAATTAAATTAGGGGTTATGATATTTTGGAATGATATTGTTTGTTTTAATAATAATGATATTGCTTTAATAATAATGAAATTGGGGTTTGTTTTAATAATAATGATTTTGCAATGAAATAATGTTTGTTTTAATAATAATGATATTGTTTTAATAATAATGAAATTGGGGTTTGTTTTAATAATAATGATTTTGCAATTGAGCTTTGATCTTCATTGCATATTTGGTTTATGCTTTCTACAAAGCTCGGTATCATGTCCAATCAATTTAAATGTGCACAACATTGAGGTTTAAATTCATGAAGAACACGTTGAGAATATATGCTACCAGTTAGACCTTGAATTTTAATATAACTAGGTAATTGAGCAGTCATCTCCACCTCTATCAAGACTCTGTCCTTGATTGATATAATGTTTGTTTTGCAATGAAATAATGTTTGTTTTAATAATAATGATATTGCTAATTGGGAAATTGGGAAGATAAGAGCCGGGTCTGTCCTTCATTGATATTGCTAAGTTTAGTTTATTGTGATTTCATATATGTTATATAATTATATTTACAGACTACAATACACTATGACGGGAGATGACAAAAACCGAGCAAGGATTAGAAAACAAAACTCTGGAGCTCATAATAGAAGAGTCAAGCAACGTCAAGATGAAATGGCAAAATCACTACATGGCTCAATTTCTAAGCTATTCAAAGCAAAAACACAACATTCTCTTCTCTTGAATCAAGTTGAAGAAGCTAGTGCCACTACCAATATTAGTGAAAATATGGATGAGGTCATTGAGGAGCCCATAAATGAAGTCACTTATGCGGATGGAAGTCGTAAGGAGGAAGCTAGTGATGAAGATCATGAAGATCCTGTGAATGAAAATGTTCATGAAAGCATACTTGATCTTGAGAAAGATGTGGAAGTAAATTATGATCCGGGATTGTGGGGAAGTATAAATGATACTAAGAGGGTGATGATAGTTCAACGTGGTCCTATCAAGATTTTAATGAAAAATGATGAGTTTCCAAGTGAAAAGAAGAGTGGGAGAAATAGAAGTTTTTCTTCCAAATATTATATCCGTGAATTTCCAAATGGCGAGAAGCATGAAAGGAAATGACTTGTCTATTCAAATGAACTGAATAGGGTATTTTGTTTTTGTTGCAAGTTGTTCAAGAATAAACCAATGACAACCAATTTGGCGGAGAATGGAATAGACGATTGGCATAACCTTCCTACAAAGCTTAGAGAGCATGAAAGTAATCCGGAGCATTGTGCAAATGTTGTGAAGTGGGTTGACTTGCAAAAAGGACTAAAACTAAAGGCAACAATTGATAAAGATATAGAAGCACAAATTGAAAAAGAGAAAACTCGTTGGAAGATGATACTAGTTCGAATCATTGCGGTTGTGAAGACTCTTTCTCGAAATGGTTTGCCATTTCGTGGAACTAATATAAAGGGCAACCAAAATTAGATTGGGCTAGGGCAACCCAAAGCCCGGGGCCGGCCCTGCACTTATGCATAACAGAAGACAAAACGTAGAGAAAATAAACCTCCTTGTGATTCTCTTATACGTCTAAATATTTCAGACTCCATACAAGAAATTCACATCTCCTTGCATCTGAATAAGCAACGAAATCCGTAAAACGCAATCAAACATCTGAAAATTTTCGACACCCCTGAAATCAGTTAACAACGCGTAGCAACAGATTTGTACGAGCTTACAAGCGCGCGCGGACACCAAACATAGGGTCAATTGCGGATACACCCCCTGCGCTATCACCCAATTGCTGATAGACCCCCGGTAGTTCTGCCTAGGTAAAAAAATTTCTCAGACTCTTTAATCCTAAGAGACCTCCTGACCATCAATGAGTCACTCAAGACTGTTTCACTCACAACTGTCTATCTGCAATCGGGTGATACTACTACAGGACTGTCTATCTGCAATCGGGTGATACTGGGGGCCCTATCCGCAACGAACAACGCCCCGAAAAACACAGAATTAAACATTACCTGAAATCAGAGTCATCGCAAATCCTCTGAGCCTTCCACCCCTTGATCTCCCACCTCGACAGGATGGCGTTCCCGTACTCCGGCGCGATGCAATTACAAGAATAAACGAGCTTATTGTTTTCTTTCAAAAGTTTAGAGAAGATGGTTTTGAAAACATGATGAAAGAAGCCAATGAACTTGCTAATGATGTTGGTATCGATCCGACATTTCCGATAAAAAGAGTGGTTCGTAGAAAGAAGCATTTTGATGAGGATGTGGAAGCGAATGTGGAAGGTAGTCAATCACCGGAGGATAATTTTAGAGTTTCCTATTTCCTCCACATTATTGATCAAGCTCTTACATCACTCAAAGATCGTTTTGAACAATTCGAGCTCTATGAAGAAATCTTCGGTTTTTTGTTTAATGCAAAGTTCATGAGCATTGGTGAAGAAAAATTAATGGAACATTGCATTAGATTACAAAGCTACTTGGAACACAACCAACAATGTGATATACATGGAAAAGATTTATTCAATGACCTACGAGCTTTGCAAACAATATTGCCGAAGGAAGTGACTAAATCAATAGACATCCTTGACTTCATAAGATCTTATTGGGATGATGGTGGCTTTCAATGTGCATGGGTTGCTTATCGGATTTTGTTAACTATCCCAGTTACGGTTGCCTCGGCGGAGAGAAGTTTTTCCAAGTTGAAATTGATAAAAAGTTATCTTCGTACTACCATGTCACAGGAACGATTGAATGGATTGGCAATGATATCAATTGAAAATGAATACTTAGAGAAACTTGAGTATGATGACTTAATTGAAGAATTCGCTTCAAAAAATCAAGGAGAAGTATTTTTCTTTGAATTAAATTGTAACACAAATGTAATCTCTTCTTATATGAATATTGATTTTGCATGATAATATTATCAGTTTGAGCCCAATATAGAACGCTAAATTGTATTATATGTATTCATTTTTATCGTTATTGTTCGTACCAAATTTTTAATATAAAGGGCAACCAAAATTAGATTGGGCTAGGGCAACCCAAAGCCCGGGGCCGGCCCTGCATGGAAATTTCATGCAAAGGATTCATTACGAAGGACGGATCTCTTGACTGTGAAAATTGGATATTGTTGCTCCTGGTATGGAACTATCAGCATATTTAAGGAACAAATTACACAAGTACTAACGCAGTATATTTTTTGGTTATGAGAAACTAGGCTTATTTTCTATGAGACTGGAGTGGGTTCAGACTTTGGATCTTTGGACTGGAGTAGGCTGAATAACTGTGCAAGATCAGCGTCCACTGGAGTGGGTTCAGACTTTGGATCTTTGGACTGGAGTAGGCTGAATAACTGTGCAAGATCAGCGTCCAAGGATGTACAACAGCTACACTCAGGAGATTTACAAAATTCCCTTGTTCAATTATGTCCATTTTCTACCAAATAGTCCATCAAATGTAACTCCTGGATCTTCGCTAAACTGCATTGAGCCAAGATGATTTCCATGACATTGACCAAATGATATCCCAGCGGTCATGGAACAACATTAGTAGAGTAGCTGAACAACACTAAAATCAACGATCATGAATATAAGATGACCATCCATAGAAACATTATATGACAGCAGATAGATATATGCATGGTTCAGTTCCAATTTGGTTGATGGTAATATTTATGAAGATTTTATAATGATTTTTCTGCAATATGCTCATCTCACTGCCTTGGATGCTGACAACTACTACTTGTCTGGATGTCTGGTATATCTCAAGGAAAAGCATTCCGGCAGATTCTCTAACAAATTGTTCCAAAAGATTCATTCAGTTAGGACTGATTTCTTAACCGTCAAAATAGAATATGGATGCTCCTGGTATGCAACTCTCAACACTACTTAAGAAGCAAATAGTACTGAATCATTATAAAATCCACAATTTGGATTAAGAAGCAAATAGTACTGAATTCAACAAATTGCCTTAGCATATATTTGGAGGTTAGAAGACTCGATGATTTCTGTTCAGAAATATACAAATAGGGGTATCTATACACATGCTTATTCAACTCGCTCATTGTTAATATCTCATTTTATGAAATATTTATGAAGCAAATCCTTTTGTGCGTCAATGACCCATTACAGTAGCATCATGCAATTTTGAACTAACGAAAGATCCATTTATTCAAATTTAATGTTGGGCATTTAATGAATTGGGGGTCTTTCAATCAGTCTGCCGTCTTTGCAGCAAAGAATGCAAACTTGCTATATAACTGACAATATAACCAAGCAGAACTAGAACAAGGTAGGCTTATAGAAATACCATTGGAAACTACTACTACTTCATATTGGCAGGTTAGCTCAATTTGCAGCTTAACAGTATGAACTCCCCAGCTATCATTGTCCTTTCATCCACTGTCCCACGATCTTTTATATCTTGCCTACACACTTGGTCGGGAAACCTGGACATAATGGAAAAAGGATCGAGTACTCGAATCAGGTTATGGCAATGGCAAAGAATAAATAAACTTCACAGCTGAAGCATCGCTCGCATTTCCTGGTCATCTGTGAGACTGTCAGTCCTCATAATAACTGGAACCATGCTCACTCAAGTTTTTTTGAAAAAATTTGGTATTCGGTCTCGTGTATGAAAGAATTAGGAGGAAGATCCAATGAAGTAATGAGATTGGAAGAGAAAGGGTAGGCAAGAGCTCAGGAAGTGGTTTCCTAGGCTTCTCTACCCATAGGAAAGGTTGCATTCTCCTGATCTGTCATTGCTGTGACGGTCAGATATTTCCCGACAAAAATGCTATAGTTCAACTACTTTATAGTGGAGTTGAAAGGCTCAGAGCACTTGTTGAATTCAGAGGAAGAATAACAATCAAAATATATTATTGAAAAAACAAAATCCACAATTTCACATAAACAAATGACAATGACAATGGTGAGAAAAAGAATGGGCAAAAGAACTAAAAAAAGCTTTCTATCCTGAATCTTCTATTTGTGAACCAACAAATATCCCATGACCTAACCCTTAGCTTCTGCTCCTCCACAAGCAAGATTAGGAGTTGGGTCTAATTGATTCCAAGAACTGAACCACCTCGGCCATGCTTGGCCTCTTCGATGAAACATCTGAAGTACAAACCAAGCCCATCTTGAGAACCTGAATTAGTTCTGCCTCTACGAATCCTCTCAACCTTGTGTCAAAGCAACCAGACACAGTTCCATCCTCCAACACTCTCCTCACATAATCTCTCAAAATCACAACCTCTGCAGCTCCTGGACTCTCCACCGGCTTCCTTCCCGTTACTATCTCCAATAGAATCACCCCGAAACTATAGACATCACATTTATCACTATACCTCAGGCTCTGAGAAGCCAGCTCTGGTGCTACATAACCTATTGCAGTGTGAAACTTTGTCAATGCTCGGTTGCCCAAAATAGGCAACAAATTTATAAGTCCATAGTCAGATAACTTGGCTTCAAACTCTTCATCCAGTAATATGTTGGTAGATTTGATGTTTAGATGTAAGACTTGAGGCTTGCAGTCATGGTGGAGATAGGCAAGAGCTCTTGCTGTACCAAGAGCTATATTGAACCTCCTTGACCAAAAAAGCTCACCCCTTGCTCTGCTGCTAGTGCTGCCCGAATATCGATAGCCATGGAGATGGTGATAGAGGTTATTGTTCAGCACAAACTTGGATAGAATTAGTTGGGTGGTTGAAGACCAGTAGTAGCCTTGAAAGGCTACTAAATTTGGGTGCCTCAAACTTCCAAGTCTGCTCATTTCATGCTCAAACTCCTCCTGGTTCCTGATTCTCCCAAGGGTCTCTAGCTTCTTCACAGCAATAGAAACCCCACCTTCAAAGGTTGCTTTGTACACTGTTCCAATGGAGCCGCCGCCAATGAGGCAGTCCTTATCGAGGAGTGCCTTGGTTCCAGCCTCCCAATCTTCATACTTCGCTGGCAAGCTCTTGCTGAAAAGAACCAATTTTCCAATTATCGCACCCGAACCATTCGAACCTGGAGCAGTGCTCTCAGAGATCAAGATCTCAGACTCCTCTTCCTCTCTTTGCCTTTTTCTGTAAGCCAAAATGTTGATGATCGAAATAATGCAGACCCCAGCAAGGATCACAGCTGCAGCAACAATAGCAACTATGGCAGTAACACTCAGCACTCTAGTTCTCTTTGACACTCCCGGACAGACAGCGTTCAGCGGAGGACCACAGAGGAATGGATTGTGAGAGAATGACGAGGCATTGAATTTTTGGATTGTGGGTGACAAAGGGATAATTCCAGTAAGATTGTTGTAAGAGAGATTGAGATGGGTCAATGAGGTTAGTTTTCCGAGCGAAGCAGGTATTTCTCCGGTGAGTAAATTCTCAGAAAGATCGAGAAATTCGATATGGGTAAGATTGCCAAGGACATCAGGGATGGTTCCATTGAGCCGGTTGTGATGAAGGTCAAGATGTTTGAGAGAAGCCATGTCGTAGATATTCCCTGGGATTCTGCCATCCAACCCATTGCCTGATAAATCCCTGCACAACTCAAAACTCTGTAAATTCAATTAGAATTTCTTCCAAAGATTCAATCTATATAATTCATTTCGAGACTCACAGTTCGAGCAGAAACTGGCATTGGCCCAATGTGGCAGGAACCTCACCAGACAGTTGAAGATTGTTCAGGTCAAGAACCATAAGCATAATGATACCTCCAAGCTCCGCCGGAATTTTGCCATTGATATCATTATTCCCCAACCTAAGAATGGAAAGAGACTTCAATGACCCAATCCCTGATGGTATCTGTCCACTCAACTGATTAAACGCTAAATCTAACAACGTCAAGCCCTTGCAACCAGCAATGCCGGAATCAATCTCTCCACTCAAATCATTTCGCGAAGCATCAATGTACTCCAAATTCTGGCTGCAGGTTCCCAAACCTGGAATCTTCCCATTGAAGTCGTTCGAGGACACGTTGAAGTAGCTGAGATTGCTCAATGCAAGCAGACCGAAAGGGGCCTCTCCCGAGAACAAATTACCGCTAAGATCAATAAACTGCACGCTCCGACAACCCCCAATCTTATCTGCCACGGTCCCCGACAGCGAATTGCTCCTCAAAGATACAAAATTGATAGCCGGTGGGCTGCAGATCTGTGGCGGGAACCCACCACTGAGATTATTGAAGGAAAAATCGATTCCGTCGAGGTTCAAACAGTTGGCGATCGAAGTAGGAACCGGACCCGAGAGCTTATTGTGCGAAAACGAGACAAACCTCGTCTTAAAGCAGTTCCGGAACAAGTTCGCCGGAATCCCGCCGGAAAACGAGTTCCCACCAAGATCTAGCAGCCTGAGGCTAGGCCAGTCGCCGATGAAGTCAGGAATCGAACCAGAGAAGTGATTTCGACTAAGATTAAGCTTGAAGAGGGTCCCGATGGCGGCGAACTCGTCGGGTATGCCGCCGGTGAGGTTGTTGTCGAAGAGCGAGAGGATCTGGAGGGATCGGAGGCGGGAGAGCGAAGGGTTTAAGGTTCCGGCGAGGCGAGCGCTGTGGATAAGGATCTTGTCGACATTGCCGGCGAGATGCAAGGACGCCGCGGAGTCGCGGCAGGGTGAGGGAATGGGACAGGAGGCGTATTTCGGGCTGTCCGGTGGGCGGTCGCTGCTGACGTTGGATTTGAAACTGAGAGATAGGATGGTTTCTCCGTTGTCGTCGCGGCTGAAGGATGAGAACGACGGCGCCATAACAGCCAGGGAGCAGACAGAGGAGGAGAGGTTGTTGATTTCATGGTGCGGTCACCGCCGGAGTGAGCGTTGTCGACATTGTTTGATGGTTTTGTATTCTTAGTTAGGTAGAGAGTTGCCTGTGGGGATATTCATTGGTGTTTAATGCTGAGGAGCGTAGCTTTCCTCGGTTTTTTTCCCCCAACTGCTGCTACTAACCTCTCTCAATGCGGGGGGAGAGAGAGAGAGAGAGAGAGAGGAAGCTGCGTTTGGGAAGTGTGTGGACTTATTAGAATGAGGACAGTGTGGGCCATGTGGGCTGTGTTAAGTGGGGATGAGGTTTTATGTAACTGCGGATGTTTTTACGAGAATTATTATGTGCTATAGAAGAATATATAAAGAAAAAAATAAGCACAGAAATAAAAGCGGTTGTCCGAGAGACGAGACGTGGGGGAGTAGATTCCCCCTTGAATCTGATATTTACTACTGCGCTGTTGGAATCTTGTTTCATGCGGGTTTAAACAAAAGGAAAATGGTGTCAATCCCCCAAAAGTAAAATCTTAATATGCCAAAACCTTTTTTATCTTTTTTTCCATGTGGTTTAACCCTTAAAATACAACATTATGTTAAGTCTAGTTTCATGTTAAGTTCAGTTTATCATGTTAAGTCTAGCTAGTTTCATGTTAAGTCGAGTTTATCTTGTTAAGTTCAATTTTGGTTCATGTTAAGTCTAATTCATGTTAAGTCCAGTTTTGGTTTATGTTAAGTCTAGTTTCATGTTAAGCCCAGTTTGATCCGTATTAACTCCAGTTTGGTCCGTGCTAAGTCCAATTTAAATCATTTTAAGTCTAATTTAAATCGTTTTAAGTCTAATTTCATATTAAGTCTATTTTGATTCATGTTAAGTCCAATTTAATTTTTTAAGTCTAATTTATATCATATTACGTCTAATTCAACTTATTTTAAGTCTGAAAAATAAGTTGAATTAGACTTAACATGAATCATGTTAAGTCTATTTTAATTTATTTAAGTCTAATTTAAATCATGTTAAATTTTTTTAAGTCTAATTTAAACCATGTTAAGTCTAGTTTAACTTTTTTAAGTCTAATTTTATGTTAAGTCCAATTAAATTAGACTTAAAATAAGTTGAATTAGACATAACATGATTTAAATTAGACTTAAACTTAAAATAAGTTGAATTAGACATAACATGATTTAAATTAGACTTAAAAGGAATTAAATTAGACTTAATATGAATTATAGACTTAAAAGGAATTAAATTAGACTTAATATGAATTAAATTGGACTTAACATGAAATTAGACTTAAAATAAGCTGAATTAGACTTGAAACAAATTGAATTAGACATATCATGATTTAAATTAGACTTAAAAGGAATTAAATTAGACTTAACATGAACTGAATTAGACTTAATATGAAATAGACTTTCATGTTAAGTCTAATTCAACTTGCTTTTAAACTTAACATGAAAGAATAGAGGAGATAAGGACATTTTGGGGTTTTTTACTTTTTATTCCCTCTCTATGCTTAGTTGGTATGTAATAATTGCTAAAGAAGGGTTGCAGAACATAGAATTTTTGCTTTTGGGGCTAAACCACATGAAAAAAAAGTAGAGGAGCTGAAGCACATGAAGTTTTTTACTTTTGAGGCATTGGCACAATTTTTCCTTAAATATAAAATCTCTACTGTCAATTTTATTTCAGAATCTTAATTTCTTCTTTGATTCTGAGTTGACAGTTTAACATATTTGGTATTTTTTTAATAAAGTCCCTTAAATCTTTCAATTCCCTTAAGTCATCGAAATTACATAAGAATTGAAGGACTTAATAGCAACTTCCATGATTTGGGGACAAATTCATAACGTTCAAGATTTAAGGGACGAATATAGAAGAAAAAGGCCCTCTATTTTTATTGGTCAGGAGAAAGAAGAATACGAAGAATGTATAAAAGTAACCTAAAACTTGAATAATTGCAAAACAACTTAAGATTGAGGGACCTAGTAACAATTTCAATGATCTGTGGGACTAATTTCAAATATGAAAGATTAAAGGAAATATTCACACAAAAAAAAACCCATTTAAAGTATGAAGTAGATATGATCTAGAATCTTTATAACAAGAGAACAAGAACGCATGTCGAAATTTACATTGCTCCAATTTAAATACAAAACAGAAGAAGTTAAGAGTTCTATCTCCTTCACTCAAACCATTAATTTTGATTACAGTGTTTTTATATACTGTGGCCGAAATTTACACTAGTCTGATTCATATATGTTTTCGTGTAACTATTGTGATACATCTTTGCTGTGAAAAGAAAGAAAGGAAAAAAAAAAAGGATTTCAGTTGTAATGCAAGAGGAGGAGCATTTATATATGAGAAAAACATCTATTACTATTATTTAAGAGATTTATTTTTGTCCCCATGCTAGTAGGGGAGCATTCCAGATAGAATATGACACTTATCATATCTATATTCGCTTTTCAAAAATGAATACAATCACGGATACAGATATGAGTCGGTTAGAAAAAGTAAAGATCATATTCGCGCTGGCCTGTTTGTTTGCACGGAAGTAATTATGAAGTAGCTGAAGTAAAAGAAGTAAAAGCTACTTCTGCTACTTCCAAGCAAAAAAATGTGTTTGGTTCTCTGAAAAACTTACTTCCAATACTTCCCTAAATGCTTATGTGGCGCCTACGTGTCATCCTTACTTCCAAAATATTTTTTCAATCCTTAATACCCAGAAGTAGCTCGGAAGTAGCTGAAATGCATATTAATTAGGACATAAATAAATTTTTTTTATTAATATTTCCTTTATTAGTTACTTCTAACAACTTTTCAATGATAAAATTACTTTCTAGTAATATTTCTAAATGTTATCCAAACAAAAAAAAAAGTAAATGAAGAGGAAGAAGTTCTACTTCTATTACTTCTAAAAATATATGAAACAAACAAAAAAATGCTATTTCCACTACTTCCTACTTCATAGCTTTGAAAGTTACTTCGATAACCTACTTCTTACTTCTAATACTTCCATTATCCAAACGGGCCCTAAACAGAAATGGATACGGTTTGGATATCAGAGAATCAGATACGGTTATGATCACAGATACAGATAGGATATTTAGGAAACGTATATGACTCAGACATATGTCGAATATGACAAAAAATGTATAATCACATAGAATAAGATAATACATATAGATGGAATCATATATCTAATTTAAACCTTGAACAAGTGCCTATACTATAACAGCCTCATTTAGCTTATAGCACTAGGATTTTAGTGACGCGGTGGAGGGTAGTGGGGAAAATGCAAACTGCAATAAGTAATATGCGAATCAAATATATAGCATGTTTGTTTGTAGCCTAGTGGTTAGGCTAATTACTTTATAACTAAGTGGCCAAGGTTTGAACCCTGGCAAATGCATTAGTTATTCATATTTCTTAAAATGAACATCCGTATATCCGAACCGTATTCGAGTAAAAGGGAAAAATCATATATGAAACCGAATCCGTATCCGGTCAGTTTTAGATATTGGCTACCCTATCCACATTAGGGGTGAGCACGGTTCGGTTCGGGTCGGTTTTTACTAAAATTTGAACAACCGAACCGAACCACCTACAATTCAAAACCGAACCGAACCATTGCAAATCGGTTCGGTTCGGTTCGGTTCGGTTTGTTCGGTTTTAACTTCATCAAGTATAACTTTACTTTAATTTATCTTTTATATATTCTTATTACCCTATGTCAGCATGTATTTATTTTTTAACTTTACTTTAATTTATTATTCTTGCTCATGTATGTATACTGTTTTTAAGTGAAGTAACTTGTCCTTTTGGATTAAATACTAGACTCTAACGTTGTAATTTTTTAGTAACAGACTTGCTTTGTCTTTGGGTAAACGGGTAGGGTTTGAGGCAAGGGAATATATTCGGTTGGTTCGGGTCGGTTCGGTTTGAAAAATTGTCAACCCGACCCGAACCGTCTTACTCATAAAACCGCTTTTTTCGGGTCGGTTCGGGTCGGTTCGGTCGGTTTTTTCGGTTTGAACCGAACCGTGCTCACCCCTAATCCACATCACTATCGGATACGGTTGCAGTCAATTCGGATATATTCAAACCATTTAGCAGCCCTACATACATGAAGTCAAAAATCCTCACAATTAATACATAGTTTTAGGTAGATGAGATAAACTTGGAAAATTTAAAATATTACCCCTCTAACAGTATCCCTTCTATATTCTTCACAACCACGCCAATTCGTCCCCACTAACCCTCTTTCATCTCCCATTTACCCCTCCATCCCTCCCACTTCCTCATAATTTTAACGTAAGGTTTGGATTGAGTATATGGGCATAGCGAACACAATAAATACTAGTACACTTTTAACTCAATATCTAAACTTCGTTCTATTACCACAGTAAAGCCTCCAACAACTTGTTCAATGACGGGGATAGTTGTGAAATTTTTTAATGATTTATTAGCAATTCGCTCTTAAACTTTATATTCTCATATGTGAAATAAAAAAATGTAAAAATACGTTAAAACAAAGCAAGAGATCACCTTCTTTTTTTTAACAAATTTCAAACAATTAAAACGGTGGTTGTGTAGCAAATCATTTATCAAGATTTATTTATTTATTTTGAATATAATATAATCCAAGGACCTAGGAAACCAAATTAATTATAATCCACTTAATTCGTTACTAATTTTTCTAAATACTTTTCTCTTTCCGGTAAGCATGATTAGTTATGATGATACCCTACTTTTTGCTCTAGCACGCAACACATGATCCTCAAAGATAATAGTCACACCTTTTCTGCTTGGGTTCCATACTTTCAAGCTTTCTGCTAGATGACAGGTAGGATGGTCAGCTTTGTTCCTAATTAATTAAACTAACAAAGGACTAGGTTATCAAGTTTAAAAAACAATAAGAAGAGAGCAAACACAAAGAAAGAGAAAGTGTTGATGTGGGAAATTTAGTGTGGGGATTGGGAGAGGAAAGGACTATTTGGGGTCCCTTAATATTCTCTTAATTATCTTGAAGAATGAGTGGTTCTATAGTGATCTGCACAGAATAAGAGGTTAGAGGTCCTAGAGGTTGTTTCCACTAACGTGCTCTTCGATGCTCAAGTCAGTGATTAGTGTGTTAATTCGAAGAGGAAATCAGAATGTAGTCTTTAATGTTTTTTTTGTGTGTACTTGAGAATAGGAAAGATGATGCTATTTAAAGGAAGGTATTGAAGGCATTTTGGTAATTACCGATTGGCTGATCTGACATTGTGTCGTTGCTTTACACATGTCTGTAACAGATTGGTCAGAGATAGAGAACTTTACTCACAATATTTAATGTGATGGTGACAGAATGGCTAGATTGGTGGCGTCGTTGCCGGAGAATCATCGTGATATTGGTCATGCATCAAATGTGATGTCCACTTGGTGGCGGAGTATGAGCATTGCACTGTTCATCATTAAATGTGAACACTATTGATTTCTGGTCATTCTTTATTCAGGGCTTCCATACTGAACCTGACTCAATGACGTTCTTTGATTAAACTCAAGCTCAACCGCGGAGACCAACTTGAGGACACCTTTTATCTCATACCCGGGTCGTGCAGACGAGTCAACTAAGTTGATAGCTTGGATTTGGATTGGATGTGTTAGCCATTTTTCCAGTCCTCAAGCTCAACCGCGGAGACCAACTTGAGGACACCTTTTATCTCAGACCCGGGTTGTGCAGACGAGTCAACTAAGTTGATAGCTTGGATTTGGATTGGATGTGTTAGCCATTTTTCCAGTCCTACTATTCTACCACATGTCCAGTCTAAGGGCATAATGATTTTCAACGTATAAGATTGACCCCATTTCGCTTGAACTTGGGTAGCTGAGTGCAAGTGCAATCGAACAGTTCCATCTTTTTATTGTTGTGAGAATCGAGACTACCTTTATCAGAGGATATCTATTTTTTTACGTAAGCAAAGATCATCTAGTGGAGTGGCGCTTCAGTTTGAGAGAAGTTTTATCTTTCAAAAACTGTCAGCTATTTCTTGAGAACCACATCAATAGTTCTAATCTTGCCACGTAGTATTCACCTCTGCCTATTTATGCCCAGCCCCTCTATTACCAAACCCTAAAAGTTCAACATTGGCGACAATATCCCACCCTTCATTTTTAAAATTTTCATTGACACTCCTCACCCAACATCTTCAATGGCGTTTGGTAGTCAATCTGTGGTTGTTAGCAATGAGGCTAGGATCGCTCTGCGGTGGGAGTTCAAGTCCAGGGTTCCTCAATCTAGTCTTGAGTAGTTCATCAGAGACTTCGACATCCCTAGCGGCTTTACTCTATCTATTCTGATGAAAGAGCTCATCATATATTGTTGGATGATGGTGTAGTCCACCACTTGGATTTTGGTCTTTGTTTGCCACCGCATCCATTTCTTTGTCGTTTGTTCAGAGTGTTGGTGATTTCTCCGACACAGTTGAAGCCAAACTCCATTGTCCACCTCATCGCCTTTCTTATCATTTGTCATACGGTTCATGTGGAGCTCACAATGGGAATCTTAGGCCATCTACTATGCGCAAAGTCCAAGAAGAGTCGAGGGCCACTATTATTAGCAGACTGTTAGTGGTCACCGCTTGGTCTCCAACATCCCTAATACAAATAAGGGGAGGGAAATTTTTCTTTTTATCTTTAGTGCCAACAGTTAGGTCTCATGTTTATGAGCCTACTATTTAATCTAGTTTTGATAATTAACAAATAATTTCTAATATCATTTATCGAGTGTTTGTATTTATTTGTTAGGTATTCTATACAAATATCCTTGTTGGAGGTTGGTTGGACTTGCGCATTCACAATGATATTCAAAGGAGGTTGGAAGGAAAATAGGAATGAATTCATCGC
Organism: Asparagus officinalis; assembly: GCF_001876935.1. Taxonomy (NCBI): domain Eukaryota; kingdom Viridiplantae; phylum Streptophyta; class Magnoliopsida; order Asparagales; family Asparagaceae; genus Asparagus; species Asparagus officinalis. The sequence goes on from NC_033797.1 coordinate 106,486,484, forward strand.
AATTCAAGTCAAGATTCATCATTGCTTCACCTGCATCAAGAAGAGCTTATTGAAGATCATTTGCTTGGGTATATAGTTTTGTAGTTTAGCCTTTACTTAATGTGTTTATACTTTAAAGCTTAAACTACACACATACATGTTTTCGTTTATTCGAATTATACGTTTTTGGGAAAATAACGGGGTTACGGATTAAAGATTTGATTATACTATTTTACATCTTTTCTTAAGTCTATAAGTATATTTGAAAGTATTTCAAAAATCTATAAGTATATTTGAAAGTATTTCAAAAACTTTTTTAGAATTAATTCATCAAAATCAAGTTTGTTTAACAAGTTTGTATTTTTGACCAGTTTATAAAATAAATAAGTTTTTAATAATGGGAAATACAATCTGAGAAGTTCTTATTCTAACATGTTCAACTTCATGTGTATAAACATTTTCCAAAGATTTATCATTTTTGGAGTTGATTTACTATGTTAAATCAATTTTACAAAATCAAGTGTTCAGCAGTTTTTAGAATCTGAAATATCTGTTTTAAAACAGTGAGTTTTTATAAATACGAAGTGATATTTTAAAAATTTCTTCTTTAACATGCTTTTTTCATGTTTATAAATGTTTCCCTAAATTTTATAATTTTTAGAGTTAATTTGTTATTTTTAATTGAATTTACAAACTCAGATTTTATGGAAACAAGTTTCATGCTATTTTTGCAAAATAGATAAATTTTCACAAGCGAAAAATGATATTTCAAAATTTTCTTATTTAACATGTTCATTATCACATATATAAACATTTTCACAAGTTTTACTATTTTTGGAGTTGATTTGTTATTTTTAATTGATTTTACAAAATCAGATTTTTAGGTTTCATGTTTCTATGAATAGTGCTCTATGAACAGTGCATCGCTCGACCGACATTGTTCATCAGTCGACCGATCAACGGTCAGAATCACAGTAACGGCTAGTTTTTAGGTTGTTTGGTTATAGAGGCTATATTTATGCCTCATAACCCATTTGTTTCACTAAGAAATTTTACAAAATAGTTTTGGCGGTTTGTTTTAAAGGTTTTGAGAAAAATCAAGTGTGTGAAGAGAGTTTCACAAAGAGAGGAATCGAAATTTCATCCTTGAGGAGTTCAACCACGAATCTTCATCTCTTTATCTTTTAGAGAAGTTTTTCTAACTCTTTCTTCTAGCTAATCTTATATTTTGATTCTCATATTTTTATGCTAGATTGAATTGAGTTTAATTTTATTCTTGTTCACTGTTTACACACACAACCTTTTGAGCTTAAGTATTTCACATTTAGTATACTTGGGTTGTGGGAGTGTATCTTTTAGTGAGCTTCAATTTCGTTCTCAATCTTTGTTAGAGAACAAATCATTTCATTTATACTAATTGTTGAAACGCGTTGTAATACACAAGGACACTTAGAGGAGTGGTTGTGAGAAGAACGAGGTCAATTTTAAGAGGAGTGGCTTGGTTGTAAAAGCCTAAGGAGAGGTAGTAATTCTAAGCACTTGAGGAAGGTGATACGGGTCGGCCAACACTTAGAGAAGTGTATTGTGTGATTGACAACGTGTGAGTTGTAAAAAGTTTTCGGTGAACTTTGAAAACCGAATTGTGTAGTTGTGTTGATATAGTAGAGGATCTCCTCGATGTGAGGAGTGGAGACGTAGGTCGAGGGTTGATCGATTTTCGTGAACATATCCTTATGTTTGTGATTGTTTTGGTGCACTCTTATTGTCTCATTGTTTATATCGCCTATTGGTTATTTGTTTATCCTTGCATATATCACTTTGTATATCATATTGCTAGGATATTAGTTAATAAGTTTTTAATTTGGCACCGATATCGGATTAGATTACCAATTACCATATTCACCCCCTACTCTAGGGTACTTTCACCAACCCAATCATGGCTGGAGATAAAGAACAAGGTTTTTAGGGTGGTACCGCTTTGGAAGATTGAGAGGTTTGGGCTGGAGAAGATCCAAGCTTACACAGGTTCTCGCCATAGCAAGAATCGGTTTGACAATGTTGTGCTTTGAACTACCGACATTTATCTTGTTCCCACCACTGACGCGGATGTTACTTGGGCTGCTTTGCTAGCCCTGGAGTCGAATGAAGTGCCCCTGGCGGGTCCAGCTGCAGTTCCTAAAAAGTGTCCCTTGTAGGCGTCGAAAAATGCCTATAGGTATCCACACACAGCTCGAGATGGAGAGAATGTGATGAACGCTATTATCTAAGTCAAAGAGGATTATCTGATACCGACCAGCAAATCAACGAACTATTGATGACGTGGCCCGCGTGCTCATCGGCCACCACCAAGTGGCCCGCATACTCACCAAACAACCAAATGGTGGCCAAACGACCAAATGGTGGCCGCACGCACCAAATGGTGGCCGCAGTTAGCCCGCATAACCAATGCGGACACTGTCGGCAGCCACCAAATGGGGCCTAGCCACTAAATTGGGGGCCGAGCCACCAAATGTGGCCCGCATACTCACACAACAACCAAATGGTGTCAAACACAAAATGGTGCAAACGACCAAATGTGGCCGCAGCCACCAAATGGTGCCGCAGGCAGCCGCAGTCACAAATGGTGGCACACCAAGGCGGAGCCAACCAAATGGGCACGAACCACGCAATGCGGCCACACAACATGGCGGCCGAGCCACAAATGCGCCACACACCAAATGGCGCCGCGCCAACCCAAACCTGCGCACGAGCAACAAACATGTTGAACCCTGCGCACACGTCGACCGAGCCACCCAGGACTCTTTTTGACTTCCAAACCTCCCAAAACACGGATTTCGATGATTTTTAAGGATTCTTTCATCCCAGAACCTCCCCAATTGTTTTGAGGTTATCCTTAAACGCGTTTAAGTGGTTATTAACTACATATAACGTTTAAACAAAAATTCTTATTCGAAAGGACATCTCCAAAAGTCTATAAATAGAAGCCTAGGGTCTTCTTTCAAGGGGATCTGAGATTGAGAAGGCGAGGTGCTGTCAAATTGTCCAGTTAACCACGAATTTTAGAGGAGAATCATCAGAGCTTGGCGAACACTTTCATAAAGAAAGCCCCTTCGAAAGGTTTGTGATTCTTTTCCCTTCTTTCCTCCGGATTAAACTTGGTTTTAATCTCGAGAAGAGCCACAATCTCGCTTGGTCGTGATTGTCGCTTCCGCAATTGTTTCCTTCGTAAAACAAGAGCATAATTATATTGTCTATCGGGTTGATCTGCGGTAGTCCACGGACTAACGCGTCCCCGGCACAAGCAAAGATCCCACGCAAAGCAGCGGAAGATAAACTACTGCTGCGTTTTGTTTGATAAAGTTGTAATCTTTATTTTTCGTTGTAAGAAGATCTTATAAAAAGATCAACTCTTCTTTCAGTTTGAACTTGTAATCGATAAACGGTGTAATAGGTTTTGAAAACCCAATGGAAAAAAGGCCCAACTTTTGACTACAAAACAAACTGGCGACCACAGTGCGGAGCTGACAGCTTTTCTCCAAAGCTGTAGTGTCGCAACCGAAGGTCATCTCATCCGATCAACGAAGAGTCGCAGTACTGAGTTCGACCAAAGCAAAATTATGAAGAATACTTATCCTCCTCTTCCCGATCATCCTCCCCCTTCGCTAGGATATGGAGAAACTCCAGCGAGGAAAGGCTCGAGGACACTTGGATTTGAAGCTTTCAAACCAAGGACCTCCATCCTGCAGCGCGTTCAAGACACTCCTTGCCCAAAGCTGAAGCTGCTACCGAAAGCAAACCCGACCTTATCCAGAGGGCCGTCAAAAGACCGGCCGTCCAACGCCTTGCCACACAATTGCGCCAAAGCCTTCCGACGCCAGTTGATGGAATCCGCTATGCAACAGATCGAAGTCTAGAAGACTGCCCAACCGCCACGGGACAGCAAGCTGGGACTGGTCCAAACAACGACGAATGAAATGGGTTCCCCGTTAGAGAAACACGCTTCAACTCTTGAAGCAACGAATCAAGAAGCCGCCATTGCTTTATCTTGCGCACGCAAGAATTCTTAGGAATGCAACAGCCAAGAAACTACAAGCAAAGCTTGTTGTGCAGACGACAAACATGAGGCCAAAACCACGTCAAATATGGAGAGCAAAATCCAAAAACAAGGCCCGAAAAAGCAAAGTCACTGGGCTGCTGGCTCGGCAGCGGCCGAGTCCATCAACTACGGCTCGGCCAAGGCCGAGCCACCAGTTGCTGGCTCGCGTCACCGCCAAGCCGATTCACCTCCGTTTGCAGAAATTTCGCCTCCCGCGACCAGTTTCGAGTCTCTGACAGCTCCTGTTTCTGTTCTGGTGATTTCCTCACCTTCAGTAGAACCCCACGGCAGTGTGGACTTGTCCCGATTTAAAATGAGCATTATGGATCGTCTCGGTCCTTTGCATAAAGATGAACCCCGTATAGTTCGTCAGACTGGGGGTCGTACGCGATTCTCCAGTAAGTCAAAGACCCCTCTTACGGAGAAAGTACCAGTAACCACTTGCCTTGGACTGCGGGTAGAAGTCCAAGAGCCTGTTGAGTCCTCACGCGCACGAAGACGTGTTTTCAAACGAGCGACTCTTGAAAATAATGACAAGGCATTATATCTTCAAAGAGAGCCTTATTCGTCAGAAGACGACGATATTACAATAGGAGGATTATGCCAACACAAGATAGGTTGCTCCGATAATCATATCGATGAGTTGTACTATCAGACTGGGGGATTATGCCAACACAAGATAGGTTGCTCCGATAATCATATCGATGAGTTGTACTATCAGACTGGGGGTAAGAATAGATCTCGGAAGAGAAATACCCTCCGATAATCATATCGATGAGTTGTACTATCAGACTGGGGGTAAGAATAGATCTCGGAAGAGAAATACCAGGGAAATGGATTCTCGTTGTCCATGTACTAAACTTATTAAGGCGGTATTGTCAGAATGTAACTATTCCAAGACCGCCTCGCAAAGGATTTCGGTGTTTGAAAGACTTTCTACAGAAACGCTGAGACACAAATCAAGACGTTTCCGTAAAAGAAAGCCGACCGTTCAAGAACGTGAATTCTCAGAATTCACAATTAACATGGCAGAAAAAGGAAAATCCACGCGACGCTTCAGTCCCGAACCTTTTCCACAAATATCTCAATGATTGACTCGGCTACAAACCGGGGCTATCAGCGAACCTTTTCCACAAATATCTCAATGATTGACTCGGCTACAAACCGGGGCTATCAGGCCTAGAGATTACAACATAATTCAGAGAGGACAGTCGTCAGACGATGAGGCGTCAGATGCTAACTCTGCGATCGCTTCAGATGCCACTGTGCCCAGTACGGGACAGACTCGAGGGTCATTCATGATCACCATTGAACAGATGGATCAACTTCTTCAAGAAGCTTTGGCAATGCAAAAAGAGGACTTTAAAATCGAAATGGAGATGGCCGTGCAACGGGTTAAAGATTTACATGCCCAACAACTCCAGCAGTTGACAAATCAGCGCGGTGAATCTAGTCGTCGAACTACCAATCAAATAGATAGCGACTCAGAAGTGGAGGAGAATATCAATGCCGATGTTCCACTTGAGGATAAAAATGCTGAAGACGTCCTTAACACTGGGGGTGGCCCCACTAATAATACCAACACTGGGGGTGGCACCACTATCCCTTTCCAAAATTGCCCAAAGAAAGATGCATGCGAAGACCTTAAGATGAAAGACCTCGAAAGCAAAATCAATGCCTTGATGTCTGCTCAAGAGGTAAAGAAGACCGGCATTCCGTGTCCTTACCCGAGGGAGTGAGACTCAATTCCATACCCAGCGAAGTTCAACCTGATCAACTTCACACCGTTCGATGGGAAGGGTTCCCCCACTCAGCACTTGATTTATTTCAAGTCCTACTTGGGAGTGATCTCTAGCAACGAGCCTTTGATGGTCCGGTCATTCGTTGGCACCCTTCGCGGGCCTGCATTCGATTGGTACCGCCGTCTCAAGCCTGGAAGTATTAACAGCTGGGACGACATGGAGAGTTCATTCCTTAACAATTTCTTCGACGATGATACCGAAGTGTCGATCGGAGCCCTTTTGGACGAAAAGCAAAAGGATGGGGAGTTAGTTGACAGCTTTGTTAAACGCTTCCGCAACAAAGCAATGAATTGCTGAGATCCGGTCACGGAGGAATTCATCCTCCAAACCTGCCATAATAACCTTTCCATTGACATCCTAGAAGCACCGGGGGTCGTGCCATCCAAGACTTGGAAAGAGCTGAAGGTGCGCGGAGAACAGGCCGAACTCTTCCTCAGAAGGAAGAAGGCCGAGAGAAGCCAGCCGACGGCTAACCGTCCAAACTCAAGTATTTCTTCTTATAATAAAGAAAAGGTACCTGCAGCGGCTGTTGACTCTAATCAGACGTCACAACAGCAGCCTCAGAAGCAACGAAAGACTCCGGATCTGAGACTCCAAAAAGAGTACTCCTTCAAGGTTGAAGAGGTTCCGGCTATCTTCAAGTACCTCCTTGAAAACAACAAGATCAAGCTACCACCTATCACAAATCAGGAGGAAGCTGACAATACTACGGATCCAAAGTACTGTGCGTACCACAGGAGGATCCTTCATCCTACCAAGGCTTGCTTTGCTCTCAAGAACAACATTCAAGCCTTGGTCGATGCCGACATCATAACGCCAAAGTGAGCCGAATGAGAACACACTCCGACAAGTATAAGAATATAAACTGCTCCTTCTGACACTCCGACAAGTATAAGAGTATAAACTGCTCCTTCTGACACTCCGACAAGTATAAGAGTATAAACTGCTTCTTCTGACACTCCGACAAGTATAAGAATATAAACTGCTCCTTCTGACACTCCGACAAGTATAAGAGTATAAACTGCTCCTTCTGACACTCTGACAAGTATAAGAGTATAAACTGCTCCTCGATACTCCAATAGATATATGAGTCTAAACTATTTCCTTTCTTCCATAGGAAGTTCCTGGAGAGTGCCATGCATAGTATTTTTAAGGATAACCCGATCATGCAGCTGATACAATGATAAACCTAGTTTCGTAAGAAAAGCTAGGGGTGGATGATTCATGTAACGGGAAGTTCCCAGAAGAATGCTACATGTAGCTTTCTTAGGGATAACCCTATCATTACAAAAAAGGTGATAAACACTAAACCCCACTGTGATTTTCAAACACTCTTTTGCTGAGACGAGATTCGATCACCTCGTTGGATCAATCTCCCCTCACAAAATTCCCATTAGTGTTTGACGACTCACAGTATTCCATCACAAAAATCCCCCACCGATCAGACTAATTGACGGTGGGATCATCGAAATTCTTTCCGGTTTAACTCATTCAAAAAAATCCCCCACCGATCAGACTAATTGACGGTGGGATCATCGAAATTCTTTCCGGTTTAACTCATTCAAACTTCCGCTATGTTTGTGCACTCAACACTTTCATGGTTAGAGTTCGGATATAATGCTTAGAATTTTGATCTGTCAATCTTTGACGAATTGTCAAACCCCTTCGTGTTAATTCCTTATCACTTGACACTAAGAACCCCTACTGAGTGATTTGTACAGGTCAACACTCCCACTGTGATTTGTACTCCCACTCTCACTGTCCATTTGGTCAAACCTTCTTACAGTTAGGACCATAACCAAAATCCCCTCTCGATTCCTTCAACGAACGAGAGGTCCGTTTTCAGATTGAGCGATCAAAACTTCCTACAGTTAGGATCGTCTTAAACCTCCCACTTGGTCAAACCTTCCTACAGTTAGGGCCAAAACCAAAATCCCCTCTCGATTCCTCCAATGAACGAGAGGTTCACTTTTAAATCGAGTGATCAAACCTTCTTACAGTTAGGGTCACCTCAAACTCCCGCTTGGTCAAACCTTCCTACAGTAAGGACCAAAACCCCAATTCACTCTCGATAAACGAGAAATTCACCTTTAGTTCGGTAATCAAACTTTCCGACAGTTAGGATTATCCAAAATTTTTGATTCTCGGAGTGGAGATCCCACTCCTAGTTTCCCCTTTCCGGATTCTGAGGGTGGAGATCCCACCTCGAGTCTTCTTTCCAACTTGAGATAGAATATAAAATTCTTCCTCTTCAGTGTTGGGAGATAGAATATAAAAATCTTCCTCTCCCATTTCGGGTTCGTCTTTGCCCCAAGAGAAGACACCATCCTTCAACTCCAAAAGCCGGTTTAGTCTTTCACCGATTGAAAAAGATACCAGAATCCAGTCTGGGGTATTTTATCCCGAAGCCTGAGCAGGGATAAGTCAGCGCCTGACATGTGTTGCCGGGTAGTCTATTCCCGTAAGAAAGACAAAGTCTATGTATTCAATATCGTAGCACTAAGAGAGTTAATTCTCTTAGCACAACGTCACATACGGAACGGACCTAAACAATCCGCATGCTAGCCCGACTCAAACGGTAGTCGGTAAAGGCGCATCAAACCCGTTGATGGCTGAGGGTTTGCCAAAAATCCTATATATACGAAAGTCACTGACGCACCAGCCCCATTAGTTGGTCTCGTGACTTAGACATCCAACAAATTCAGGATAATATCCACACGTACAGATGAATCAGCTTTAATAGTTGGTCCTGCAGCCCAATATTTGGGACCGCCACACTCCAACGCCTTAAGAGCTTAAACTATGGAGACTCCAACAAACGTACGAGTATAAACCGTGTCAATCGCCGGTCAACTCGTTACAACTAAAATCAACGCCGGACAACGTGTTATAGTAAAGGTCGATGCCGGTCAACGCATCAGCAATTTCACCAAAATAAGACAAAAGATGATTTCAGGGAGTTCAATCGCATTCAGATATGAATTTTTGACGAAGATGATCAGTTCAAAGTCAACTCAATGACACGAGCTAAGTTCAGAAACTTAAACACCAACTTCAATTCAAGATTTCGACAATGGTCAGACGATAAATACAAGCACCGGAAGAACTTTATTTATTCGACAAAACACCGAATAGATTGAAGGCTGAATTCCCTCTACGAGATTGAGGAAAAGGCCTATCTTATCCAAAGCATTCCAGACTCCCCTATAAAAGAATGAGTCTGAAATACTTTGGAGGGGGTATCTGTAGGCGTTAAAAAATGCCTATAGGTATCCGCACACAGCTCGAGACGGAGAGAAGGTGATGAACGCTATTATCTAAGTCAAAGAGGATTATCTGATACCGACCAGCAAATCAACGAACTATTAATGACATGGCCCGCGTGCTCATCGGCCACCACCAAGTGGCCCGCATACTCACCAAACAACCAAATGGTGGCCAAACAACCAAATGGTGGCCAAACGACCAAATGGTGGCCGCACGCACCAAATGGTGGCCGCAGGCTGCTCTGAGGTTATCCATAAACACGTTTAGACAGTTATAAACCGCAGATAATGTTTAAACATCAATTCCTACTAGGAGACACATCTCAAAAAGCCTATAAATAGAAGCCTAAGGTCTTCTTTCAAGGGGATCGGAGATCTGAGATTAAGAAGGCGAGGTGCTGTCAAATTGACTAGTCAACCACGAATTTCAGAGGAGAATCATCAGAGCTTGGCGAACACTTTTATAAAGAAAGCCCCTTCGAAAGGTTTGTGATTCTTTCCCCTTCTTTCCTCCGGATTAAACTTGGTTTTAATCTCGAGAAGAGCCACAATCTCGCTTGGTCGTGATTGTCGCTTCCGCAATTGTTTCCTTCGTAAAACAAGAGCGTAATTATATTGTCTATCGGGTTGATCTGCGGTGGTCCACGGACTAACGCGTCCCCGGCACAAGCAAAGATCCCACGCAAAGTAGCGGGATATAAACTACTGCTGCATTTTGTTTGATAAAGTTGTAATCTTTATTTTTCGTTGTAAGAAGATCTTATAAAAAGATCAACTCTTCTTTCAGTTTGAACTTGTAATCGATAAACGGTGTAACAGGTTTTGAAAACAATGGAAAAGGCAACTTTTGACACAAACATCCCTATCCTGAGTTAGTAAAAGAGAAGGTTCTGGTCACTCTTCAGAAGGCGACTGAGATTGCTGTCAGATTAAAAGGTCCGCGATTGACTACTATCCAAGCTGAGAGGACTGAGAAGAAGAAGAAGAAAAAGATAGCTTCGAAGCGACCTTGTCTATTTGAAGGTGGCATTCAAGAGCATCTTTCTCTAGATGAGGAGGCTGAGGGGGAGTAGTTGCAATTTGAAGCTACTCTTGGCCAAACTAGTGGAGCTCCAGCCTTGCAAGCTCTCTTGGTCCTTTCGCTCGAAGTTAGTGAGGTGGAAGATGATTCCCAGCTCCCGGTGATTCATTAGGAGACTGCCGATGGGGATGTCCCTGTCTTAGAATCGACAAGGTTTGAGATCTCGGGTGGGGCTGAGGACAATGCGGGAGTGTCAGTTGAGCTAATGGGAAGTCTAGGGTCATTTAGAAGGCTAGGGAAGGAACCAACAATTATGGAGCTAGTTATCAGAGAAAGGCATGTTGCTAGAGAGGAGCTGGACTCTCAAGCCACTGCTTGAGAAGGTCGATATTAGTGGCCTTCCCCCTATCATGTCAACGAGGTTCCTCCCTCTACTTGGGAGAGGATTAGGGAGATATTGATGGGATTTTTCAATGCTTGTGCTCCCCATGAGGAGGAGGAGTTTTCCGAGGAGCACATCTTCGTCCCCTCAAGTCAGATAGACTTCAGAGTATCAGTGCTGGAATTTAGGGCGGACTAGGCTAAGGCTGTTGACCAATTCCTTCTACCGACTGATATGGAACTTTTGAGAAGTGTGTCTAACACCAAACTTCATCAAGCCCTCCGGAGTTATCTCATTCGAGGAGCTCTTTTAGAGTTTGAGTTATTCTGTCGACTTTAGGACTCTTGGGAGCTTTTCCATAGGTTCCGGGATGAGGTGGAGGTTCACAAGAAGGTTCTAAGGCGACTGAGCTGCTAGTGGCCACCAAGGGATCTAAGCTCACAATACTCGAGAAAGGCCAGCGAAGTGGGAGCATGAGCAGATCACTTAAGGTGCTAAGATCATAGCGCTCATCAATGCCTCTTGACAGAAGGTGACCTAGATTGTCAAAGCTTAAGAAGATATAAGGATTCTCTAGGAAAACCACTACCCTCTCCAACGTAGGCCTTACTAAGGAGAAGGTCAAGTACCTTGAGTTGGAGGTGCGGGTTGAGAAGAGGTGGGGGATGATGCCTTTGAGCAGGCTTAAGTTGCTCGTCTCGATGTTAAGGAGCTAAAGTCTTGGCTGCAAGATGAGATGGCTAGCGAGAATCGCTTCGGTAGGAAGCGACTCAGATTGCCAAAGAGGTTGAGCAGTGGCACAATTCCTTGCTTGCTCAAGTCCAAACATTCCATGGCTAAGTGTCATTCTTGGAGTCGGAGGCCCATCGGGTTGAGGTGGTCAAGGAGTATCATAATAGTACTTTGGAAAAAGTGAAATTCATTCTTGCTTACAATGTGGGCTTCGACTATATGATGTGGCAGCATCCTTCTAAACTTCAGACCCCCTAACTCCCCCATCGCTTTAGATATCTCTCCTGAGTTAATGACAACCTTAACGCTTTAAAGGACATCAAAATGGCAGGATGAGGATTCGTTTTATAGGATGAGTATGGGGATGAAGATGCTTGAGGAGGATTCGGCCCCCTCCATCTCCTTCTCTAGGTATTGCTCTTTAGAGGAGTCTGACATACTCTGTTGCTATAGTCTTTTCTTTTTCTTCTCATTGAGTCATGTTATGTTATAATATTTTTGTTAAATTACATAAAGGACTTACTTTGTTGACTTAAGCTTTGCATGTCATGTTATACTTTGCATTTTCAAATTAGTTGAGTTGGTGATGATTGAAAAAGGGGTTTTGCCCCGCGCCTTGGTTTTATTTGTGCCTTGGTTTTACTCTGAAAAGATACCAAGGTTATTGGTGCCTTGTACGAGTTGATAAAGACCGAGTCTCAATGCTTCCTCCGTATTTTGGTTTTACTCTAAAAAGATACATGGGTCTTTGATGCCTTGGACGAGTCAGGGAAGACCGAGCCGCAAGGGCTTCCTTTGTGCCTTGGTTTTACTCTAAAAAGATACTAAAGTCTTTGGTGCCTTGGATGAGTCAATGAAGACCGAGTCGCAAGGTCTTCCTCCATGCATTGGTTTTACTCTAAAAAGATACCAAGGTCTTTGGTGCCTTGGACGAGTTGGTGAAGACTGAGTCGCAAAGACTTCCTCCATGCTTTAGTTTTACTCTAAGAAGGGTACCAAGGTCTTTGGTGACTTGGATGAGTGGGTGAAGAATGAGTCACAAGTGCTTCCTCCATGCCTTAGTTTTACTCTAAAAAGTACAAGGTCTTTAGTGCCTTGAAAGAGTCAGGGAAGATTGAGTCACAAGGGCTTCCTCTGTGCCTTGGTTTTACTCTAAAAAGATACCAAGATCTATGGTGCCTTGGACAAGTCAGTGAACACCGAGTTGCAAGGACTTCCTCTGTGTCTTGGTTTTACTCTAAAAATATACCAAGGTCTTTTGTGCCTCGGACAAGTCAGTGAAGATCGAGTCGCAAGGGCTTTCTCCGGGCCTTTGTTTTACTATGAAAACATACTAAGGTCTTTGTCCGAGTTGCACACAAATTAAGCAAAAAATGAAATGGTTTTTATTAATAAGGACTCTTACAATTACATCTACTGGAAGCACTTCTTTAGGTGCTCCAGGGATGCTTCAAAACTTTCTCGTTTTGGTTCTGCAGCCAAAAGGTTCTCAGGTAGACTTCTTTTACGACCTTGTAGGGACCTTTCGAACTTGTAACGAGCTTCCTATGGTTGACTTATTTAGTGAAAGATGCTTTTTTGGTAGACCAGATCTCCAGGCTTGAACCTCTAGGTTAGATAAGGCTATTGTAGTGTTGGGCGGTGCATTGTTAGTTGATGACCAAGGATCAGAGTGCTTGTTCTCTCACTTCAAGGTTGAGTCTACTTTTGAGCCCGATCTGATTAGCTTCTTCATCAAAATATTGCAAGCAAATGGTCGACATACTAACTTCAACTATGATGCTTGCTTCTACTCCATATGCTAGTCAAAAGGGTATCTCCCCTGTGGAGTTCTCGTGGGTTGTTCTATATGACCACAGGGTGCCTGGAAGCTCATCGACATAGGCACCTTTCTCTTTGCCTACTCTTTTCTTCAATTCTTGTAGTTTGCACTTGTTTGTGGCTTTTCACTAAGCATTGTATTTGGGATGCGCTACCGATGCAGACCTGAGGTGAATTTTACACTCGTCGCAAAAAAGTTGCAGAATCATCTGCTGTCAAACTAAGTGTTGTTGTCAGTGATGATGGCTATCTACACACTAGATAGCGAATGACCAACCTCCATATGTAGTTGCGGTTTCCTTTTCGCTGATTCTTGCTAAGTGATTTGCTTCTATCCATTTGATAAAGTAGTTGATGGCCACCACATGGAATCTTCACTGCCCGGAGGCTATCAAGAATGTCCCAGTAAGTCAAATCCTCATTGAACAGATTGTATCAGATTGACCAATGGTTTGAGCTCAGGTACTAGTGCTCTCAGGATATTTGAGAAGTATCGGTATGCTTTTCACCAAGTTGTGAGCTTCTTTGAGTCGGACAAGATGGTCGGTCAATAGTATCCTTATCTAATGATTTTCTAGGCTAGGGTTTTAACCCCAATGATGCAGCATAAACATATACCAAAAAGTTGCAAGTGCACAACTAATCAAGTTATAGTATAAAGAATTATCGATCCCACGAGGAAGGTGTTTTGTAGGAGAAAATATAAAATCGGTTCTTATGTTGTGTGCGTGACAAATAGGAGTGATGAGTGAATGTGATTGTGAAGAGATTGAGAGAGTGAAAATAGTGTGTAAATTGGCGTAAAATGTAAGTGAGAGTGGATGTGACAAAGAATGAATGTAATCAATAAGGCAAGAATGAATAAAATCGAGAAACAAATAAAATCAAGAATGAAAAAAAATAAAATTCAAGAATAAAAGAAAATACAAGAAATTAAAGATGGTGGATTCAATTATAGATATGGGTGATCTAAAATTGAACCCACTTCTTTAGAAAAGGGTGATTCCCTAGAGGGTTCTAGCCTAAAGGCGAATCAAACAAAATGAAAATAAACAAAAAGAAAAACTAAACCCAAGAGGGTTCTAGCCTCAAGGTGAATAATATAAGAAATTAAAATCTAACTATAAAATAAATTGCAAAATCTAAACTATAAAATAAATTATGAGAATTAAATGTAAGAAAATAAATCTACTCTATAAGCATGAAATAAATCTAATCTATAAGTATGAAATAAATTTAAGGCAAGAGGGTTCTAACCTCTTGGCTATTTAACAAGAAAATAAAATCTAACTATAAGCATAGAAATAAATCTAAACTAATAAGCAATAAAAAAGAAAAAAAAGAGAAAAAGAAAAGAATGCAAACCTCTAAATAATTCTTCATCTTCATCTTCATCATCCAACAAAGAGAAGAAATATTTAAAGTGGTGAAAAAATTATTATTATAAATTGTAACAAAAAGTTACTAATTTTGAAGGCCTTCTCAATTAAGAGTAGCCCTCCTCTCCAAAAGGAGTTATAAAAATTTTCACACCTCTAACCCCTCACTCTCTACCCCTATTTATAGTAAACATCAATGAATGAGAACCATTGGATCGAAATCTTATCCAAAAACCATGAATTTCAGCCTTAGATTCGTAACAGAATGACGATGGCATCGATACCAGCATCAATGCCCAGTGCAGTCTGGTTGCTTTTCCGAAAATCCTTCTTCTTGTAGGCTTTGGGCTTGGGCCTTTTGACATTTTCTTTGCATTTTGGGCTTTTAATACTTCATAAAATATTTAAAAGAAATTGTTTGGCTTCATGGGCTTTATTTCTTCATTAAATCAAGGGCTTCTGTTGAGAGATGAGAGTTTGAAATTTATTCTTCATTAACCTGTAATTAAAAGATAAAAACAATTATTAGTGGTATATTTATTCATATAAAATAGATAATGAGGGTATAAAATTGTAATAAAATGTGATTATCAAATACCCCCACACCTAAACTTTTGCTAGTCCTCTAGCAAAGAAAAAAAATAAAAATAAACCTAACTCACTTTCGCAGGAATCGCGGTTGTATTTAGCGTATACAACAAGCCTTTAAACCTCTAGGTTACCCTAGTGGACGATTTGTAGTATCGTGAGGGTTTGCAGTGAATATACCAACAATATTCGGTCATCTTACCAAATTAAAAAAGTTAATAAATAACTAAATTTACTTGATAATTGAAGCTAGTTATTACTCAAGAAAAACATTTATATATAACTCTAAGGTATATTTCCTAGAAAATCTTCTCATTATAGCAATACAAAACCAAGCCAAACTTAGAAATTTAATTTAAAAGTTTTGAAAAGAACATGCTAACTCTTTGTTTAAAATAATATTCAAGTTGCTTGATCTAAAATATTTTCCAAGACCATATATACATATATAAAATATTTATTAGTGTTTTTATTTTTATTTTTTATATTTTTTATATTATCTTTTACTCTTTCTTCCTTGGTGATTTTTTTCTACTTTAACGGGCTTTCTAAGCGACCATTTAATGAGTTTTGGGCCAATGGATCCTAACCCAATTGAGCTTAGGTCATTAAGTATAAAAATACTCTTTGGGCTTAATTACTCGATCAGCTTAGGCTTTATAAGATAGAATCACCATGAATTTAAGAGTTTTTTTTGTGCCCATTTTTCGCACTCTTCATTTTGCAATTTTTTTATGTATATGTGTATATATTCTGAAAAAATATGTAAGTCAAGCCACTTTAAAAAATTATTTTTAACTCTAACCTAAGCATGCATTCCATTATTAAAAAAAAACTAAGTTAAGGCTTAAGTAAAGTATACTACTTTGAAAATTATTTCTTAAGAACTTTATTTAGAGTTATCATAAAAGGTGAACTTAAGTAAATAACAGATTAGAAAATTTAAAATTTATCAAATAAATCAATTATTACATAACTCTATTAATTTGGCAAGTGACGATATTTTTATAATTTTTTTAGAAAAGGAAAAAAATGACAAAAATGCAACAAAAAATGTAAAACAAAGAGAAAAATTAACTAATTCCCACCCCCACACCTAAATTTTGCATTGTCCTTAATGCAAACTCTATGATGCACAAAGTAAAGCAGATAAGAAGTGAAGTACTTATATTTGATCAGCTGATAAAAATCTGTAATTACCTTTGGTCTGTGGAGGATAGAATCAAAAATTTATTATTCTCTTCTTTTTTTCTGTTTTTTCTCTCTTTTTTTTCTTTTTTTAACTAAATAAGAAACTCTCGAATGAGAGAAGAATAAATTCTTTTTATTATTCTGAAATAAACAAAACAAATAATGTAGAATGAAGTGTTCAACACGAAGAGCTCGTATTCTACATTGAATCCTACCTTATTGTTAAAAATTCTTCCCCGGATTTTAAATATATTCAGAATGATATAATCAAGGGAAAATTGCTTCCAGCCCCCAAAACAACCCAAAACGTGCTATGCCCCCCCAAGACTTTTTCAACGTGCCCTTTACCCCCATGACTACCCCCGATTTTCTTCTAGCCCCCAAAACGAATCCCCAGGCCTAACTCCGTTTAAACCCCACTCGAAATGCCCAAAATACCCTTTGCAGCCTGTGTTCGTCGCCCTCTCACGACGGAAACCCATCGTTTTGACTGTAGGCATTAAATGGTGATTAGAATGACTTTTTTTGGGGGGTCTCACGACGGAAACCCATCGTTTTGACTGTAGGCATTAAATGGTGATTAGAATGACTTTTTTTGGGGGGAAAATTCCCATTTCCTTCCAAAATTATCACCAGATATTATCACCAGCTATATTCCCCTTCAAGCTAAGTTGTTCCTTCCACTTAATTCTCCTCAATAAAAGCCTCTTCGATTCTTCAACTACTCCCTGTAATAAAATGGCGGATGGATCTCTTCTATGCGTGGTAACGAAGGCAAAAAGCAACAAAGGTGGTGACGGTGTATTCGTCGTTATCAAAGAGAATACAGAAATAATCAGCTTGAAATATCGAGTGGCGGAAAGGCTTAAAATACCAATGCAATCTCTTTCACTGAAGTTCATATGCGAAAGGGAAAAGAAATTCAGTATTTCAATTGACAATGACGACGACTTAAATTTGATGTTCGAGTATTGTCGGCGTAATGGATTTACAGACGCGAATTTGTATGCTACCTCCGCTGGGGAATCCTCAATGTCGCAGAACACGCAGACTACGCCGGAAACTGCGTAGGAATTACACCCCAGATTTCCTTTTGAGTTTACTGATAGGTTTTGCCATTAGTTGTTAACCTCATGCATTGGTTGCTTAGGTAATGTGTTGGTTGTCAAGGTTATGTTATTAGGTAATGTGTTGGTTGTCAAGGTTATGTTAAGCACTGGTTGTTAAGGTTATTTGTTGGCTGTTACGTATACTGGTTGGTTGCTAAGATAAGGTGTTTGATGTTAAGTATATGCGTTTGTTGTTAAGGTCACGAGTCTGCCCTTAAGTATAAGTGTTGGTTGTTAAGGATATGCGTTGGCTGTTACGTTTATGAGTTCGTTGTTAAGGTTATCAGTTCGTTGCTAAGGCTATGTATTTTTCTTACTACTTCAGGACAATACCGACAGAAAATTCGAGGTGTGCAGATAACATGTTCACCCAAACCAGTAATGATGAGCGTATTCCTAATGACAACCCCACCGGCGACTCGATCATGCTGCTGGAAGACATGCTTAATCACCAAACAAAGATACCAAGTGAGTGGCACACCTCCATACGTGAAGTTGGTCAAAAATTTGATAGTGCTGCTAAAGTTAGATTAGCACTTTAATACTATTCAATTGCTAAACGGTTCGAGTATGATTTTTACCACAATGAACAAAGACGCATAAGAGTCTATTGCCGATTCAAGCACACACATGGTTGCCCTTGGATGTTGTTTGCTTCCCCGCTCAGAAATTCATCTATCATGTCCATAAAGAATTTCGAGTCTACCCACACCTGCGGTCAACATGGAGCAAATGCTGGCAACTCAAGGGCATCAAGGAAGTTCATTGCTAGCTAAATATAAGCTATTTTGAAGGTTAGGCCAGATCTTCGTGCGGTCGATATCAAGAACGACATGCTCTCTAATTTTGGCATCAAGATTAACTACAGTAAAGCGTGGTGGAGCAAGGAGACAGCTCAACAGGACCTGTTCGGTGACGATGATGAGGCTTACGATTCACTGAGATGGTCCTTATCTTTTTTATTCTTCTGAAATCACTCTTACGTTTTGGTTGCTAACTATACGTAGTAGTTGTTAAAGTTGGCGGTTCGACGTTAAGTGTACGTGTTGGTTGCTAACTATACGTATTAGTTGTTAAAGTTATTGGTTCGTCGTTAAGTATACGTGTTGGTCGTGAAGTTTGAAGATCATTTGTTATGGTTATGAATCCTTCGCTAAATGTACTGCTTTGTTGTTATATTCATGCAGGTATGAATCCATGGTGCATGCAACTAATCCAGGGAGTCGTGTTGTTATTGATGCTGATGACGGGAGGTTCAGGCGACTGTTCATTAGTTATAATGCCTGTATTGAAGGGTTCATTGCTGGGTGTAGGCCTCTATTGTTTTTGGATGGAACATTTATTAAAGATCGTTACAGAGGCATACTACTTAGCGCTACTGGGTATGACGGCAACCAGGGAATATTTCCCCTAGCTTATTGCGTATGCGACCAAGAGAATGAGGTTAACTGGAAATGGTTCTTACAAGGATTATGGACGTTACTGTATGATAGGGAAAATCCTTACCAACCTCCACATCGACTGGTAATGATTTCAGACGCCGACAAGGGTATCAGGGCAGCAGTCGAGGAATTCTTTCCAGATGCATTCCATTCAAGGTGTGTTCTGCATCTAGTCGAGAATTTCAAAAAAAAGATGAAGGATTTTGGGCACAAGGCAAATATCGCGACTACGTTGGGCGAGCTGTTACAATCTGCGGCTTATAAGTTCACAATATCTGAATGGGATAATGACATGAAAGAATTGGCAGCGATCGATCACAGGGCTTACGTCACTGTAATGGAATACTCCCCGGAGAGATGGGCAAACGCGTATTTTCCTGGTATAAGGTAAGATAGCTTGGTCCCAACGTTATTTTGTTACAACGTTATTTTGTTACAGCACTGTTATAGTTGTTTAGGTTAGAGTTATCCTACAGTTTTCTGTTAAGGTTAGATTTTTATTGTTATGGTTAGAGTTATTCTGCTAGGGTTTTGCTGTTAAGTTTAGGATATTTTTTGTTAAGGTTAGGCCTTTAATGTTTAGTTTATGGTTTTATTGTTAATGTTAGTGTTTTTTTGTTAAGGTATGGCCATGTTACTTCAAACGTTGCTGAGTCCTTCAACAGCTGGATAAGAAAGGCACGATTGTTGCGAATCTTACCTTTGGTTGAGACCATACGGAAGCAAATAATGGAGCGCATGCATGAAAGGAGGCTATTGGGTCAGAAATGGTCTGGATACCTATGCCCGGAAGCGGAGATGGTGCTGAGTGATAACATTCAGCATGGTAGCTGCTTGGCGATTAAACATTCGACGGAAGATATTGTGGAGGTCGAGTCCAATAAAACTTGCCGCGTATATTTGAAGAATCGGACTTGTTCTTGTAGGTCCTGGGACATCCTTCGCATTCCCTGCAAACATGCGTGCGCTGCAATTTCATGGATGGTACGGGAAATTTATCAATATTGCGATTGGTACATGACTATTGACGCATTCAGAGCAAGCTATGCACCGATCATCTATCCCATCCCAGATTACGAGAAGCGCTTTGTACTGCCAGAAGAGCGAGTGTTGAAGCCTCCTCTCACCAAAAAAAGACGTGGCAGACCATGCACTAGACGAATAAACAACAGGTCGCTGAACACCCGACCTGTTAAGTGCTCTCGATGCAACATGGAGGGTCACAATCGTGCAAGCTGTAACGAGCCTATATAGTTTAGCATTTTATTGTCATGTATACGAATTTGTTGTCAGGTATATCATTACAAGTGAGAAGGTTATGACTTGGTTGCTAAGGTTATTACTTGGTTTTCAATTTTATCACTTTAATGTTAAAGTTTTGACTTGGTTGTTAAGGTTATTATTTGCTTGTCAAGTTTCTCACTTAAATGTTGAAGTTTTGACTTGGTTGTTAAGGTTATTACTTGGTTGTCAAGTTTATCACTTTAATGTAGAAGTTTTGACTTGGTTGATAGGATTATTATTTGGTTGTCAAGTGTGTCACTTTAATGTTGATGTTTTGACTTGGTTGTTAAGGTTATTACTTGGTTGTCAAGTTTATCACTTTAATGTAGAAGTTTTGACTTGGTTGATAGGTTTATCGATTGTATGTTAAGTTTACTGTTATACACCTGTTATCCACCTGCTCTTTGCTGTCAATATCATCGATTGTTAAAATTGTCAAGTATATCGTTAAAATTGTTAGGTTTTATGGCTTGGCTGTTAAGGTTATTACTTGGTTTTCAATTTTATCACTTTAATGTTAAAGTTTTGGCTTGGTTGTTAAGGTTATTACTTGGTTGTCAAGTTTATCACCTTAATGTTGAAGTTTTGACTTGGTTGTTAATATTATTATTTGGTTGTCAAGTTTATCACTTTAATATTGAAGTTTTTGATTGGTTGATATGTTTATCGATTGAAAGTTAAGTTTACTGTTATACACCTGTTATCCACCTGCTCTTTGTTGTCAGTTTTATTTGTTTATTGTTTAGGTTACTATTATTCACTTGCAATTGGTTGTCAAGGTTACCGAGATATTTTTGATCTGACTGCATTCAATGCATTTCATAGTTCCCAAGGCAGTAGAGTAATATCACCATCCCTCGGATTGTTCCAATACAGAACCGAACTATATAACATTTCTCCTCACCTTTACATCTTCTTTATCTTCCCATCACCGCCATTCTATTTGTCCTCTCTATTTTCTCGATCATCCTAAGCTCTACCCTCTCCAATCTCATAAACCAGAAGATCACGGCTAGCCCTCACGCTTATGAAGACTTCTTCAATATTTCTGGGTTCTGACCATTTGATAGCATCAACCTTTTCTGAATATTATTACCTTTATATATACCCCATTGTCATTATCTCGAAGTTCCATCGGATGGGCTTGAATAGCAATGGCTTTCTCCAAAGAGCTTTCCGTTTTCTTAACAGGCTGCTGGAAAGCTCTTCGTTGGAAGCCATTTATATTCAAGCACAGTTTATGGAACTTAGAGAATTGACAATGGGGAATAGATAAGGTTATTAGCATTCAAATGGTTGATGCTATCATACAGTCAGAATCCAAGAAATCTTATACTCGAACGAGCCTATATAGTTTAGCGTTTTATTATCATGCACATAGATTTATTGTCAAGTATATCTTTACAAATGTTACGGTTATGGTTTTGATGTTAAGGTTATTATTTGGTTGCTAGGTTTATAGATTGAATGTTATGTTTACTGTTAGGTCTCTTACTGTTATTCACTTGCGCTTGGTTATTATTTGGTTAATGCTTGGTTGTTAAGTTTAGCGCCCTGTTGTTAAGGTTAGTGCTCTGTTGCCAAGCTTATGTATTGGTTGTTAAGGTTAGATCTCTGTTGTTAAACTTATGGATTGGTGGCTGTAGGCATATAAAATTGCTTATAGGTCCCTTAGCTCAGCTCGGCACAAACCGACAAACCAACGAGGCGACGAGATTGACTAATCGCACGCAAGCAACGGAATACGTCCATTCGCGTGCGGGATCAAGCCAAGTGTTCGAAGAGTCAACGAGTCATCCAACCAAGAGCATACTCGGACGAACCACGATCGAATCAAGATCGGTTTCGGACTCGAACTCAGAAACAGATTTACTGCCTAATCAGGATCCGGATCTACCGTCAAATTGGGACAACAAATCGAATCCAAACGCAAAGAACCGGAAACAACGGAAAACAACCAAACCCACTACCTAGAGGGGCTCGGTCGAAGGTGGCTCGGCACAGTGCCGGCCACCTCGAGGTGGCCGACAGTGGCCGACGGTGGCCGACGTTTCTCTTTTTGCGGGCACTGTCCTGAGAGCCTATAAATAGGCCACCCCCTTGTCATTTGAGAAGGTTGGAAATTTTGGAGAGAGGCGAAGCCCTGCTGGATTGGAGACTCGGAACTTAAAAAAGATTGAAACTTTGGGACTTCGGGGACTCACTCCTTCAGATCTGGTGCTCGGCGATCATCAACGTCAAATAAGGCAGGTGTTCGAGAGGATCAGATCTCAGATCTACGCAGGCATACTCCGGATCTAAGCTTGGTCTTAGATCCCGAGACTTGGACGATTGTTTCCTTGGTGAAACAATCCTCCCCGGCTATTATTTCCTTGGTGAAATAATACCCGTCGTACTGCGTAGATCCGACCGGATCTAGATCTCGCGGTGGTCCACGGCAAACAACCCCGGCGCAGGCAAAGAACCCACCAAGCGAGCGACCGCAAAACAGGAGCTCGCGATTCGTTCGACACAAAAGGAGAAAAGTTGTAATCTTTGTTTATTTTTATTTGATTTTCGTTGTAACCGGATCCTATAAAAAGACCGGATCTTTTGTAACTCAAAAAGTTGTAACTCAAGATGACAATGGAATCAATAACAAAGAAAGCAACGAATTTTCTAGCGAACAATCTGGCGACCACAGTGGGAGCCATCGATCTCGCTGCCGAGATCGGAGCGTCGCAGCCGCGGATCTTGATCCCAGTCGTGGAGGAGGTCGAATACGAGTTCGATCAGACCAAGTTCGAGGAATACCTTTCATCCTCGTCTAGATCAACCTCCCCCCGCAAGTCCAAGAAGTCCAAGTTCTCTTCCAACAGAAAGGTGCGTTGGTACGAAGAAGTTGAAGCTACCAACGACGACCTCATCTCGATTGACGCCAAAGTTGCGTCAGATGAGGCTCCACCAACCTCCAACCAGATCAAGCTGGTTCCAACCAATTCCTCCGTCACCAAAGGAGCGGTGACTCTCTCAAAGAGAGCCCGCCAAAGGCAACGCCAACGCTTGGCCAAACAATTCGCCAAAGCGATGGAGTCCACCGACGGAGTCCGCTACAACGCGGATCTGAAGAACAAGAGAGGCAAACAGCCTCAACAACAGATGAACGACACCTCTTCCAAGCCGCCAACAATGGAATGGATCCGTGTCAAACGGAATCGTTCGACGCTGGAAGAACGCATCCGCAAACGCCGCGCACTATCAGCGCAGGCACGGGCTCAAGCCGAAGAAGCCCGTAGAAGAACAATCTGGCGACCACAGTGGGAGCCAACAGCTTTACTGCCGAAGCTGTCGCGTCGCAGCCGCGGATCCCGATCCCGGTCGAGGAGGAGGTCGAGTACGAATTCGACCAACAAAAGTTCGAGGAGTATCTGTCATCCTCGTCCGAATCCACCTCCCCTCGCAAGTCCAAGTCTCCAAAGCTCTCTTCCAAGAGAAAACTTCGTTGGTACGAAGAAGTTGAAGCTGCCAACGAAGATCTCGCCCCGTTTGATGCCGAAGCTGCATCGGGTGAGATCTCTCCTTCCAACCAGGTCAGATCTGCTCTGGCCGAATCTTCCGTTGCCGAGGGCGTAGTGACTCTCTCAAAGAGAGCCCGCCAAAGGCAACGTCAGCGCCTTGCGAAACAAATCGCAAAGGCAATGGAATCTGTGGACGGGATCCGTTACAACACGGATCTGAAGAACAGAAGAGGCGAACGACCTCAACAACCAATGAATGGCAACTCCTCCAAGCCACCAACGAACGAATGGATCCGTGTCAAACGGAACCGTTCAACGCTGGAGGATCGCATTCAGAAGCGCCGCGCACTCTCAGCACAAGCACGAGCTCAAGTTCAAGAAGCCCGTAGAAGGTGGCAGAATGGAGTAGCCAAGAAATCACCACTAACTCACAAAATATGGAGGCCAAAGTCCAAAGTGGTGAGTCAGGCCGAGGATCGACCTTTACAGCCTTCAAAACGAGTTCAACCTCCCGAACCATCCCGAGGAAGGAGGTCAATCTTGGAGCGCCTCGGTCCAATTCCCGACGAGCGCAACGAAGTCCATGAACGCTCGGGCCCGATGAAGAGGCTCCGAACTAATCAACATGCTGGGGGTCGACACAACCCTCAACATGACAAAGAGTTTACGGCACCCAAGCGCACTACCTTGCGCATCGAAGTTCGGGAGCCCGCTGAGAATTCATGTCTACAAAGGCGTGTTTCGAGGCGAGTGACTCTCGGAAGTCCAAATAAGGCAGTTTGCTCTCAGAAGGAAACGTTGTCATCCGAGGATGATAACGTTATACCTGGGAAATCATGCCAACACGCGATAGGTTACTCCGATCAAATGGACGAGTTGTACTATCGTGCTGGGGGTACGAACAAAACAAGAAAAAGAAGCCCTCAAGGGCTCGAAACTCAGTGCCCATGTGCCAAGCTCATTCGGGTAGTACTGTCTCAATGCAACTGCATCAAGGGAGTCCCCGAGAGAATTTCAGTGTTCGAAAGGCTCGGCACCGAAACGCCAAAACCAAGGCATAGGCGCTTCCGGCAAAGAAGAACAGTGGTTAAGGATGGAGAATTTCCGAAGGTCACCGCCAACATGACCAGCAAAGAGACATCGACACAGATTGATCTCAAATCGTTTCTGGAAGCGTCCCGGCGTGTAACCCGTCTGCAGTCCGGAGCCATCGCACGAGGAACTTATGGTAGGGTTCGGATAAGATTGCCTTCGGAAGATGAAGAATCGGATTCCTGCTCTGCTGTCGCATCGGACAATACAGTGTCCAGCGAAGGACAACCCCGCGAGTCATTCATGATAGGCGCGGAAGAAATGGCCAAAATGCTTGAAGACGCTTTGGCTAAGCAGAAAGAAAGTTTTAAATTCGAGATGGAGACGGCCATGCAGCAGATGAGAGAGATGCATGAACAGCAAATCCAAGCATTCAGGAACCAACAAGGTGAACCAAGCCACCGTAACCAGGTTGCTCAGGAAAAGGAGCACGCGGATGGGGATGAAGCTCACAATGCCAATAACCCTCCCATCAATGCAGGGGGTGGTAGTGAGGATGCCAACGGGGATACAAGTGAAGACTTGAAGATCAAAAGCCTCGAGAGTAAAATCAATACGTTGCTGTCTGCTCAAGAGGTAAAGAAAACGGGCATTCCTTGTCCATACCCGAGGGAATGGGAATCAATCCCCTATCCGGCGAAGTTTAGTCTAATCAACTTCACGCCGTTCGATGGAAGGGGTTCCCCCACCCAGCATTTGATTTATTTCAAATCGCACCTGGGTGCTATCTCTGGGAACGAGCCTCTGATGGTGCGGTCATTCGTCGGCACTCTTCGCGGAGCTGCCTTCGATTGGTATCGTCGCCTCAAGCCAGGAAGCGTGAACAGCTGGGATGACATGGAGACGAAGTTCCTTGCAAATTTCTTCGACGACGACACCGAGATCTCTATCGGATCGTTGCTCGACGAGAAACAAAAAGACGGGGAGTTAGTCGACACCTTCGTCAAAAGGTTCCGGAACAAGGCGATGAATTGCCGGGACCCGATCACCGAGGAATTCATTCTCCAGACTTGCCACAACAACCTCGCATTGGACGTATTGGAGGCAATGGGGACAGCACCGTCTGACACTTGGAAGGATCTGAAGGTGCGCGGTGAACAAGCCGAACGCTTCCTTAAAAGGAAGAAGGCCGAAAGGAACCAACCGACGGTTAATCTGCTGGACTCAAACTTCGCTTCCCGTGGTAAGGGCAAAGCACCTGCAGCTGCTGGTGGTGCTAATCAAGCGTCACAACAGCAATCCCGAAGGCAGCAGAAGACTTCGGGTCCGAGACTCCAGAGAGAGTATTCCTTCAAGGACGAAGACGTTCCAACCATCTTCGAATCGCTCCTCGAAGGCAACAAGATCAAGCTACCACCTATCACGAATCAGGAGGAAGCTGATAACACTACGGACCCAAAGTACTGTGCATACCACAGAAGGGTTGTTCATCCCACCAAGGATTGCTTTGCTCTCAGGAATAGCATTCAGACCTTGGTCGAAGCCGGCGTTATAACGCTAAGGTAAGCCAAATAAAAACGGCAAAACTCCGACCGGTATAAGAGTATAAACTGCTTCCTGACACTCCAAAGAGTATACGAGTATAAACTGTTTCTCAATCCTCCGACCGGTATAAGAGGTTAAACTACTCCCTGATACTCCAATAGGTATATGAGTCTAAACTGTTTCCCCACTTTTGACGGGAAGTTCCTGGAGAATATTAAGCTAATATTCTTAAGGATAACCCGGTTAGTTAACTGATAATAATGTCCGAACCAGTTCCGCAGAGGAAACTGGGGGTGGACGATTTATGTAACGGGAAGTTCCCAAAACCACAGCAATGTAATGAATAAGGACTCCCATTCAAGTTCTCACTGTGTCTGTGCACTCAACACTCTCTCTGTTAGAGTCTGGACGTAAAGTTCCTGATTGGTCAAACCTTCTTACAGTTAGGACCACAGTCAAAATCCCCTCTCGATTCTCCCAATGAACGAGAGGTCCACAAATCAAGCGATCAAACCTTCCTACAGTTAGGATCGTCTTAAACCTTCCATTCGGTCAAACCTTTCTACAGTTAGGACCAAAACCAAAAACCCCTCTCGATTCCTCCAATGAACGAGAGGTCCACTTTCAAATCGAGTGATCAAACCTTCCTACAGTTAGGGTCACCTCAAACCTCCCACTTGGTCAAACCTTCCTACAGTTAGGACCAAAACCACGATTCATTCTCGATAAACGAGAAATTCATCTTTAGTTCGATAATCAAACCTTCCGACAGTTAGGGTTATCCGAATCTTTTTGATTCTCGGAGTGGAGATCCCACTCTTAGTTTCACCTTTCCGGATTCTGGGGGTGGAGATCCCACCTCGAGTCTCCTTTCCTTCTTTGTTCGGGGAATAGAATATAAAATTCTTCCTTCCCCATACCAATCCTTTTCGAAGAATTCAGGATTCATCCTAGGAAGTTTATCCCGAATCCTAAGCAGGGATAAGTCTGCGCCTAACACGCGCTGCCGGTTTAGTCTTTTTTCTGCACAAAAAGACACCAGAGTTCGATTCTGGGGTATTCTATCCTGAAACCTAAGCAAGGATAAGTCTGCGCCTGACACGCGCTGCCGGTCAGTTCTTAACCGTTTAAAAAGAACACCCGTTCACATATTCAACATTGTGACAGGTTGTTATTAATAACACCAAAATCCATGCCTTACACGCATGGGGAATTTCATCCTGAATCCTAAGAAAGGATATGCCGACGCCTAACACGCGTCGCCGGTTTAGTCTTTCCCCGTAGAAAAAGACACCAGAGTTCGATTCTGGGGTATTTTATCCCGAAGCCTAAGGAGGGATAAGTCAACGTTTAATACACGTTGCTGGGTAGCCTATTCCCATGACAACGGCGAAGTCTATGTATTCAAAGTCATAGCAACAAGTCTTAGAGGATTCAGTCTCTAAGCACAACGTTACATGCGGAACGGATTTAGACAATTCGCATGCTAGCCCGACTCAAACGGTAGTCGGTAAAGGTTAATCAAATCCGTTAAAGGCTTGGGGTTAGCCAAAAATCCTAAAGTCAGCGCCTAACACGCGTCGCCGGGTAGTCTATTCCCGTGAGAAAGACGAAGTCTACGTATTCGAAGTCGTAGCATCAAGTCTAAGGGAGTTCATTCCTTTAGCACAACGTCACATGCGGAACGGACTTAAGACAATCCGCATGTAAGCCCGATTCAAACGGTAATCGGTAAAAGCATGACAAATCCGTTGAGGGCTGAGGATTTGCCAAAAATCCTAAGTCAACGTCTGATACACGTTGCTGTTTAGTCTTTTCACAGGAGAAAGACGAAGTCTACGTATTCAATATCGTAGCACTAAAAGAGTTAACTCTTTTAGCATAACGTCACATGCGGAACGGACTTAAAACAATCCGCATGCTAGCCCGACTCAAACGGTAGTCGGTAAAGGCGCATCAAACCCGTTGATGGCTGAGGATTTGCCAAAAATCCTATAAATATGCGAGTCATTGACGCATCAACTTTATGAGTTGGTCTCGTGACTCGAGCATCCAACGACCTTGGGATAAGATCCATGCTCCAATTCCTTAAGAGCTTAAACCGTGTGTACTCCAGCAGACGTACGAGTATAAACTGTGTCAAATGCCGAACAGTGCATCATAATGAAGCCTGGACGCCGGACAACGCGTCGCAATGAAGCTCAAACGCCAGACAACGCGTTATAGATGAAGATTCAACGCAGTCAATCGATGATAAGTTCTGTGTTGAAGCAGCAAACTCGAGCCAAAAAGTCAAGAAATCAAGAATCGACTTCAAGTTCAAATTCCAACAACGGTCAGACAATAAATGCAGCACCGGAACCCCTACAGGCATTCTACAAAGCACTGAATAGCCTGAAGGAATTGAAGGAATCCAGAACAGAAGTCATTCCAGAGTCCCGTTACACCGACTGAAGGTTGGGACAATCACATCCAAAGTATTCCAGACTCTTCTATAAAAGAATGAGACTGAAATACTTTGGAGGGGGTATCTGTAGGCGTATAAAATTGCCTATAGGTCCCTTAGCACAGCTCGACGCCGATTTAACAAACGGACCACCGGGCGACGTATCCAAACAAGACCGTTAGCTCGCCAACGCTGAAGCCAAGCTATACGCAACGGAGCAGGTTAACGAGGCGACAAATCGCACCCAAGCATTGGAATGCATCCACTCGCACGCGGAATCAAACCAATGTTTAGGTGAATCACCGAGTCATCTAAACAAGAGCGAACTCGGATGAATCACGATCAAATCAACATCAATTCCGGACTCAAATTCAGAAGTTGGTTTACTGCCATATCAGGAACCCGACTCACTGCCATATCTGGAATCAAGTCAACAAGTCGTTGCCAAGTCAATCAACCACACAAGAGAACCAGAACCGGAAACAAAGGACGAAACGGACAAACACCCGGGGACTCGGCCGAAACCGAACCACCCCAGGGTGGCTCGGCCCAAGCCGAGCCACCCTGAGGTGGCTCGGTGGCCGAGCCACCCCAGGGTGGCTCGGCCAAGGCCGAGCCACCCTGAGGTGGCTCGGCCAAAGCCGAGCCACCCCAGGGTGGCTCGGCCAAGGCCGAGCCACCCTGAGGTGGCTCGGCTAAGGCCGAGCCACCCATGGGTGGCTAGGCTCAGAACTGTGCAAATGCACAGTTCTGAGTGCCTATAAATAGGCCTTGTGCTCATTTGTTTCAGAGGTTGGAAATTTTGGAGAGAGGCGAAGCCCTGCTGGATTGAAGACTCAGATCTAAAAAAGATCACAACTTTGAAGGCTTGGAGACTTGGACTTTCAGATCCGGTGCTCGGCGATCACCAACGCCAAATAAGGCAGGAGTTCGAGAGGATTGGATTTGAGATCTACACGATCACACTCCGGATCTAAGCTTGGTTCTTAGATCCCGAGATTCGAGCGGTTGTTTCCTTGGTGAAACAATCCCTCCCGGCTATTATTCCCTTGGTGGAATATTACCCGTCATATCGTGTAGATCCGACCGGATCGAGATCACGCGGTGGTCCACGGCAAATAACCCCGGCGCAGGCAAAGAACCCACCAAAGCGAGCGACCGCAAAACAGGAGCTCGCGATTAGTTCGACAAATAAGGAAAATTGTAATCTTTACTTTGTTTTCTTTGATTTTTCATTGTAACCGGATCTTATAAAAAGACCGGATCTTTGTAACGCATAAAGTTGTTAACTGAGATAGCAATGATATCAACAATGAAGAAAACACCAACTTTTCCCGCGAACAATCTGGCGACCACAGTGGGAGCCAACAGCTTTACTGCCGAAGCTGTCGCGTCGCAGCCGCGGATCCCGATCCCGGTCGAGGAGGAGGTCGAGTACGAATTCGACCAACAAAAGTTCGAGGAGTATCTGTCATCCTCGTCCAAATCCACCTCCCCTCGCAAGTCCAAGTCTCCAAAGCTCTCTTCCAAGAGAAAACTTCGTTGGTACGAAGAAGTTGAAGCTGCCAACGAAGATCTCGCCCCGTTTGATGCCGAAGCTGCATCGGGTGAGATCTCTCCTTCCAACCAGGTCAGATCTTGTCACGGTCAGAGAAGGATATTCTCTGCTACTGCATTCAATGTTTCTCCTAGTTCCCAAGGAGGAGAGTTAATATAACCTGGGCTCCTATCCTTCGCCTGTTCAACTACAGGATAGCGCAGACATCCTTTCGGCGCAATCTTTCCTCGATCTCCCCTACCATTTATTCTCTGTTGACCCTCTATATTTAATCTGAAAAAAAACTACCCTCTCCCCAAAACCTAGAAGTTCTCCTTTCTCTGTTGCTAAGGTTAGCGCTCTGTTGCCAAATTTATGGGATGGTTGCTAAGGTTAGCACCTTGTTGTTGCGTTTAGCTCTGTTGTTAGGCTTATTTATTAGTTGTTAAGGTTGTAGCAGTCCTCATTGTTTTGTTGAACTTAGGGAATTGTTGATGGATTGGAGACTCGGAACTTAAAAAAAATTGAAACTTTGGGACTTCGGGGACTCACTCCTTCAGATCTGGTGCTCAGCGATCATCAACGTCAAATAAGGCAGGTGTTCGAGAGGATCAGATCTCAGATCTACGCAGGCATACTCCGGATCTAAGCTTGGTCTTAGATCCCGAGACTTGGACGATTGTTTCCTTGGTGAAACAATCCTCCCCGGCTATTATTTCCTTGGTGAAATAATACCCGTCGTACTGCGTAGATCCGACCGGATCTAGATCTCGCGGTGGTCCACGGCAAATAACCCCGGCGCAGGCAAAGAACCCACCAAGCGAGCGACCGCAAAACAGGAGCTCGCGATTCGTTCGACACAAAAGGAGAAAAGTTGTAATCTTTGTTTATTTTTATTTGATTTTCGTTGTAACCGGATCCTATAAAAAGACCGGATCTTTTGTAACTCAAAAAGTTGTAACTCAAGATGACAATGGAATCAATAACAAAGAAAGCAACGAATTTTCCAGCGAACAGTGGCTAACATTAGCACCTTGTTGTAACGCTTAGCTTTGTTGCTAGGCTTATGGGTTAAGAAGATCACGGGGTTGTATTGTTCATATTATGGTTTTGTTATTAAAGATCGTGGATTGGCTTTCAAGGTTATGTGCTGGTTGTCAAGCTTATGGATAGGTTGCTAAGGTTAGAGTTCTGTTGTCAAGATTATGGACTGGTTGTTAAGGTTAGCGCTCTGTTGCCAAGCTTATGTATTGGTTGCTAAGGTTAGCGCCCTCTTGTGGAGAGGTCCCTTAGTGTTTATTCACTTGTGCTTGGTTATCACAGTCAGCGGCGTATATTCTCTGCTACTGCATTCAATGTTCCTCCTAGTTCCCAATGAGGAGAGTTAATATAACCTGAACACCTACCTATCCCCACATTGCGCGCGGCAACATCACCATTCCTTCGCCTGTTCAGCTACAGGATAGCGCATGTATCCTTTTCGGCGCAATCTTTCCTCGATCTCCCCTATCATTTATTCTCTGTTGACCCTCTATATTTAATCTGAAAAAAAGCTACCCACTCCCCAAAACCTTCAAGTTCTCCTTTCGCCATTAAAACCAGAAGATCAACGCTAGTCCTCACGCCGATGAAGGTCATGGCGTCGAGGTTTGCGCACACCGATGAAGATCTTGGGTATCCCCCCCGCTGATGAAGACGTTATCCCCTTATGTGTTTGCTCTTAGTTCCATTAGTTGTGGGTGAATGCATGTGGCTCTTTTCAATGAGCTTGTACAATAAAAAGATAGTTAAGATTAATAGGTGCGTGGAATACAATCAATTCAGATGGGTCATGCGTGAATCACATGGGAAGGCATGCGAATGCTGGTGGAGATAGTCCTCTGGCTTACGTTAACACTGTATAGCTATACAGTGTAACCGAAAGCCAGAAGACTATCTCGACCAGCATTTGCGTGCCTTCCTAGGTGATTCACGCATGACCCAGCTGAATTGATTGTATTCCACGCACCTATCAATCTTAACTATCTTGTTATTGTACAAGATCATTGAAGGGAGCCAGTTATATTCACGCACGGTTATGGAACTTAGAGCAGAGGCAATGGTAATACATGCAGTAGTCATCGTGTATTCAAGCTTATTTGTTTAGTTTAAGGTTGTAGCATTATTGTAAGGGAAATTATCTTTTGATACAGGGT
Organism: Asparagus officinalis; assembly: GCF_001876935.1. NCBI lineage: Eukaryota > Viridiplantae > Streptophyta > Magnoliopsida > Asparagales > Asparagaceae > Asparagus > Asparagus officinalis. The sequence goes on from NC_033797.1 coordinate 106,518,828, forward strand.
GTTTTGTTAAAGTTTAACGATTTATCAAAAAAATATTATGGAATCGCTGTCACCTTTATTGATTGTTTTGCAAGTTTACGTGTTTATTGTGAAGTTTGGCTTTGTATTTACAAGCTTATATATTGGTTGCCAAGGTTAGCGCTCTGTTGCCAAGCTTATGGGATGGTTGCTAAGGTTAGCACCTTGTTGTTGCTAAGAGCTCTGTTGTTAAGCTTATTTATTGGTTGTTAAGGTTGTATCAGTCCTCATTGTTTTGTTAAACTTAGGGAATTGTTGAGATGATCACGGGGTTGTTGATAAGCTTATTTTTTCTCTGTTAAGATCACGACGTGGCTGTTAAGCTTATTTTTTCATTGTTAAAGTTGTAAGCAAGATTGTAAAGAAAGACGTTGTATGATACATGGTTGTATTGTTGAGCGGATTGTTTTGTTGTTAAGATCATTGACTGGCTGTTAAGGTTATGTGCTGATTGTCAAGCTTATGTATTGGTTGCTAAGTTTAGCGCCCTGTTGTTAAGGTTAGCGCTCTGTTGACAAGCTTATGTATTGGTTGTTAAAGTTAGCTCTCTGTTGTTAAACTTATGGAATGGTAGCTAACATTAGCTCCTTGTTAGGCTTATGGGTTAAGGAGATCACGAGGTTGTATTGTTGATAATATGGTTCATGGATTGGCTTTCAAGGTTATGTACTGGTTTTCAAGCTTATGGACTGGTTGCTAAGGTTAGATCCCTGTTGTCAAGCTTATGGACTGGTTGTTAAGGTTAGCGCTCTGTTGCCAAGCTTATGTATTGGTTGTTAAGGTTAGCGCTCTGTTGCCAAGCTTATGTATTGGTTGTTACGGTTAGATCTCTGTTATTAAACTTATGGATTGGTGGCTAACATTAGCACCTTGTTGTAATGCTTAGCTTGGTTGCTAGGTTTATGGGTTAAGAAGATCACGGGGTTGTATTGTTCATATTATGGTTTTGTTATTAAAGATCGTGGATTGGCTTTCAAGGTTATGTGCTGGTTGTCAAGCTTATGGATAGGTTGCTAAGGTTAGAGTTCTGTTGTCAAGATTATGGACTGGTTGTTAAGGTTAGCGCTCTATTGCCAAGCTTATGTATTGGTTGCTAAGGTTAGCGCCCTCTTGTGGAGAGGTCCCTTACTGTTTATTCACTTGCGCTTGGTTATCACGGTCAGCGGCGTATATTCTCTGCTACTGCATTCAATGTTCCTCCTAGTTCCCAAGGAGGAGAGTTAATATAACCTGAACACCTACCTATCCCCACATTCCACGCGGCAACATCACCATCCCTTCGCTTGTTCAGCTACAGGATAGCGCAGGTATCCTTTTCGGCGCAATCTTTCCTCGATCTCCCCTATCATTTATTCTCTGTTGACCCTCTATATTTAATCTGAAAAAAAGCTACCCTCTCCCCAAAACCTTCAAGTTCTCCTTTCGCCATTAAAACCAGAAGATAACGCTAGTCCTCACGCCGATGAAGGTCATGGCGACGATGTTTGCGCACACTGATGAAGATCTTGGGTACCCCCCACGCTGATGAAGACGTTAACCCCTAATGTGTTTGCTCTTAGTTCCATTAGCTGTGGGTGAATGCATGTGGCTCTTTTTAATGAGCTTGTACAATAACAAGATAGTTAAGATTGATAGGTGCGTGGAATACAATCAATTCAGATGGGTCATGCGTGAATCACATGGGAAGGCATGCGAATGCTGGTGGAGATAGTCCTCTGGCTTACGTTAACACTGTATAGCTATACAGTGTAACCGTAAGCCAGAAGACTATCTCCACCAGCATTCGCATGCCTTCCTAGGTGATTCACACATTGATCCAGCTGAATTTATTGTATTCCATGCACCTATCAATCTTAACTATCTTGATATTGTACAAGATCATTGAAGGGAGCCAGTTATATTCATGCACGGTTATGGAACTTAGAGTAGAGGCAATGGTAATACATGCAGTTGTCATCGTGTATTCAAGCTTATTTGTTTAGTTTAAGGTTGTAGCATTATTGTAAGGGAAATTATCTTTTGATACAGGGTGTTTTGTTAAAGTTTAACGATTTATCAAGAAATATTATGGACTCGCTGTCACCTTTATTGGTGTTTTGTTAAGTTTACGTGTTTATTGTGAAGTTTGGCGTTGTATTTACAAGCTTATATATTGGTTGCTAAGGTTAGCGCTCTGTTGCCAAGCTTATGGGATGGTTGCTAAGGTTAGCACCTTGTTGTTGCGGCGTTTAGCTCTGTTGTTTAGCTTATTTATTGGTCATGCGTGAATCACATGGGAATTGTTGAACTTAGGGAATTGTTGAGAAGATCACGGGATTGTTGATAAGCTTATTTTTTCTATGTTAAGAATGACGGTAAAGAAGGACGTGGCTGATACAAGGTTGTCAAATACAAAGTTCAGTGTTTATTTAAGATCATTGCGTGGCTGTTAAGCTTTTTTTTTGGTAGGGTTGTAAGCAAGATTTTAAAGACGTGTCAGGATACATTGTTGTATTGTTGAGCTTATTGTTTTGTAGTTAAAGAAGGATTGGCTGAAATGGTTATTTATTGGTTGTTAATTTTATGGATTGTTTGCTAAGGTTAACGACTTGTTGTCAAGCTTATTGATTGGTTGTTAAAGTTAGCGCTCTGTTGTCAAGCTTATGTATTGGTTGCTAAGGTTAGCTATCTGTTGTTAAACTTGTGGAATCGTAGCTAACATTAGCTCCTTGTTGTAACGTTTAGCTCTGTTGTTAGGCTTATTGGTTGAGAAGATCACGGGGTTGAATTGTTAAGCTTATGGTTTTGTTGTTAAGATCGTGGACTGGCTGTCAAGGTTATGTGCTGGTTGTCAAGCTTATGGATTGGTTATTAATAGGTTTAGCACCCTATTGTTAAGGTTAGCTCTCTGCTGTCAAGCTTATGTATTGGCTGTTAAGGTTAGCTATCTGTTGTCAAAACTATGGAATGTTAGCTAACGTTAGCTCCCCGTTGTAACGTTTAGCTCTGTTGTTAGGCTTATTTGTCTGTTGATAAGCTAATTTTTTGGTTGTTAAGGTTGTAGCATGACTGTAAAGAAGGACGTGGCATTATACAAGGTTGTATTGTTGAGCTTATGGTTTTTTTGTTGAGATCATGGTCTGGTTATCAAGGTTATGTACTGGTTGTCAAGGTTATGGATAGGTTGCTAAGGTTAGTGCTCTGTTGTCAAGCTTATGGATTGTTAGCTAAGGTTAGCGCTCTCTTGTCAACTTTAGCCTTTTAGTTGCCAAGGTGATCAGGGAAAAAGTTAGTGGGTTTCTCTCTGTATTAAATGCGTCCATAGTAGATTATGTTTCCAAGACAGCCAGTATTATCATCTGTCTGCTCGCTATTCCCAGCCACCACGCTTTAATTAACCCTCATCCCTTCCCCTGTATCCATGACAAGACCTTTCGACGAAGCCATCAATCTTCCCATCACCGCCATTTTCTCCCCATCCCAGCCTCATTAACAACTACACGACCTTCGTTTCGAAACCAGAAGGATCATGTCTCACGATGATAGCGCGCGTATACATTGCCATGGCTCGGGACATATCTCCCGGGATTTCCCTCATGGTATTGTAGCAAACGCCTCCCCACGATTGCTCCCCGTTCCAGATAACGTCGCCAGCAACATTCAGGAGCTTTCTACATTCGCTCTCCTCACTATTGAGGTGGGTCTGCCATCTTTGGATGAGCTCAGAGAGATGCTAGAGTATCGCTTCAACGTCTGGGATTGGACCTATGAGATCAAGCGGGTATCTATAAATAGGTTCATGGTTAAATTCCCCTCTGATGAGCTACTAGATCAGGCCGTCGAGCTCAGTCCTGTTAATCTTGGGTCCTTCGTGGGCAGATTCAAGCTTTGGCGGGAGGACCTCAGGCTAAGAGCATTACCATTCCTCATGTTTACGTGGGTCCACCTCTTCAATCTCCCCTACCACCTCTAGGAGTGGGAGTTCCTCCAATCACTGTTTGAGGGCATCGGCCAATGCGTGTACTGCTCCGCTGACGTCACCACGAAGACAAACTTCAGAGACTGCAGGGTGCTGCTAGAGATTAGGGAATATTCGGATATCCCTAAGAGGATTAGGTTTCGTTACACCTCTCCCATGGACCTTCGTCTGATGGAAGGTTTCGTCGTCACTCAGCTTGTAGGTGGAGACCGTGAGCAGCAGGCAAACAATAAGCAAGGTCCCATCGACATGTCCGTTGACCAACCTCAAATCTAGCAACCGCAGCCTTCCCGTGCCGACCCGGAATTGATTGAAGTGTCTTGGGACGGCAGGCAAATGACGGTGGAGAAAGAGCTCTGGCAACGATTTCTCCAGGCCCAAGGTGTTGGGCCGTCTACCCTTCCTCGCGACAGGGGTTCCTACCACGATCACGCTTCGAGCAAGGGGAGCGGGGGAGGAGCAGTCGGCCCCTAGGTTATCATTAATTGTAAATTACCAAATGTTTTGCTTAACTTGATGACGATACGCTCTGTTAACTACCTATTAATATGATTCTGCTAATGTAGTGTGTTGTTAAGCTTTTGTGTTTGTTAATAAGGTTACGGTTTTGTTGTTGAACTCATGTGTTTGTTATTAATGTTATCCCTTTTGGATCTGGCATATCGTAAACTATTGGCGGACAAATACGGAAATCTTTTCAAATTTAGTTTGGTTGCATTTGAAGCACAAGTTAGCAGAATCTCGCGATGTTGTTAAGCTTTGCTGTTTGTTGGTGAGGTTACGGTTTTATTGTTGAACTCATGGATTTGTTGTTAATGTTATCCCTTGATATTAACCTTATAATAGTTACATGTATATTGTTATTAACAACAAAGAATTGTAATATATCATTTACAGAAATCTTTTCAAATTTAGTTTGGTTGCATTTGAAGCACAAGTTAGCAGAATCTCGCGATGTTGTTAAGCTTTGCTGTTTGTTGGCGAGGTTACGGTTTTGTTGTTGAACTCATGGGTTTGTTGTTAATGTTATCCCTTTTGGATCTGGCATATCGTAAATTATTGGCGGACAAATATAGAAATCTTTTCAAATTTAGTTTGGTTGCATTTGAAGCACAAGTTAGCAGAATCTCGCGATGTTGTTAAGCTTTGCTGTTTGTTGGTGAGGTTACGGTTTTGTTGTTGAACTCATGGGTTTGTTGTTAATGTTATCCCTTGATATTAACCTTATAATAGTTACATGTATATTGTTATTAACAACAAAGAATTGTAATATATCATTTACAAAAATATTTTCAAATTTAGTTTGGTTGCATTTGAAGCACAAGTTAGCAGAATCTCGCGATGTTGTTAAGCTTTGTTGTTTGTTGGTGAGGTTACGGTTTTGTTGTTGAACTCATGGGTTTGTTGTTAATGTTATCCCTTGATATTAACCTTATAATAGTTACATGTATATTGTTATTAACAACAAAGAATTGTAATATATCATTTACAAAAATCTTTTCTAATTTAGTTTGGTTGCATTTGAAGCACAAGTTAGCAGAATCTTGCGATGTTGTTAAGCTTTGCTGTTTGTTGGTGAGGTTACGGTTTTTTTGTTGAACTCATGGGTTTGTTGTTAATGTTATCCCTTGATATTGACCTTATAATAGTTACATGTATATTGTTTATATTTACCTTATAATATTTACATGTATATTGTTATTAACAACAAAGAATTGTAATATATCATTTACAAAAAATCTACATCTCAACGTCATCATCGTCAAGTTTTCCCACCTCTTTTTTCCTCTTCATGCCTTCAATCAGTAAGTACGCTGCTAGCTTCGCACGAACCACCCATGTGTTATGCTCTGCGGGCGTGACGTGCAGGACATCTCTACCTTCGATAATCGCTTGTACGAACTGGTAGACATAGATCCCACAGTCATACCTGCACACAAAAACAAGGAAGCATTGAGACCATTGTTGCTTTCAATCAAAACATAACAACAAATTCGTAACCTTAACAAGCAGTTTCCAACAATGAATTCCAACAAGGGTTCCGGCAAACTTACGATCGCTTTTGCTCCTCGCATGGAACTTTGATTGGGTCGAATACGCTGCGCAATTGGTTCTCATTGAAGCCAGCTTTAATGTAGTTGAAGGCTTTGACGATTTTGAGCAAAGGTTCCCAATGTCCAGATCTCTCCTTCAAGGAGTCGTAATGCCTGGCAATATCATTTTCGACATAAAACTCCAGCAGATGCCAATGATCGCCCTGGACAATGGGAACTAAGAGGTTAGTACACCCTTCATCGACCAAGCGTTTGATGTAGATATCATGCAGTTCTTGGTAATCTGGATTCGGCACATGTATCTGGTGCTGCAATAAAGAATTAACCCGATCATGTTCCTTTTAACATAGATTATGTGCTGATAGGTAGGAGTACGCCACGCCAGACATAAACTTACACTAAACCAAACAGGGACCACCCCAAATTTTATACTAGACGACGATATCTTATTTTCACGAACTAAATCAAGCAGCGTATCAACAATCTATCATAAGTTGGCAACAAGTAATTAATAATAATTTTCACGAACTAAATCAAGCAGCGTATCAACAATCTATCATAAGTTGGCAACAAGTAATTAATAATAGTATTGTTAAATATGCTAATGAATAAATACCAATTGAAAATCTTACTGCATCATCCAGTCGCCCACCGCGTAATATATTGAGGATCTCAAACCGGCTAATAGACCCTGTTGCATCTCTTCCGTTTAGGGGGTGCAGCAGCGGCCACCTTCCCGCGTGCTCCCGTTGCACCCCTCTTTCTCTTATTCAAAGCCCTTGAAAACACAATAGGAGCATCTTCGTCATCAGTTGATGTCTCTATTGCTGGTGGAAGGGCATTCTCTGATTGCTTTATTTCCATCCCAGCGTCCTCCCACAGAGTGTCTGATTCCAAACAACCCATTCGAAGTATAAATATTAAGAAAACATAGCCCCTTCTATCTAAACTTAACAATTTAATAGTAAACCTAACAACTGATGCCTAAACACAAGGTGAAAAAGTTGCTAACCTATACAAGATTGCGTCTCCCCATCACCTGCAGAAGGGACTTCAACCGCCGGCGTTATTTCCCTTCTAGTGCCCTCGCGTTGAGTGCCTGTTTCTGATAATATTCAGAGTATAAACAATAAAAAGCTTAACAACCAATACGTAGACATAACAACCAATCTCTAACATATAGTACAAAACCAAGCTAACCTGTACAAGTTAGTAGCTCCTTCGCTGAGGGGGGGGGGCACCTTCTCTCCCTCGTTTATTTCTGCCTCAAGAGCCTTGTCAACAGCAGATGCCTCTGGTGGAGGTAATTCTCCTGGCGAAGCATCTTCACTCTCCTTGTGGATATCAGAAAACACTGGTTGTTGAGAGGCCCTCCCTGTTGGAGGGGCCTCGCTCTCCTTATTAGCTTCATCAAATAATAATAATTTATTGACATCCCCCTCGTACTGTACATCAATGCCACCCACGGTTCCTGGAGTGTCTGATTTAAAAAATAAACACAAATGAGCTTAGGTATTTCATTGTCAAAAAAAACATAGCATCAGTTAGATAACCTTAAAACTAACCAAGATACTTAACAATCAATCTCCAACCTTGGCAATAAATCCCTAACCTTAACGTTAGATCCGTAAAGTTAACAATACATTCTTAACCTTAACAATAAATCCATATACTTATCAATCAATCTTTAAACATAATACGCAAACGTAATTGCAAGCCACATCTAACCTGTACAAGTTTGCGGCTCCATCAATGGGCTGGACACCAATCCTGTAGGGCTCTTATCCTTGTATACAGAGAGGGTTCCGGATCGTGCTTCGCTTAGTTCCTCTCTCAGTCTTCTATTTTGAGCAGACAGCTTAGCCACCTTCACAGAAAGAGCACTTATCTTTACACGGTCTGCAGCAATCATACCCTTGAATTTATTCTCGTTCTCACGACGTAATGCTTCGTTCATTGCCGCGATGCTCTTCCAGTAGATAACTTGCTGAGGCCATTCCATTTGCTCAACTGCATCATTTGACTGCTCGGCATCTTCATCAATATCCTGTGGCATCACATATGCAATGGATAGGTAGAGTATTATTAAAAGGATTAATTAATTCAAAAACAAATGAAATCCACGATTGCTAAGTTCTTACAAGTGCATCAATTGGGATGTCGTCATCTTCTGCTCTCCTCTTCTTCTTGTGAATAAGGTCTCTTGGGCCACGAGCCCTGCCGGCGTCTACTGCAGCCGGACCCTTAATCCTCCTCTTCTCTCTCTCTCTCCTCTTCTCTTTCTCTATCCCCTGCTCCTTCCCCCAAAAACCTCCCTCGATTCTTTGAAGTTGTCCATGTTGCTGTGGAAGCTTTATCGTAGCTTTGCTTGCTTTCGCAACAACAGTGGCCAATCTCAAAGAACCAGCAACGTGCCCAAGTCTCACCCAATTTTTCAGGGGAGGCCTCACCGTACAACCAAGTGCTGGCTTCTTGATGCCGGTGAGTTCATAATACCACAACTGCACATTAGAGAAATAAAAACTTAACAAACACCTTCATCCGTAATAATTAATAAGTAACCCTAATAATAAAAACGTAACATTAACAACCAAACCGTAATATTAACAACCAAACCGTAACCTTGACAACAAAATTGTAACATTAACAACTAAACCCTAACCTTCACAATCAGTAAAAAACATGATTACTTACACAAACTAGAGGGGTACACCCTTGCAGATATAATGTCGTCTTCCCTGGCTCAGGACCCTTTAGTGCCCTCTCTATCGCGTCAGATGTCTCACTGAATATATAGGTCCCCCAAGCAATGTTATTGACCTGTTCGATGCTGTCGACGTACTTGAATAAATGCCTAGGAACGCCGGAAACACTGCTTGGACACCAAATCATGCTCAGTTGATAGAGGATCTGTAGCAGGACAAAGTCCTTCACATCTCGGCGATCAGAAGATAGTACCAGCTTCAAGAGCAGGTCCTCCACATTGCGTCTGGTGGGGCCTCCTTTGGGGGGAGCTATACTGCTGGAACCCCCCGCCTCTGGTTTGTCAAAAAAACTAGACCAAATCCTATTTTTCTTGTCCCGATTGTGGTCAACATGAAACCCTCATTGGATAACCATGTATGCTCCATTACCCACTCAAGGTTGAATGAGCATGCGATCTCTTCTCCATCATTCCTATCGGTGAAGACGAATTTTTTGCTCTTCTTGTCCCACTGACTCAAAATGTGCTCAAATGTGGGAAGATCGACACCAGGTGGGCCAAATTGGACGTAGTGTCTGAATACACTATCTTCGTAGGCCGCAAAATGCCTTGGCCCTATACGCGTCACCAAATTCTGCATGAAGTCGTGATAGGCACCGAAGCTGGCGGTGGGCCGCAACGTAATAGCTGGCTTTGCCCTTTTTCTACAAAACAAAAACACAAGACGAGAGCATTTTTGAGTATAATCAGTAAACATTACAACTATGCTGTAAACTTTGCGGGTAAACCAACAACCTTAACAGCAACCCCATAACCTTAACTACAAAAACCTAACCTTAACAACCAAAGCCTAACCTCAACAACTAAGCAACAACCTCAACAATAAAGGCATAACCTTATCAACCAACAACCTTAACAACAACCCCACAACCTTATCAACCAAAACCTAACCTTAACAACCAAAGCCTAACCTCAACAACCAAACACAACCTCAACAATAAAAGCATAGACCTTGCATGTTAATAGTAACCTCAAAACCTAACAGACACCGTAATTTTGGACCTTCCCACCAGACTAAGAGCATTATCAATCAAACCATAACCTTAACAACATAAAACTTGCGGTAAAAAATTACCTTTTGGGTGCGGCCACATGCTTCTCTTTTTCTCCTTTCTGTAGACCAAGGAACGCTCTAGTGGCATCGTTGGACGCGCCGGTGGTGCCGGTGCTGCCCTCTAGACCTTCGCGTGGGCCTACACTCAAATTTTGAGGCGGGCTTCTGGGGCTTCTGGGATGAGAATGGCTGGTTGCGATGTCCTCTAGAACATCACTAATCGCAGCTCGAGCTTCAGATTCAGTCCGCACTGCAGTTGTATGGGCTCTTTCTGAGATTTTGCACCGCTGGGCATCATCGCTTTAGTTGTGGTCGGCATTGAGGTTGGCTTTGGGGGTTGAATCGTCACCCATTTTGATCCCTTTGCTTTGATTCAGTTTGTGTTGGGGTCGGTTGATTTAGGGCTAGGGTTTTGAATTGGGTTTCTGGAGTCGGTTTGCTTGCAGAAGAGAGAGATGACAGGGTACGGACGAGGAGGTAACTTATAACGGGAAATTTTAAACGTAAGGGTATTTTGGGTATTTCGAGCAGGGTTTAAACGGAGTTAGGCCTGGAGATTCGTTTTGGGGGCTGGAAGAAAATCGGGGGCGGTTTTGGGGGTAAAGGGCACGTTGAAAAAGTCTTGGGGGGATTTTAAATAAATTCAGAATGATATAATCAATAATGTGAAATTCCAAGTATTTCGGGGTGTTCAATAATTCTTGCAACAAAGTAAGGTAGGTATTATTGGTGTCATGCATTTTGTATTTCTTAATGAACTCAGACTCTTGTACTGTGAAGTTTTGTTTTCTAACAACCAATTCTTCTGTAGAGTTCTGAAAATTTGGTTGTTGATTATTCTCTAAGAATCTAAGTTCACCAAGAAAGAGTTCTTTAAAATTTAATTCAAAGCAGCAAATGTTTAATACAGTTTCATTATTCTTAAGGACCTGATCTGCTTCTTCTAAAAACTCTAACTCTTCATCAAAAATTTCCTCAAAACTTAAATCAGACTCTTCTTCTTCTTCTTCTTCTTCTGATCTTTCCTGAATGTAATTTATTTCTAGAGGCTGATTATTTGGCTGGTCCCCTGGATTAAAAATATTAAGATCAGCAGTCAAATTCCAAAAGGACAACTTCATTTGACCAGTTCTACAGTTGATGAGAGCATTAGAAGTGGCTAAGAAAGGCCGTGCTAAGATGACAGGAGTCTGTCCTTTGGAATTGGAAACATGCTGTGTTTCCAAGACTACAAAATCTACGGTAAAAATAAAATCTCCAACCTTAATCAGAACATCCTCTAACTCACCCATAGGGACCTTAACAGATCTATTGTAGGTGTGAATTTCTGATCTCCCGAAACAAGGATTTTGTTTGTATTGATAAGAATGGTTTATTACAAACTAATGAATCGAAAATTACAACAGAAGCGGAGGGAATGCCCTCCTTATTTAACGTGGGGACTTTCGGTAACTATAGGACGTTTTGCTCGGTTCTCGCACCGAGTCTGCTTCCCTTGGACTATCCGACCGAGGTTGCTGGAGAGCTTCAGTACGCAGTAGAAGCACGGATCGATAGAGTTCGAGTCTCTGAGTTTGACGGTGATCAGGGCCCGAAACTGGGAGAAGATGCTGCAGTGCAAAGGTTATGCAAAGAGCTTGTCGTCAACCCTGTTGAGAGTCAAGAGCCAGTGGTTCAGTTAACTGATTGAATCAATCAATTAGCTATGAGCGAACTGCTGAACCCCTTTTCCGAAGCCAGGAGACGCTCCTTGAATCATGGGATATGACCATGTCTTGGGTTTGTACTGTGAGCAGCTGCTTGATGGGTTCGGAGTACTGTACTCCTTCCCTTCACGTCGCGAGGAGTGGGATGGCCCCTCTTTGTATGTGGGATATCGGTTGTCCAGCACTCGAGTGGGTTTAGCCAGCTTGCCGTTTGTAGGCGGATTCAGCTCTTGACTCGTGCAGGCGAGGCGAGCTTCCTGCAGGCAGATCTGGTGAGTGACCGGTCACTCGTACTATGAGCGGCTACTTGATGGGTTTGGAGTACTGTTCTCCATTCCTTCACATCGTGCAGGTAGCGGGAAGGCCCATCCCTGTACACAGCATAGCGGTTGTCGAGTACTCGAATGAGTCCAGTCAGCTTGCCGTTTACAGGCGAGCTTCAACCTTGAGCGTGCAGGCGGATTTGATGACTACATGGATTTGACTGGTTGCGGCTACTTGATAGGCTTGGAGTACTGTTCTCCATCCCTTCACATCGTGAGGAGTGGGATGGCCCCTCCTTGTACGTGGGGTAGCGACTCTCGGGTACAGTGTTGATGCGGCATAATTATGTACCAAAATTGCAAGTGCACAATTTATCAAGTTATAGTATAAAAAGATATCGATCCCACGAGGAAGGTGATTTTAAGAGATTATTAGACTTGGTTCTTATATTGTGTGCGTGACAAACATAGGATTAAAGAATAAGTGTGATTGTGATGAGTGATTGTTGTGAATATATGTAAGAGACAATAAATTGAATTTTAGAGGAGAGAAGAAAGAATTAACGAATAAATGAAATCACAAGGCAAGAAAGAAGAATGAATAAAATCAAGAAATAAAACCAAGAATGAAAAGAAAATTAAAGAAAGTTAAGATGGAGGATTCAAAAGAAGTAGGAAATCTAGAATATAATCCACTAGCTAATTTCAATTATAAAATACAAACTATTCTCTTTTTATCATAATTCAACTTAGATTTATTAAGCATAGACTATCAAACCATTTAAGGAAAGTATAACCTATCAAATTATCATCTAAGTCAAAATTACTATTCATGTTAAGAACAACAATAAGATAATAATCCTAGAATTCATAAGCATAACCTAACAAACCATTTAAGATAAGTATAGATTATCAAATTCTTCTTCTACCGATTAGTTTTCTAGTTGATTATCCTAAACATGAACATTTTAAGTGAAAGAGAATAAATTGCATATTATAAAGGAAATTAAACTAGCATCATACAATTCTAAAATTCCTACAAGAATTAATTTCACATCTTAAAAACAAGAAGAAAAAGAACTAATTATAAAATTAAAAAGAAAATAAAAATCTAAACTATGAACAAGAAATAATTCTAACTACAAAGAATTAAAATCTAAACTACAAAAATATATTACAAAAATTAAATGCAAGAAAATAAATCTACTCTACAAATTAAAGTGTAAAAAGAAATAAAAAGACAAGAAAATAAATCTATACTACAAGCATGAATTTAAATCTAACTAATAAGCAATAATAAAGAAATTACTAAAAAGAAATAAAAGAGAAAAGAAATGCAAACCTTCAAATTGCTCTTCATCTCCATCCTCATCATTCAACAAAGAGGAGAAAGAACAAATTTAAAGTGAAGAAAAATTATTTTTATTAATTGCAACTAAAGTTATAATTTTTGGAAGGTCTTCTCAATTAAGAATAGCCCTCCTCTCCAAATGGAGTTACAAATTTTTTCACACCTCTAATCCCTCGCTCTCTACCTCTATTTATAGTAAACATCAATGAATGAGAGCCATTGGATCGAAATCTTATCCAAAAACATTAATTTTCAGCCTTTGATTCGTAACAAACTGCCCAGTGTATCGATACCAATATCGATACAGGCATCGATGCAGATATCGATACAGGCATTGATGCAGGCATCGATGCAGGCATCGATGCCTGCCCTTCTCCTGTTGCTGTCCGCAAAGTTCCTCTTCCATTGGCTTTTGGACTTGGATTTTGGGCTTTTGCTTGGGCTTTTGGGCTTCTTGATTTCTTCATGTATTTATTTTGGGCTTTGGCATTTCTTGGGCTTTTCTTCTTTTTCTTAGCTTGGGCTTTTGGATAATTTGGAAATTGATTTTCCAATTGGCTTCATTTCTTCATTTAATCAACGGGTTTTTGTTGAGAGATGGGAGTTTGAGATTTATTCTTCATTAACCTGCAATTAAACATAAAAACAGTTATTAGTGGTATATTTATTCATATAAAATAGATAATGAGGGTATAAAACTGTAATAAAATGTGATTATCAACTGTTTGTAGGCGAATTTGGCTCTCGGCTCGTGCGGGCGAGTCGATCATACAAGCGGATTTGTGATAAACAAATGCGAGCGAATTTGGGTTTGTGTTGGTGAGTCCAGCCCATGGGTTAGCCCCCGTCCTCAAGATCGACGGACGACTCCGACTCGTAGGCGAATTTCTCATATGTCTGCAAAGGTAATTTTTACCGTCTATAAGACCCCCTTCAAAGTTTTCAGACCTAAACCGGCTTGCGTATGGTCTGGAATACTTTGAATAAGGAAGCCTTTAGCAAAGCAAGTGTATTTGGTTCTCTTCAAGATTTTTAGCAAACCCTCAGCTATCAACGGGTTTGATTTGCCTTTACCGATCACCGTTTGAATCGGGCTAGTCATACTATTCCCCTCAGTATGATGAGTTGTCGAGTAGTTTCTCTTAGGCTTAATGCTAAGATTTCTGCTCTAACCCTTATCCGTTCGAGTTATGGGTTTGAGTGAGGCCATTCCATTGGGGGTTCAAAACTCTGGACGAGTCGGATCGTTCAGGCGAAATTCATTTTCGCAGGCGGAATTTGAATTTGGGGGGTTGAGCCAGGTTTTTGCAGGCGAAATCCTTCCTTCAGGCGGAATTCGATTTGGCAGGAGGTGAACCACGTATTCGCCGATGAAGCTTCGTGCTTTCCAGCTAAGGCGGCGTGGGCTCGTCATGTCGCATCAATTGCGATTTTGACAGTATGACGTCAGCTTCGTGCACCTCGCTCGATGACGAATCGTGGCTGTGGTTTTCGAATTCAGCCGTCAGATTCGGTTCGGGTCCTGGGTTTTGACCAACCCATTTCCTGTTTTGACGGTTCCTTCGTAATCGCAAAAAGAGAACAAACTACGGATAGTAATCTGGGCTGTCGATTTTGATCGTGGCCATGTCTCTTAGCCGCCGGTGTTTCGCCTCTTGAGGGGGATCGTGGCCACGTAAGCATCTCCGCCTTTAAATAGGCTTTGTTCTCCTCCTTTTGAGAGCTACTGTGCTCAAGAATTTCATTTCGTGAAAGTTTTCTAAAAAGAAAGAATTCCCGCTTCGTCCCCGACTCTTAGACATGGCGCCAAAATCTAAGAAATGAGTTACAAAGGGAGGAGGTCCTGGACGCTATTCTGATCGCCTCGCCGTCGGTTCGATCGCCAGCGTGCCTGAGACGCATTTGGGTAAGTTAAGAGATTTTTCCAATGGCCTTGCGTTGATTGTCGATGTCGGGCCGGGAGGATGAGTATCGCTCGTCTTCCCCCGTGAATTCCGCCATTTTTTTTTACAGTCCCCCTGGTTTGGGTAAAATCGGCCTTTTTCAGGCGGATTTTACATTCATTCGCATAGGATGACTTCTGCCTTTACAGGCAAAATCGGCCTTTATGAAGGCGAACTCATTTTTGACAGGCGAGTTTGACTTTTGTCTGGTACAGGCAGATCCCGTCTTTGTCAAGCTGATTTTGCTTTCTGACGGGCAGATTTATCTTTATCTGGTGATTTTGCCCGCTTTGGCTTGCCCCTAGGGCGGATTTCGTGCTGATCCTTTGGTTCTGTCTTACAGTGACTTTTTCTGACGAGGCTCTTCTAAAGGGCGTGGCCATCGGTCTCGTCGGAGGTACAGGCTATGCGGCGCCTCCTCGATTCCCTTTCTTAGATCCGGTACCCGTATTTGCTGCCGATAAGTCGGATGGCCTGATAAAGAGAGTCACCGATGAGCACCATTTGACGCTGCGTGAGTTGACTACTGACGCGGTGTTGACAGATGAGGTGAGTACAAAGCTCAAAAGGCCTTAGTTTTTGTTTGGTAATGCCGCGACCGATCCTTCAGCCCTGTTGATCAGGGAGAGTAGGTGGCTCCGCGTAGTGGACAGGGTTCACTACTATCTTCCCAGCATGCCGAGAGGGTTCTTGATTGTCGAGTTGTGGTCCCTTGCAGTCCCAAGAGTGATGAACTGGGATTTGACCCTAACTCAAGACGGGGTGACTTGCGATGTCTTTACGAGCTCCACGGCCGGGTACGGGGTGGACAGCTCCTACAAACGTGTGACCGCTCTACGTCCTGGCCTATCGTTCAACGAGTTGCCCGCCGGAGAGACGACAGCAGTCGCAGAGACTTTCCATCATCGTTTCTTCCAAGCTGGTGGGAGATTTCCCCCAAAGGACTTCAGAGC
This sequence comes from Asparagus officinalis, assembly GCF_001876935.1. Classification (NCBI taxonomy): domain Eukaryota; kingdom Viridiplantae; phylum Streptophyta; class Magnoliopsida; order Asparagales; family Asparagaceae; genus Asparagus; species Asparagus officinalis. The sequence goes on from NC_033797.1 coordinate 106,534,892, forward strand.
CCCGGGGTGGATCTACTCCGTGCCTGGTAGCAACACCTGGTGGTCCAAGATTACTGACTACGTTTTGGCCGAGAATTCCGGCCTTATGGATTCAGAGCTGTACGTGGCCATTCGGGCCACTCGACATGGTTTGAAGATTAATGCTCCTCAGTTCCACAGCATCTTGGAACTGTATTGTGCGGATAGTGGCACGTTCTTCACCCCTAATAGCGAACTCAGTATAACCCTCCACGAGATGTATGACGTGTCAGGGTTACCCTTGGGAAGCTTCCCTTATGAAGAGTACGTCCCTGGTCAAGATGAGATTGACCAACTTTCAGACCGATCCCCCTTGGTGGTTAAGACACTATGGGAATTGCTCTGCCACTACCATATATGCCTCAATACTTTAGGGGATGTAGACCACAAAGGCAAGAAGAAGAGGGCTCCGGGGATCAGCCATAAGAATTGGGCCGATTACTTATTCCCGGAGAATGACATCAAAGAAGAACTACTCTGCCACTGGGCAAATGTGACCAGACCGAAGTG
>NC_033797.1:106535429-106541846 GCF_001876935.1 Asparagus officinalis
GCGGCCGAAGGGGGAGCCACCATGGCTCTTGAGCATGACGAGGGCGGATTCAAATTCGGAACGGTTTTCCACTCATTCCACTACGAAGCTAAGTCCCCTATATCTGAAAAGGCCTTGCTCGTAGGGTACCTTATGTTGTGGCTGAAGAGGTGCGTAGTCCCCACTCATTCCTTTGAGACGTTTTCAGTGGAAGTCGTGTACCCTGCGGTTCACCTAGCCCACGGGAAGTCCTATGCGTTGGTGTCGGCGATAGTGGCGTGTATCCATCGGGGACTCCGCACATTGACGGCCCAATTTTATCGCGTGTCGAGTGTCGACGAAGGGGAGGGTGAGGTCATCAGGACTCCTAATCCTAGAGTGGGGCTACCCTACACTTACTTGATGGCGTGGTTTGTCTACCACTGTGAGTGCTTGGTGAGCGCCCCAGCGACTCTTCAAGGAGACAGGTTCGTTCTGTTCGTCCAGCGCCTGGAGAGATGCTCCTGGAAGTGTAAAGACATCCCCGACACGCGGAAGACGCTCTCCCATTTCGGTTATTATAACTTTCGCCGGTTCTTCCCCTAGTTCAGCGGAGGAGGATATGGCGAGTCACTTAGGGACGTATCGACGGTGGACCATCACACCGTTCTTTCCTGTGGCGCTTTTCGATGGCTGGTGAACATTCGATCGGGGTATCACATCCTGCGAATAGGTTCTGTGTGCTACCTCGAGCCGTACATCCCTTGCAGGTTTGCCCGCCAATTCGGGTACGATCAACTGTACGTGGGAAACATCAATCCTTACTTACATTTTGAAGGAGGGCTAGTAGATGGTGCTCGGGGATGGTTCTGGACTCACGCTGGTGGTACTCACGCTCATTTCGAGCTACCTGCAAAGGATCATGATCTGTACTATACGCTCCTATATTGCCGGTAGTATCGGGGTGCTAACGCTACTCCTGAGGGCTTCCAGTTCCAGAGTTCCTGTCTGATGGAACACGTTCGTCGTCCAAGGGGAGCTCCTCGCTCTTCGAGGCGGAAGGGCTGCCAAACTGCTAGAGAGTGGTTTTCGAAGATCCTGCTAAAGACACCAAGGGTTTTGATGCAGGTTTAGACGAATCCGGGGCACCTGAGGCTCAAGCTCCTTCCCCTAGTCTTTCGTTGGACCCCACCGATGGGCAGAGAGAATATGGCGAGTTAGTCCGGGCGGGAGAACATCTGGAACAAGCCCGGAGCATGATAGCTGGACGGATGGGGATGCCCCTCCTATCTCCGAGTAGCTCGCTTCTCTCTAAACGACAATGGGAGACAGCGGCCAAAGTTCCCGAGTGGAGACGGCCAAGAAGGTCCGTCGTGAAGAGACGATTGAGGCTGCCAAAGCAGCGGAAGGCCAAGATGACACTGCTCAGGTGATCATTCCTGGAGTGACCGCTTCCGGGACTGGGGCTATTTCGCCCACTCCTCCTGCCGCACGGGATAGTTCCCGGTAAACTACGGAGGATGCTCCTCCACAGTCTGGTGTGAGGCCAACAGGCGGAATCCTCAACGACCCTACGACCGATACCAGGAGGTAATCCTTAATGTCGTACTCGTCAGGTGTAATGTTAAATCCGCACCCCTGACTTTGTGTTGACTTTATATAGGTACGGCTTGAGAAGGTGATTTTCCATCCCTTTCGATGAGGAGGAGGGGAACTGGGGATGAAGAGGAGCTTGGTGGCTCAGGTAAGGGTAGGATCTAGCGTTGCTGACCCAAACATACTGAACTGTCAATAGGGCCTTCCTCTCGAGGGTATTTTACTAACCCTCTTCTTGTATTCGCAGTTTGACCCATCCCATGAAGCTGCCTGATAAAGAGGTCCCCCTCTTGGCGCGGCCATTCGGCTAGAGAGATGCGTGATGAATCAGAGCGGACGACGACGTCTCGATTCATGAGGCGATATCAAGCGAGGAGGAGACATTGGTCATGAAGAGGCGCCAGACCGAACAAAAGGGGAAAATCTTTATTCCTGGAGAAGTGTTTTGACCCGCGGGAATGCGAGCACCGGCGCAGGAGTCTCCGATCCTGAGTGGGAGACACCCACTGACTTGTTGACTTTCCACATCGCTTGGCTGACTGTTGGTATTGCGGCGATATATCTCCAGTGACATCAAGCAAGCACCTTCGATTTTGACGGCCTCTGCCACTACTTCCACCGTCATGACTACCGGCCCCTTGGTCGAGGCTTTAGCTATGATGTCTGCGACAGATGAGGCTACTCTCTCTCCTTTGGAGCGTTCGCACAAAAGAAAGGTGGCTCGAACCCTTGCTAATTTCCAAGACACTCTCGCAGACTGTATCAAGCTCGCATTGGAAGAGAGCAGCCCCTTCGAAGAGTTCAAGGATGACCTCGATTATGATATGGTTTTCCTGATCAAGAAGCTTGGTGCTACCGTGGCTAAACCATACTTTCAACGTCTGGAAGAGGTAGAGCGGGCTATCCGACAGTTGCTTATCCTTCGTACGAAGAGTTCCGAGATCATTCATCTTGCGTCCGACGAGGTTCAAGCAACATTGGAGGAGCACGACCGCAGACTGAATGAGACCATGTCATTGGAGGCAAGGTTGTCGGAAGAGTTAGAGCACGTCAAGGCCGAGAATGAACGAGTGAGCCACGAGCAACAAAAGGCTGACTCCCGCCTCTCTCACTTGTCCTCGGAGATAGCAAAGACTAAGCAAGTCATTGCTAACGTGCAAGCCTCGCTAGCTGCTTAGGAGAAGGCTTGTGAACAACTGGTAAGGGTGTTGGAGGAAATCGAGTCTCGACGGCAACTGGTCGCTGGTTCTGTTGAGGAGAAAGACCGAGCCCTCAAGGTGGCCAAACACAACGTCCAAGACTTGGTTTTGTGCACTGAGAAAGATCTTCATTGAGAGATCCTGAGGAGGCTCGAGCTTCGCCACACTGGGGAGATTCGTGAGGCGGAGTCGCGGTTGAGAGCTTTGTAATTCCATCATTTGTATTAGAATTTCTTTTAATGAATGGAAATTTTCTTTTGTTCTTAGTCATTATCTCTCTTGTGTGCACCCCACCTCTCTCTTCCTTTTTTCTGTTTCTGTCATTGTTCAACACGGACCTGTACTTAGTCAGAGTTTGGCTGCAAAAGGGGATCCTCGTTGTGGGCGGATTCCAACTGCTAGCGGGTTCCAGTTACAGGCGGATTCCAGCTACTGGCGGGTTCCAGCTGCAGGCGAAATCGGGGCTGACTCGAGCTGAACATCTCAGCCATTAGGCGAGCTCGAACGTTACGAGTTTAAATGACGATTTTAACCCGCGGGTGGGCTCCGTTCTTAGCGGGCCATGTGTTAACTTGAGCGTTGATGTGCTCATCAGTTAAGACATCGTGGGCACGTCGTTTCATATTAAAGACGGCATAGTGGGCCTCTTCGTTCCCCATGCCCGATCTAGGCCGTTGGTTGAAGATCGTGTCTAGAAACTGCAGATCCTGGCCATTCATGCGAGATCCCGAGTTATTCGGCCTTACTCTTGACTGTTTGGCTCCGAACGGTCCAATCGAGCAGCTAACAACCGTCTGGACTCTGAGTATTTAATGCCCTTCCTCTTTGATAAGGGAGGTCGTAGTTTTCTGGTTGTCTTCTCCGGAGAAAATCCAAGTTTCCTTTTGTTGCACTCGGAATGGCGCCGAAGGTGAAGAGAGTTGCTTCGAAGAAGAGGAAGGAGGCGTCCTCTTCGGGTGCCGCTGAGGCCTCTGCCACTGAAGGTACCCTTTTGTCCCAATTTTCGTGTAATTCGGTTAAAGTGTCGCAAGTCGAGTAGGTACTTCTCGCCTAACTCTTTCCTATGTTGTTATTGTGTTACGCAGCTCAAGAAGAGGTGCCGACGACCGAAGAGCATGCGGCCGAGCCCATTTTGATTTTCGATGACGTATCTGAGGGTACCACGACTTCCTTAGCCTCAGGCTCCGTTCCTCAGCCTGGAGCCAAACCTTGTCTAGAGGTTCCGCCCATCACGGCGCTTGCTCCGGCTCAAGGGCCCGCTTCCTCAGATTCCTCGCCTATACAGGCTCGCATTGAGGAATTTGAGAATGCTGTGAAGCAGGTAATTTCCCTCATCAGTCTTGGTATGGGGACCTATAATGGCTTCAAACAGTCCCTCTTGGATCGTGTGGTCGATCTCCGGGGATTAGGCGACTATCAGCTTGCTACACGTTGTGTACAGAGACTCCTTTTTCTGAAGTCACGCCTGACGCGTCTGGAGATCCTGCTGCGAGAGGGTCCGGAAGTCGATGTGGAGTCCCTCTTGTCTCACGCTAGACGTCGGGAGGCCTAGGATCAGGAAGTCCTCTCTAGGGAAATAGCAGACTTGGAATCCCATGTCTCCTTCTGGGTGGGTCAGCAACGCTCATTCCACTTCCACTGTATCCCGCCTGAGGGCCGAGCTGGGGGAGGCGGAGGCGACTCTGAGAGGGCTTCAATCCGAGAGTGTAAAGGTCAGCAAGACTATCGAGGAGGAAACTCAAAGTCTTCTTCGGCCCTCACGCCTGATCGTGATTCGGAGTCTAAACCCTCGGACTCCGTTCTGACCCAGTTAGAGGAGTTGGAGGATGTCGTGAAATGAGTGATCTCGCTCGTTGATCAGGGTTGTGGTACTTTCACGGAGCTGAAGCAGTCCCTCTCAGATCGTGTGGTGCGCCTCCGCTGTCCGGGTGACTTCATGCTCAGAGTGCATTGCTTAATGAGGCTCATCAATCTGGAATTGCTCCTGACGAAATTGGAGGACTTGCGACATGCGGATTTGGAATCCGAAATGAAGCTATTCTTGGTTCCAGCCCGCCGTAATACCATGTGGCAACAAGAATGTCGAAGGCGAGACATAGAAGATAAAGAGTCCCTTATTGCTCATCTGGACCTTCGGCACCATCTGCTGCAATCTGACATGGAGTCTGTCGCTTTTTCGATCATTTTAGGCTCCATTCCGCATGCAGAGGGGGAATCAATCTTGTCGGGCCTGCGCATTCAGAGCGAGACGGTGGAGGGCAACCTCGCCAGAGAGAGGCGTAATCTTCCACTGTTACTTCAGGAGGATGCTGCTGCTAACACTTCTTTCGAGGCACGAATCCGACAGGAGGCAGAGGACAAAGCTCGTGCCATGCATGCGGAGAAGATAGCCACTGTCAGAGCCAGACTTGCATCTTTCAAGCTCCTAGAATAAACTCGTAGGATAGGAGTAGACTCAAGATGTTCTATTTTAGTTTTGTTTCTTGAATGTAATGTTATGACTCTCTTGATTGTAAAGCCATAACTTTGTTCAAAAGTATTGTCTAGAAGCATCTAATGATGTTTGCATTTTCTCGTTGTGCACATACTCCTCCCATATTTCGTTGTGTCTCTATTCGGTGTCTTGTTCATGCGATGAGCAGATTTAGTTGCAGGCGATTCTGAGCAATAGGCAAAGCTCAAGTGAGGGAGAGTTTATGCCGCAAGCGAAACTCAAGCGCCGGTGGGTTTGGTCTACAAATGAAACTCGAGTGATGGCGAGTTTAGGTTGTAAGCGAAACTTAGGCACATGTGAGTTTTGGCTACAAACGTAACTCAAGTGAGACGAATTTTGCATTGCAGGCGAAACTCAAGCACGGGCGAGTTTGTGCTACAAGCAGAATTCAAGCGAGGCGAATCTTGCACTACAGGCAAAACTCAAGCATGGGCGAGTTTGTGCTGCAAGCAAAATTTAAGCGAGGCGAATTTTGCATTGTAGGCGAAACTCAAGTGCGAGCGAATTTGTGCCACGTGTCTGCCGATGGACCCAAGTGCTTGCCAGCTAAGATGACGTGGGCGCGTTAGTGCTCATTAATTACGAAGCGACGGGACGCTTCGCCTTCCGCGCTCAATCCAAACGGTCAGTTCGAAGTCCCAATGGTGACGCTTTTATGGGCATCGAGCTCGAAGCGTCGTGGGACATCTGAGCCGCCCGATTGTTTGGGACAACAAATCTTAGCCGTTGGGCTTTTGGCTATATGATGCACCCGCCATACCCGCCATACCCTTTGGCTGAGCTCTCGTACTTACGAAATTTCACCTCAAAAGAAACAAAACTCCAAAATCTCCTCTGCTCAATGGCCTTCGAGAGTGTTGGCTCTTCCTCCCCCGTTGCCGGCGCCAGTGCGACGCCGTATCCAACCACCGACCCGGCTCAAGGGTCTCCTGCTCCGGCTTCCACTCCTAGCCCGATGCTTGCTGTCCTTCAAATTGGAGGATGCCCTCCATAAGACCTCCACCGTCGTTAGCGTGGGCGCTAGGCGGTACTACGACATGCTCCCCTTCGTGGAGGAGAGTTTAGATGAGATCTGCCATGTAGGCGGTGCTCAACTCGCCCGACGGTGTGAGCGAGAGCTCCACCGTTTGGAGGAATTGATGTACCGCTTGGAGGAGCTGGCGCATGCCG
>NC_033797.1:106542846-106611471 GCF_001876935.1 Asparagus officinalis
TGCAGTTTTCGATTGTTGGCGTGAAAGCTATTTGATTGTAGCTTTCGTTGTTGGAACTTGACGGGAATCAACATCCATAGTGTTTTTAGATGAATATTTGCCCACAGCTCTCTACCAAGCAACTCGCCAACTACGTCCAACCTTTTATTTCTGAAATTATTACACTGCTCATCAGCATCTCTAATAGTTGCTAATATAATATTAGTCATGTTGTTGTCGCAACCATCAAGATCAATCATCTCAGAAATGAGGCCGTGTTTATAGCGATTGTAGAATTGCGAATACAGTGATTAGAAAGTCGTCTGATTGTGACTTCCATTGTCGGAGCTTGATAGGGATCAGCTATCCATTGTGATTTTTAGACAGCCTATAAGGACTCCGAGAATCAGTCATAAGAATTAGGCTGATTACCTATTTCAGAATATCAATGACAAGAAGATGTCGATCTTGCCGTTAAACCCTTGTGATCAGGTGGAGGTGGAGAAGAGAATATTCGGGGGTAAGGTCTTAGAAACCCTCGAACATGATGAAGGAGGGTTCAAGGTGGGAACAACCTTTCAATTGTTCCACCATCAAGCCAAGAACCCGATATCAACTAAGGCCTTACTTGTCGGGTACCTCATATTGTGGCTGAAAAGTTGTGTGGTTCCCACCCACTCTTTTGAGGTAATCCCGGTAAAGGTTGCCTATCCCACGGTCCGTTTGGCTTACAGACGATCTTATGCATTGGTGCCAGCCATGGTAGCGTGCATTCAAAGCGGGCTCCGTACGTTGACGACATAATTCTGCAAAGTGTCATACGTCGAAGAGGAGAGAGGAGAAGAAGTACCCAAAAACTCCTAATCCCTGTGTCAGCCTGCCGTACACATATCTAATGGCATGGTTCGTGCAGAACTGTGAGTGTTTAATGAGTGCATCAGCTGCACGTCAGGAAGGGAAGCTAATTCCCTTCGTTCAAAGGCTGGAGAATTCCTCATGGAAGTACAAGCAAATTGTTGATATGAGGAAAGCTTTTTTCCTTCTTCAGCAACTACAACTTCTATCGATGCTTCCCGTACTTCCCGAGCGGAAAATAAGACGAGTCACTTTGGGACGTGCCGTCAGGAGATAACCGCACCGCCTTATCTTTAGGTGGATTCCAATGGTTAGTCAACATTCGACTAGGCTATCACATCCTCCGGACGGGCTCAACCTGCCACATGGACCCCTACCTCCCAATTGCTTTGCCCGTCAGTTCTGGTATGACCAATTGTACGTAGGGAATATCAACCCCCGGTTGAGTTTTGAAGGAGATTTGATCGATGGCGTGCAGGGTTGGTTCTGGACCCACACGGGATGCACTAGAGCATGCTTCAACCTGCCGCTCAGGGACCGCACATTCTGCCATATACTTACATATTGTAAGTGGTACCAGAGTGCAAGTTTAATTCCGGAGGGGTTCAATCCACATGAATCTTGTCTGACGGCGCAGAGGCATTGCTCGGGAGGAGTCCCTCGCACACCGAGGCGGGAAGAGCACGGAGCCGTAGTATCTGAAGAGGTTCCTCATGGAGACTCGAAAGCTTATGAGGAGCTCTACGACGGGTTAGGCGATTTCTCGGGCATGGAGTTTAAAGCCCCATACGATCTCACCCAGCTCCCCTCTTACAGAGATACTAAAACGATAGAGGAGTTGGCTCGAGCGGGGGCACACCTGGAGCAACTTAGGGGCCCTATTGCTAATCGTCTACGGATGCCGGCTTTTGCTCCCGATCTCCCAATTTTGTCAAAACGTCAAAGGGAGGCAAACGTTGGGACTTCTGATGAAGGGGTGGCTAAGAAGGCTCGCCACGATGGGGCGGCGACAATTAGCGAAATAGGGGAGGGTCACGCCATACCTGATCCTGAACCAAGATCGGGAGTGATTCCTCATATTGTCGTGACTCCCTTCGACCGTCGAGGCCAAAGATATTCAACCGATCATTCCGGAAGGTACAAATTCCTTTTATTCCTCCTTTAATCAAAAGACTGAATCCGATCGTCCTATGTTTGTTCCGACTTTATGAAGGGGCAACGGATGCTACTATCATCGTCTCTTCCGAAGACGAAGAGGGGGAGAAGGAGGACGTCGATCACGCTGGTGGCAGCGATGCCGACACAGATGGCGCCTTCCGGGATTACGAGGAGGATGGGTCGGCTCTTCCCCCTCGTGAACCGGTCTTGGAGGTTATGACTCCCATCTTAGGTATTTGAATTGTTAACTTTTGATTCAATGGATGTTATTTTAGTATACAGACTAACGCTTACTCCATCGATCTTGTTGCAGTCGGGATGACTCCCGGGGCTGTCGACCAATGGACCCATCTGCTGACATCTGTGCGTGCGAGGGTCACCGCCTCACCTCGTCCACATGGTAGTCGACAAGTGGACTCCCCTATCAAGCCCTCAGTTCCTGTTGAAGGGACAGTGGTTCGAGCAGAAGAGGCGCCGATTCTAGGAGAGGTGCTGGTTCAAGGAGAAGAGGCACCACTTCTAGGAGAGGCTTCCCTTTAGGAAGAGGAGGCATTGACTCGAGAAGAGGCTTCCCTTTATGAAGAGGAGGCGTTGATTCGAGAAGAGGCTTATTTTACAATGCCTATCACACAACGAAAGCAAACAGTTATTCTCAAACGTATTTTGATTACGTTTAAAGGAAATAGACAAATTCTTGATTCAACATGTCCAGTGAATTTCATATTATTGTATTTTTATGTTACTGTTGGAAAAACGATGCTAATTAATAGTGCAAGATTTGCATAAAAAAAAGAAAGAACAACAAATCGATACTGAAATGCTGTACACTGATTCAGGTGTAAAATGAGGAAAATGGAGCAATGGTTTTGGTATATATATCTAGATAAATAAACCACATCAACTTAAGACCTAAAACTAAGCAAATAAAGAAGGATTTTTACATCAAACAACCTTTACTTTTACCCAAATTGATACTTACCACCTTTAAAGTTTTTTTATGTAAACTACATTTACTTGCTTACATGTTTGCGATATCACACTTTTTTTACTGTCCTCCTACGAAAATTCAGATATTCCCATTTTACTTTCATATTCTTCCTTTCTACCCCTAACCTAGCTCTAGTCTCATCCATCCTCCTCTTCTACAAACCCTAGCCCTAACTCTAATCCATAGCCACGACCTCCCTCAAAACCTTAATTCCAACTCATGGCCGCCACCTCCCTCAAAGCCTAACCATAATCCTAGTTCCCACTTGGGAAGGAATGGGATACTGGAAGATCGGAGAGTAAGAGGGAGGACGACAAAGTGGGAGAGGGGAGTTGAGGGAGGAGGGAGAGGCAAGATGGGGAGAAGAGGAGGATGAGGAGGCTAGGGTTAAGGTTTGCGTTAGGGTTTGTGAGGAAGGAGAGGGAAAAACAAGAAAATTGCGAGGGTAAAATGGTCATTTTGCATATTTTTTGGCTAAAAACTGGATTAAGTGTGACATTACAAACATGTTAGCAAGTAAGTAAGGACGGTTTACATAAAAAAAGTTTAAAGATAGTAAGTATTAATTTGGGTAAAAGTAAATATAGTTTTGATGTAATAACCCAATAAAGAATGATGCAAAATTTTAAAAATTGTTCTCATTTTCGCTGTGATGAAGAAAACTGGGCGTTTTGGGCCCTTGTACTGATGTTTTTTCGTCTTTGCTCATCCCCATACAATCGCCATTCCATTTGAAAGAGAAGAGGCGAAACTGGTGAACCATGACCCTGTACCAAAATACTGCTCGAGTTGCAGAAAGAAGATCCAATACATCAACTGTAATGAAACAGAATTTATAAATTACAAACCTGAAGCTTATTTACAATTTAATATTTGGCTTAGTCAAATCATAGAACAAAATATTCAATTCCTTCCTACCATAAACTTCAAATTCAACAAAACCCGGTGACACTGCTCTGCTATAGTTAATCCAATAGAAAGATGTGGAAGAGAACAAAACTGACTTTGTGTTTTGGGTATTTATATAAAATCACTTTTAAGGAACCAAAAAAAAAATTGAAGAGAAATATTGTAATTCTTAAGGTTAGGGCAACATTATCTTTCCAAGTTTTATCTACTACTTATAAACTAATCTACTACTTATAAACTAAAGGAGAACAACAAAAAAGTTCTGATGAACAGTAAAATTTTTGAATATATATATATATTTTCCTATCATTTCCCCACAACCGACACGTTGCTTAATTTCCCCACACAAATTGGCCACGTTCCTCAACTCCCACGTTCCTCAACTACCCCCACGACATACTTTCTTCATCCTCCAACCTCCCGAGAACAAAAAGCAAAATAACTCCATCTGTGATTTCAACCAGGATCCCTCTCCCTCTCTCCTCGCTTCCTTCTCCTTCACTGAGAGTGAACACAGAACAAAAAGCAAAAAAACTTCAACTGTGATTTCAACAAGAACGCCATCTTCCTCTGCGAGCTCCTCTGCGTTGAATTACCCTCCAAGGTTTCCTCTTTAATTTCTCGATTTTAGGTTTTCTTCACCATGGCAAGCTAGGGTTTTACTAAATTGATTGGCTATTTGGGATCGAACAGTCGAAATCCAAGGCTTTAGTTGTGTTTTCTAAATGTTATTGCTGAATTACCCTCCAAGGTTTCCTCTTTAATTTCTCGATTTTAGGTTTTCTTCACCATGGCAAGCTAGGGTTTTACTAAATTGATTGGCTATTTGGGATCGAACAGTCGAAATCCAAGGCTTTAGTTGTGTTTTCTAAATGTTATTGCTATATAAGTTTCTTTTTTATTATGAAAGTCTTTTTATAAAAATCGAGGGTTTGTGTTGAGACTTCGCCTGCTCAATTTTCTGCTGACGGCAAGCTTCAGATTCAAATGGACGGAGAGGAGTTGAGCGCTCAAGAGACTGCTCTCTACGATCGCCAGATCCGCGTCTGGGGCGTCGATGATCAAAAGAGGTACTTTGATTTTTGATTGTTTTGATTGTTTTGATTATGTAGTGAAATTTTGTGATTTTGAGATTTTTTTTTTTTTTGGTTTTGATAGGTTAAGCAAGACTCATGTCCTGGCAAATGGATTGAATGGCACTGCTGAGGTAATTTGGTATACGGTTAAACACCTTTGAAATTTACCATGGTGATTACTTTGGAGTTTAGCTCAAATGTGAGAGAAAATTGAATCTTTATACCGCTCATCGTTAAATTTATGTATTTTTGGTTTTTAATTTTGGATAACCCAGAAAATATTGTGTTGTCATAGTGAACTGAAAAAAGGCCATTTGTTCTTCGAGTTGAGTTTCAACTCTCTTTGTTACAGGTAAAAAAGGCAGTATGAGTTTTCTTTGTTCCATGTAAAAAAGTCAGTCAGCCCTTTAAACCCGCGATGGAATGGATACCGATACCTTTAAGCTTCTTTTTGGCAGTTATGCGAGCAATAATCTTTGTTATACATGCATATTTCTGTTGTAGTTTGCACCTGGGGAAGATTGATTGTGCTACTGATCCTGTAAATTAGTAGCGGTTTCGAAACCTATTACAACTAATTTATGACGGAGTTCTATCAGCAACCTATTGAAACAATGCTACAGCTGATCGTTTTGTTTCTTTTGTTAGTTCTGCAAGAATATTGTCCTAGCTGGAGTTGGAAGTTTGACTATTATGGATGACCATATAGTTACAGAAGATGCTCTTAGTGCAAACTTCTTAATCCCTCCCGCTTCGGTTAAAGATGAAGGAAGTTCCCTTGCTGAACTTTGTTGTGATTCTCTCAAGGAGTTCAACCCGATGTTCGTGTTTCAGTTGAAAGAGGTACATTTTCCTGTACATTTTCAGCAATTGAATATCATTATGAAAAAATATGATTTAGAATATAAATAAGTAGAGGAAACCTTTGTTGTTTTGTAGGTGACTTGACACAGCTTGATGACGAATTTTTTGGACAAGTTTGATATTGTAGTTGTTAGTTGTTGCCCATTTAAATATAAAGTACCGAATCTGTCTTTTTTATGGAATTGAACTAGCAGAACTTAATTATGAGAATTTATTTGTTACATTCTCTTAGATAATAATATCTTTTGACAAAAGCAGACAAATTTTTTCCCCAATGGTTAAGGTTGGAGTTTCTCAATATGCTGAAGAAACCAATTTGTCAACAGCCACTTAAACTGTTTGAATCTACTAAATATAAAGCGAATATTGCAACTGCTAAATTCATTGGTATAATAAGCTATAACTTGCAGGAATAAGCGTCCTGACGATGAATCGCCAGTTGAAACTTTTTCATATACACTATTATTCCTCAAAATAGATAACTTGAGGGGAAGGATTCATAAGGTAATTTTGTAGGTTCATGTATTAGTTAAAAGAAGAGTGAGTTTCATTACAATTTTACTTCTTAGTTTCGATATTAGTCCTTTAAATATTTCTTTTTTTGAATTAGTCCTTTATATTGTTAAAACTACTATTAGGTCCCCAAATTTGCAGAAATTTTTTTAGAAACCGTGCTTTGCACGGGTCTAAATACTAGTTTTTAAGAAATAACCAAACAAAAGAAAACAACCTATTACAAGAAATAGGTTTCTTATAATTCATTTCCTTTTTTTTTTCGCCAACCAAGAAATCTCAAAACAAGTTTTCTTAAAAAAACACTCACATCATCCTATAATAAGATGACAACTCATCTCATCTTATCTTCATTTCTTTGATTTCCTTCTTTTTTTAGCAAACCAAACACTCCCAAAACAATTCTTCTTAAAAATAGTTTTCTATTTCTTTGATTTCCCATTTTTTTAAGGCAAACGAACAGACCCTTATAAGAACAGGCTTTAGCACATCAAAGACTATTTTCTTTTACTAAGTTTTCTCCGAGTCTTTTACAAATCCATAGAACAGTGACAATGAAGACTCGTGGAAAAGATCAAAACTGAAAAAAGATAATTAAAAATCGTTAAGATTGAAAACGCTTAGTCATCAAATGGTAAAAATGAGAACGAAAAGTATAAAGTAATAACTTCAGTCTCGGGGTGGGGGGTGCGGCTAGCCAAAAATTCAAGAGAATAGAAAAGTTGAAAAAGAAGATTTTTTTTCTACTCACTTAATCTTTGATACGTTGAAATTAGTAACCCAGATCATTGAAATTATTATTGATCCCCAAATTCTTATATCATGCTACTGCTATTTAATTAGAGATTAATTTGAAATAATCTATGATAATGGGGGATCTAACAGTAATCATATTTTGATGTTTGAGTATGCTAGGGATATATATATATATATATATATATATATATATGAGCTTAGAAGAGATACATGCACGAAAGCATGAAAAAATCTGTATCTGTGCTGTTACTAGTCGACTAGCAAGGCCATTAGTTGACTAATAGTAATATTAGTCGACTAGTCGGATTGTTTCTAGTTTTCTTATGGGTTTCGGGTCGGATTCGTTTTGTTTCGAACCCGATTGTATATATGCATATATATATATATACTCATTTTAAAGCTCTTTTTACCCTCTTGCATGTGAGATTAACACCAGCCACTTTCCTCCTCAAACCCTAACCCTAAAGTGTGGGTTTTGGGAGAGATCTCGAGGCGTTTGTCGAGAGAAAGAGGAGGCTTTGTGGTTTTTGATGAAGAAGGGATATTGCACGCATGTTCAGTAGTTCAAGGTAGCATTTGAGGCAAAGTCATCTTCATCCAAACCTGCCCTATATTTAGTTAAATTTTTGAAGATGTTTAATTAATGTTTTCTTGGTTAAGTATAACCTAATGTGGTGAAAATCAGATTTTTGATGATAAATCTTAACCCTATGCTAGATCTGAAAGTAAATCTTTGCTGTTGATGATAGAAACATGATCATGATCATTAGGGTTGATGTTATTTTCATTTCTAACTAGTTAATTATGTTTAACACATGAGTAAACCATAATTAGTTGCTTAATTAAGTTTTCTTGTAAGCTAATCATGCTAAAACCCTAGGTTTGTGATACCTAAGTCATATAAACATGTATAAATAAAGTTTCACCTCTGTTTATGAGTAGTTTTAATTAAGTGTTTATAATTGCGTTGTATAATTAAGAGCTAATTAAGAAAATTGATTAATTAGGATGTTAATCCCAAATTAGAAAAAGTTAATAGATTTGTTTCATGTTTAGGATGATTTCTGTTGAATATTACATATTTTCATTTGTACTAAATCTCATGATAAGTATATGATGAATGATAAGCTCTGTTCGTGCATGAAAGAATGCATGTTTTGACAAAGTAGTCGACTACTAAGTTTAGTAGTTGGCTACTCATGTTTAGTTTGGATTTCTAGAAACTAGAATATTACAGAGTAGTCGACTAATATACTTAGTAGTCGACTACTTATTCTGATACATGCCTCACAGAGTCTGGATTGACTCAGTGTAGTCGACTACTAAGCTTAGTAGTTGACTACTAAGACTTTTCCTGAACATTATGTTACACCGTTTTAAGATGTGATCGCGGGGTTCGAGTCGCATGATAGTACACGTATAGACATGAATATACATGAATAATGTCATAGTACACACATAAGTATCCTAAAGGGGATTTTGACAAGTGTTGAGCTGATTATACACTTGAGTTAGAGATCGTTTATACACATGCTGGATATCGTTGATGAGCATAGCTCGGTACTATATGAGATAGTGCGTTGATATACCAGACATACATAGTTTATACACTAGATGGATATCATTGATGAGCTAAGTTTAGTACTACGTGTGGTGGTGCGTTGATATTCTATTTGTACAGGCCATTGAGTCGGGTTTGGATTCTTTGTCTAGTAGT
Source organism: Asparagus officinalis (assembly GCF_001876935.1). NCBI lineage: Eukaryota > Viridiplantae > Streptophyta > Magnoliopsida > Asparagales > Asparagaceae > Asparagus > Asparagus officinalis. The sequence continues at coordinate 106,551,662 of NC_033797.1, forward strand.
CCGTCGTTACGGGGGCGTGATGAGGCTTGTGAGCCATCTCTTAGGATACCTATATAGTAGACCATCCCGCACTCATATTACACACTAAGATCACGATGACAGTAATGAGCTGTGTACACTATTAAGATACCTGCAAGGTAGTCCGTTGCGCATAATAATGTGATGAATTAAAATTTTTGCAAAGAGTTGCAATATGACAATTATGAGATAGCTTGAGTTTGGTGGATGCCAAAAGTGAATTTGACTCATTGTTGAGATATTTGATGACTGAGATATCTTGTTGTGCGAGTACAGGAGATACATATACTAATGGTTATTTTGATGCTTTATCTTTTTAGTATGTTTCCTTTCATTCTTAGTTTAGAATTAATATTTAGTTATCTACAATTTGAGACATATGGTATATACATGAGAGTTTTCTTGTTTGGATTATTTCGCTCGACTACTACGTCTCGTGTTGTAGATCTCTAAGTATTAATTCCATTAGATACAGGGAAAATAATCTAGGTAGACTATGCTTAATAGATAGAGCATCCACTTCATCTAGCAGCCCTTTCCCTGGGGGCGGATAGAAGTTATCATGCTGTATCGCTCTGATGCTCTTCATGTTTTTCTTTTTGCTTTAAATTTTCCTTTCAGGCAGCTCAAAATTCTAGTGAGCCATAGGATGACGGAGTCCTAGCATAGTTGTCATCGCGCATTTTAGTAGTTGAGACTCCACTGTTGTGTTTTGTTCTCATTCAGATATTAGAGTTTTATTTTCATATTGTAAAGGCAGTGTACCTTAGTACGGTTTTTAGTTGATTCATATTGAAATATTTTTATTATTCCAGAAATCAGATATATTTTAGTTGAGACATGATTTTTATTTATGAGATATCTCTTCCTACATCATGTCTATTGTTTTTATTTCCTTATTTGGCCTGTTTTGTACCTACACTTATATTTGATTCCACTAGAGGATATTAATATAATTGGTAAAATGTGCTATTGCACATTGTGGGTTCATGACAGGTTTGGCATCCTTGGATTCACCTTAGACTACAACCTTATGTGAACCCATCTGCGTCACAGTTGGTAACAGAGCTCTAGTTCTAGCATCCTTAGGATCATTCATGTATTGAGTCGTGGAGCTAGGATAGAGTTTCATTGGAATCATGTATAGAATCTGTTAGGAATTCCTAGATTGAGTGAGGACGTTATATATATATATAACGTGAAAATTACGAAATTTATTTTTATGACCATCTTACTTCGATTGAAAGTATTTGCATGAATGAATTACGATAGGATTTTTCTTATCACACTCTGTGAGGACGTAGATGGAGAGTATCCCATGCTCTAAGAGTGAGACAAGTTGAGCTAGAGCCAGAGCCACAGCAGGCTCCACTCGAGCCGTAGCAGGCTCTACTCGAGCAGCAGCAAGCTCCAACCATCTTACTTCGATTGAAAGTATTTGCATGAATGAATTACGATAGGATTTTTCTTATCACACTCTGTGAGGACGTAGATGGAGAGTATCCCATGCTCTAAGAGTGAGACAAGTTGAGCTAGAGCCAGAGCCACAGCGGCCCCCCCGGGAGCCGTAGCAGGCTCTACTCGAGCAGCAGCAAGCTCCACCTGAGTTGCAGCAGGCTTCGCAGTACCTTATAGACCTCATGGCATATATAGCAGCTAGGCTAGCAGCGCTTGAGGAGCGAGTGGTAAGCCAGACTCCACCAGTTGCACCACCGCCTGTAGTTCCATCGCAAGTGATTTTAGCAATTCCTATTTGAGAGGAGTCCTTAGACGGTACACTAGAACTTACCTCACCATCACTTGCAGACGCAGACCAGGAGGCTTAGATTCGCCTAGTCAAGAGGTACTAAAAGATGTGGGCACCAAATTTCAGGGGTCATCAGATTCGCTTGTAGCCCACAAGTGGATGGATGAGGTGAGTAATATCCTTGACCTACTTAACGTCGATTCGATACAGAAGCAGATGCTAGTAGCTTTCAGCCTAAAGGGTGATGCCGGAGGATGGTACAGGCTTCAGTTCACCCTAGAGCATCGGAGGACTTCGTTTATTTCTTTGACGAGCAGTACATTTCTTCCGCGGCACGGGCCGGGAAAGAGATGAAGTTGTTCAAATTAGAGTAGGGAGATATGTCCGTAGCAGATTACGAGAGTTAGTTCATGAGTCTACTTCGATTTATAGTCATGTAGCAGTCAGGAGAGTGCCAGGATCAGATGTTTCTTACAGGACATCCTCCAAGCCTTCGTCTTTACCTCGTATCTAGGAGGTTCCGCTCAGTTTGAGAGGTAGTTGATGCAGCCATTTCGCAGGAGACAGAGGCTGCAATGTTCCAGAAGACCAGAGAGGGTAGCTCTAAACCAAGGCAGCAGAGTGACAAGGGTGGGTAAGAGACCTTTTGTCGGACCTGGAGGACCCCAGTAGCAGGGTAAGGATTTTCAACACTAGCAGCATGTTACTCCAAGAGGGCACCACAGCATGATCAGAGAGCACCGCAGCAACGTAGGATTCAGGGTGCATGTTATAATTGTAACAAGATTGGGAATAAGGCTAGGGATTGTCGTAGTGCACCAGTAAGAGGCCAGTAGGGCTGATGCCAGGGCAAGTAGTAGGGATGAGGACACGGGCAGCAGCAGAACCGTGATCAGGGTCAGTAACAGCAGAGGATAGAGGCACCACCTGCTGTTTTGAGGATTGAGGGGCTAGCAGGCAAGATTCATGCTATTCAGGAGTTTCCTCAGGTTCAGACAAACCCATATGTTCCACCACCACCAGCATAGCAGGTGCCAGCAATTGGGTAGGGTTTATACAGTCGTACCACATGATCATGATATGAGTGGAACCATAGTAGAAGGTACTTTCTTAGTGAATTCCTTCCCAACTTGGATCTTGTTCGATTCAGGAGCTTCATTTTCTTTTATCTCTCTTACCTTTATGGATAGGCTCTAGTTGGTCGCACATCCTTTAGATGTACCGTTATCTATTTTTACTCCTTTAGGAGAGGTATCCCTATTAGAGAGTGTTTGTAGGAGATGTGTCATTAGTCTAGATGAGTCCAAGTTCATCATCGATTTGATTATTTTGTGGATGTTAGAGTTTGACATCATTCTCGGTATGGATTGTCTATCATCCTACCATATCAGTATCGACTATTTTACTAAAATAGTCAGCTTGCGGGTGTCTGATGGGTCTGAGTTGATCGTAGTGACCTCACATGGCAACCAGATTATGGAATCATTTCTAGCGTACGTCGAGGAGGTGATGCTGAGGGATTGGAGTGCTAATTTGTGCGAGACTAAAGTTATATCGGATTATCAGGATATCTTTTAGGATATACCTGGGTTATCTCATGTGAGAGAGATTGAGTTCTGCATCAAATTGCAGCCGGGCATAGCACCGATACCCCCGAACACCTTATCGTATGACACCTGCTGAGATGAAAGAGCTACAAACCTAGTTAGATGAGTTATTATCATAGGGCTTTATTCTTCGGAGTCATTCTCCGTGGGAAGCACCAGTCCTCTTTGTGAAGAAGAAGGACGATAGCATGCGTTTATACATAGATTATCGTGAGTTGAACAAGGTTACTGTCAGAACAGGTATTCACTACTAAGAATCGATGACTTGTTCGACTAGCTGTAGGGAGCACAATATTTCTCAAAAATTAATCCTCATTCTGGCTATCATTAGTTGCAAGTTCGGAAGATGGATATTCCTAAGACTACTTTTTTGACTCAATATGAGTCTTTCGAGTTTCTTGTCATGCTATTTAGGCTGACCAATGCACCCGCGATATTCATGAATTTGATGAGCTAGGTTTTCCATCTATATTTAGACCAGTTCGTGATTGTATTCATTGATGATATCCTTATCTATTAGAGATCAGAGGCAGAGGATGAGCAGCATCTTCGATAGGCATTACAGACTTTGTGGGGGCATCAATTGTACGCTAAGTTTAGCAAGTGCGAGTTTTAGCTATCTGATGTTAGATTTTTGGACCATGTCATCAACAGAGAGGGCATTATAGTGGATCCCACGAAAGTAGAGGCAGTACTTGATTAGAAGCCGCCAAAGACCGTTTCAGAGATTCGTAGTTTCTTGGGTTTGGCAGGCTATTAAAGGAAGTTCATTCAGGACTTCTCAAAGATTATGATGCCACTCACATGCCCTACGAAGAAAGGTGTACCGTTTGTTTGGGGCGCAGAGTGCCAGGAAGTCTTTGAGACTTTAAAGGCAAAGTTAACTACATCGCTGATATTGACTATTCTGAGCAACGATAAGACTTTTGTTGTCTATAAAGATGCTTCATTAGCAGGTCTAGGAGGTGTTTTGATGCAAACCCAGAGAGTATTGGATTATATCTTATGACAATTGAGGATGCATGAGCAGAACTATCCTACGCACGACTTAGAGTTAGCAGCAGCAGTCTTCGCACTAAAGACATGGAGACACTATTTGTATGGAGTATAGTTCAAGCTATTCACAGATCATCAGAGCTTGAAATACCTCCTCTCAGAAAGAACTCAATTAGAGATAATGGTGATGGGTTAAGTTCATCAAGGACTATGAGTTTGCGATTCAGTACTATCCGGGGAAGGCTAATGTGGTAGCAGACGTATTTAGTAGGAAGCGTCGACATCAGATTGTGGCTCTGACGTGTTCATTGTATCGAGATCTTCACTCCCTTAGCTAGTTTGACTTTAGACCGGAGATCGACAGGAGTAGCATATTTTTGGGAGCTTTGTTAGTACAACAATCTTGGAGTTATAGAGTGGTCAGAGCTCAACTAGAGGACTTTTGGATTCAAACCCGAAAGGAGAAGATTTCCAAAGAGCCAAAGGCTGATTAAACCATTGGAGCAGATGGAAATCATTGAAGGAAGAGCCGATTAGTGATGCTAAGTAGTCCACAGTTGAAGAAAGTATTATTTGATGAGGCGCATCGTACTAGGTACGCAGTTCATCCAGACACAACAAAAATGTACAAGAATCTGAAGAGACACTTTTGGTGGAGTGACCTATGTAAGGAGATTGTCGAATATGTGGCTAAGTGCTTTATCTACATACAAGTAAAGGTAGAACATCAGAGACCAACAGGGACCCTATAGTCTTTACCCATTCCAGAGTGAAATGGGCAGATATGTCCATAGACTTCATTATAGGATTGTCATTATTGAAGAAGGTGAACAATTCAGTGTGGGTAATAGTTGATTGGTTGACGAAGTTAGCATATTTTATACCAGTAAAAACAACCTATACTGCGGAGACTTGCGCAAGAATATTCATCCAGGAGATCGTGAGATTGTACAGAATCCCAGAGAAGATAGTATCAGATAGAGGATCGGTTTTTACTTCGTATTTCTAGAGGAGTTTCCAGAATTCCTTTGGTAGTACATTATCATACTCTGGTGTTTTCCACCCACAGACAGATGGGAAAATGGAAAGAGAAAAGAGTGAACCAGATATTGGAGGACATGTTGCAGTCATGTGTTAGGCTTTCAAGGTAGTTAGGAGGACCACATCCCATTAATTAAATTTGTTTATAATAATAGTTATCAAGTGACTATTAGGATGGTACCGTATGAAGCATTGTACGGGAGGCCTTGCAGATCGCCTATTTGTTGGGCAGAACCGGAGGACAACCTATTTCTTGGACCAGAGCTTATGAGACAGACTACAAAGAAGGTAGCAGTGATTCGGGAGCACATCATTGCAGCACAGAGTCGCCAGAAGAGTTATGCAGATTAGATGCGACGACCATTAGAGTTCCAAGTTGGGGATTATGTATTATCGAAAGTGTCGCCTATGAAGGGAGTTCAGCGATTTGGGTGACGGGGAAAGCTAGCCCGAGGTATATTGGTCCATTCAGGATTGTTGAGTGCATTAGAGCCATTTCGTATCAGTTAGACCTTCCAGCATCGATATCGAGTATACACGATATTTTTCATGTTTCAATCCTTAAGAAGCATTTACGCGATGAGAAGCAGCAGCGAGTGTTAGACGCACCAGAGATTGAGCTTCATGATGAATTGACTATGATAGAGATTCTTGTTTGTATTCTTGCCAAAGAGGATAAGAAGCTTAAAAACAAAATGATACATTTGGTCAAAGTTCAATGGAATCGAAAGGGAGCTGAACGAGGAGGATATTCGTCATGACCCTCCGCACCTATTTGAGCAGGTAAATTAACTGATTTTGATTTGATTAATGCTTATGATTATCTATATGGTGATATTTATATTTAATGTTAGAATACAGGTATTGATACTTAGCTCCTAATCACTCGGAACACATGGTATATATATGAGGAGTTCCTTGTTTGGATTTTTCGTCCGACGTACTAGTTCTACTTAGTTAGGAGTTAAGTGGGAGTAAATGGTTAAATATAGATGTTGCTATGTTTTATATCTAGAGATTAATGGTACAAAATATGTATGTGAGGGTTTTCTTATCTAGATTATCCCCTCAATGTGCTTTTCTGGTATTATTAATCTCTAAGATATGATTACGGAATTTCAGGAATGAAATTCTTTTAAGGGGGAAAGAATATAGAACCCCGTAAATTTGAGTATATTATGATATATAATAATAAATATGTTATAATATGATAAATAATATATTTTAATGTTTGAGTATGTTAGGGATTGATTTGAGATCAATCCAATGTGTATATATGAGATTAGAAGAGATACATGCACGAAAGCATGCAAAAGTATGTATCTGTGTTGTTAGTAGTCGACTACACTGTTAGTAGTCGACTACACTGTTAGTAGTTGACTAGTAAGGCCATTAGTCGACTAATAGTAGTATTAGTCGACTAGTCGGGCTGTTTCCAGTTTTCTTATAGGTTTCGGGTTGGATTCGTTTTGTTTCGAACCCAGTTGTATATATGCGTACATATACTCATTTAAAGATTTTTTTACCCTCTTTCAAATGAGATTAACACCAGCCACCTCCCTCCTCAAACCCTAACCCTAAAGTGTGAGTTTTGGGAGAGATCTCGAGGCGTTTGTCGAGAGAAAGGCGAGGCTTCGTAGTTTCTGACGAAGAAGGGATCTTACACGCATGTTCAGGAGTTCAATACAGCGTTTGAGGCAAGATCATCTTCATCCAAACATGTCCCTAAATTTAGTTAGAGCATCTCCAACAGCTTCCCCATCTTCTTGAAATACTCAATTTTGGGGAATATGGAGGTTTTTTTTGGTCCAACAGATTCCCCATCTCATTCCCCAAAATAGGGAAGGAGGAAAAAAAATAGGGAGCCTTCCCCAAATCTGTAGCATTCTCCAAATTTTTGGAGAGAGCTTTATTATTGTAATAAATACGATTTTTTAAAATGGGGAAGCTGTTGGAGTTGGAGCAAAAATAATTTGGAGAATATGACTTTTGTTTCTCCATTTTGGAGAAAATTTTGGGGAAGCTGTTGGAGTATCTACAATTTGAGATATATGGTATATACATGAGGGTTTTCTTGTTTGGATTATTTCGCTCGACTTACGTCTCGTGTTGTAGACCTCTAAGTATTAATTCTGTTAGATATGGGAGAAATGATCTAGGTAGACTATGTGTAGACGGTAAAAAATACCTCTGTGAGCTTGCAAGAAATTCACCTGAGTGATCAACCCGCTTGCACGAGTCAGAATCAACAGGGGATAGCGGAATTTCGCCTTTTACACAACTCGCCTGCCCGAGTCCAAAGTCGAATCCGCCCGCAAACCTTAAGGCTAACAGTACAGCTGGGTATTTGCTACCCCACGTACCGACGCAGGCTTTCTCATCCCTCTCGACCTGAGAGGGGAGAGAGCACAGTACTCCAGGACCGTCGAGTAGTCGTTCACAATACGAGTGATCGGACAGGTGTCAGATCCACCTGAACATTCACAAATGTAGTTCACCTCACCCATCTAGGTCGAGAGCTGAATCCGCCAGCACTCGGCAAGTTGGCCAGACCCACTCGAGTACTGTGCATCTACTTCACCGCCTCTCCAGGCGGGAAAGGAGAAAGCACCATGCCCAAAGCACGCCGAACGGCCACACACAGTACGAATGATCGGACAGACGCCAAATCAATCTACGAACTCATAAATGCGGTTCATCAATGCTGGTCAAATCCACTCGAATAGTGGGCGGCCGTTGCCTCACATACAAGGATAGGCCTTCCCATTCTATGTGACACGACATAAAGCACAATCCCTCGAATGACCATTCATAGTACCGAGAGGCGGCAAGACGTCTCTCAACAGGATATGGTCACATCCCATGATTCAAGGACCGGCCACGCCGTCTCTCCACTATTTAGGAACTTCTTCCAGCCACGAAGAGGAGGTTTAGCTTTTCTTCCAAGTCAAGAAGAAGAGATTCAGCTGTTTAGCCGTGCAAGCGATTCGATCATAGTTGAACCTGCTAATTGAACCATTAGCTCTCAATCCCCAATACGATCAAGACCAAGCTGTTTGCATAATCCTTGCATCACAGCACCACTGCCTAGTTCTGAGCTCTGATCGCCGGCGAACTAAGCAGACCCGAACTCCATCGACTCGAGTTTCTACTGCGTACTGAAGCTCTCCAGGAACCTCGATCGAACGGTCCAAGGGAAGCAGACTCGACACAAGCATCGAGCGAAGCATCCTGTAGCCACCTAAAGTCCCCACACTAAACAAAGAGGGCATTCCCTCTGCTTCTATTGTAATTTCGATTCATTAGTTTGTAATAAGCTTTCTTATCAATACAAACGAAACTCCCTGTTTTCGGGAAATCCAAATTTACACCTACAGAAGATGGCGACCACAGTGGGAGAAGCTGTTTCATCAAATGAAATGGTGGTGGCTCAATTTGATGAAGTTGCTGTTGGGATGACCGTGGAGTCCCTAGAGATTGAGTTCGACCAAGCCAAGTACGAAGAGTACTTGTCTTCTTCCTCCTCTGGTGGCGATGCTTCCCGCAAACGCCACAGAGTCGTGCGCCGAGGCCGGCCTCAGACGGTCAAAGCCTCTGCACCTGAGGGTTCCACCCGTGTCTCGTCAGGGGAACCCACTCCCTCAGAATCGATCAAGGCCAAGCCAGGGGTCGAGAGCAAGGGACAAGGGTCTACCAAATGGGTCGCCAAGCGGTCCCCGCAGACACCTGCCCCGAAGGAAACACCGGTTCGCTCCGGCACCAACTACACTGTCGCAGCCCGCGGTGGTGCTCTCCTCGCTGGAAAAGCTAGCCAACAGCGACGGCAGACACTCGTCAGACAGGAGGCCCAAACCTCCGTTTCCCACAATAGCCCAAATCATTGTACGGGCCCGAGAAACGCTAGACGAGAAGGCAAACTGCCCGACGTCGGAAGGTTCTCTAAATCGGGAGTGCCAACCGAGGAAGACAGGGCCGCCCGCTCAGGAGGACTTCGCTTCTCAGGTCACATCCCTGATGCGAATAAACCACACCGAGCGAGCGAGCCTACTCGAACAGACGAATCCTCGAAGGCTGGCGAGCCTCGCCATAACCCTGTGGCGGATAAACATAAAGGCAAAGAAGTAGGCGACACCTCGCAAACCCGCTCGTCCAAACGAAGGGTTTAGACCCGCCTACGTACTGGAGTTCGCCTAAATGCGAAGACTCGCCCGTCAAGGCGAGATCGCCGCACTCCAGCACTAAAGCGTTCCACCCAGCGTGCACCAGAGAGTACATCCAAAGATCTCTCGTGTACTCACCCAAGCGATCCTTCCGAGGCTGGGGGTTGTCACCTACCGCCCACAGAAGACCTCCGAGAATACTTAACTCGCAAACGCACTATACATGAGGCGAATCCTCAGTGCCACTGCGAGAGGCTCATCCACACGGTCCTCGCCGACTGCCAATGCGTTGGAACGGCGAAACCTTTGGTGTTTGAGAGACTTTCTCAACAGTCCTCTCAACCAAGGCCCTCCCGTCGAAGGCGTCGTCACCAGAAAGGACGCGCTGCCGACGACCTAGAGCTCCTGTCCGCTACAATCAACATGACGGACAAGGGTAAGGCGGTACTTTCCGACTCTCCAGATTCAGACTCCGTCCTGAGGCCTAACTCTCGGTTCGCCCAACAACACCGAGAAGAGGGTATATACCAGCGTACCCGTAGTCACAGAGGGGTAAGCATCGGGTTTGATTACTCCACCTTAGCCCCTCCCTCTTGCGGTGAAGACGAGGTTCACTCGGCGGCGGCCACGTCCCAAACCTCGCGCTCAAGCCAGGACGCGATGGCAAGGGTGCACATGACTGAACTCACCCATGACCAGACGGTCACCCAGAAGCTCGAAGAGCAACAGGCGACCATTGATTCCCTAAGGGAAATGATGGAACAACTTCTGAACAAAAAGAAGAAGAAGACGAGAGCCCAACGTCCCTTACCCCGGTGAACAAGAGATAAGGAGTGGGTACCTCCTTACCGTCCAGCGACTGAGACGGAAGATAATAGTAATCCTGATTAGATTACTCTTCCAAAACGTCGCTAGGAACGTCGCATACTGGGGGTAGCACCCGCGACAAGAGGCTCGACGAGTTCCAAAACCAACTCAATGCACTCAAGCTTCAACAGAACATGAACAAGCTGGGGGTGGTCCAACCCTACCCTATCGAATGGGATATGGTCCCCTACCCGGCGAAGTTCAAGCCAATTAGCTTGGTGCAGTTTGATGGCAAGAGATCGCCCTCGCAACACATTTACTATTTCATGGCGCAGACCGGATTCCTCACGGGGAACGATGCCATTATCACTCGTCTATTAATAGGCACCCTCAAGAGGGTGACCTTCGAATGGTTCCGCAAACTAGAACCCGGCTCTATCAAGTCATGGGCCGATCTTGAGAGGCTCTTCCTCGCCCGCTTCTTCGACGACGAAACGGATGTGTCAATGGCCACCCTCCTCGCCGAAAAGCAACGAAAGTCGGAGTCAGTCAACGACTTCGTGAAGAGGTTCCGCAACCGATCTGTCCACTGTCGGGACCAAGTTTTCGAATCCACGCTAATCGAGATGTGCCGTAATAATCTCTCGATCCACATCCTATCCAAAGTGGGCGCGGTGTCGATCCACATCCTATCCAAAGTGGGCGCGGTGGAAACCCGGACATGGAAGGAGTTTGTTCGTCAAGGCGAGCAAGTGGAAAACATGATCAAAAAGCTAGAGGCCGAAGAACCTCAGCCCAATAAGGGAGCTGCAGAACCAGCCATGCCAAAGAATCCCCCTCGATCCAGAGGAAAAGAGAGCATGGCCATCGACTCTACCCCGGCGCTGAAGGCTGCTCAAAAGCCGAAACCCAGGCAATTTAAACCACGCCCTCCGCGGCAATATGATTTCAAAGAGGATTAGGTGGTGGCGACATTCGACACTCTGCTCAAGAGTGGGCGGATTAAGTTGCCAGAATCCGCCAAACCTGAGGAGGTGGATAAAACCAATGACCCGAGTTATTGCACCTACCACAGATTCCTGGGCCACCACACGACCAAGTGTTACGTCCTCAAGGATAAGCTTCAAGCCCTCTACGATGCGGGGGTCCTAAAAAAGGAGAAGGTTCAGAAGCAGGTGACCACGAACATGATCACCTTGAGCTTTGGAACAAATCTCCCAGAATTCTAAGCCCCAGCAGGGATAGTTCCTATTCCCAAGGCGGTCTTGAAAATCACCAACGATGACCCCCACAATCAGCGAGAGAAAGGCTTAGCTCCGCAGGTTCTGCCGTCAGGTCAGGTGATGTGGGTCCATCCAGACCTCGTCAACGACAAACAATGGACTACAAAGCCCTCGAAAGGGGGTAAAGGAAAACATTATAATATCATCTCCGCCATTCTTGATGGGGAAAAGACACCGATGATCGCCTTGACCGACTCCGAAGAGGAAGCCATTGTCCTCGCCACGAGAGTGGAGAGGGAATTCGCGAAGGAATACCCCGCGAGGGCGGAAAACCCGGCAGGACCTCCCGCGAGGCCAGCCACAGCAGCCCCTCCCAATCCGAACAGACCGGGCTCAAGCCGCCAACCTTTTCGGTTCAATGTGCTCGCACAACTGAAGAGCATCCATGCGCGAATCACCATGTACGACCTCCTGCGGTTGTCCAGGTCTACCCGGGAGGCTCTACAAGAGGCGCTGGCCGACTCAGAGGTGTTCTCCACCCACTTCTCGAAAGAGACAGGGGCAGAACAAGAATGCACAAATTGTTGTCAAGTCTCTGAGAGATGGGTCCCGGGCATCACTTTTACTCCCGAGGACATGCTCATCAAGAGCACATCCCATGATCGGCCGTTGTACTTCACTGGATACGTCGGTTCATCGAAAGTAGATCGGATTCAGGTCGACCCAGGTTCGGCGCTGAGCATCGTGCCCCTAAAGTTGATCAAACACTTAGGGATACCGTCAAAAAGCCTCTCCTCGACCACCACAACCATCTTTGGCTTTAACTCCACGGGGACTCGGCCACTCGGCAAAATCCGCCTGAAATGTCGGATAGGCGACATGAAGACGGAGGTGACATGCTACGTCATCGACGCTGAACCTTCCTACAACATACTCCTAGGGCGTCCGTAGATCCATGGCAACAGAATAGTCCCGTCCACGTTACACCAATGCCTGAAGTATGTGGACAATTACGAGCGAGTCAAGATAGCAGTGGCCGACAAGCAGTCCTTCAAAGGCATCGAAAACTACTTCACGGATTCTCTGCTATACCAGGACCCCGACGTGCCACCAGCGGAGGAGCCAGAGAGCTAATCCTGAACCGACCTTCGAGTGCAATTGGTAATCGTTACAGAGGAGTCAGCACAATGTAACTTAATGCTGTCAGGCGGAGGAAGTTATCATGATATGAGAATCCAACTTTGCTAAATTTGTCGTCTTGCTCGGCACATGCCGAGGAATGATGCACGACCAAATAAACCCTGTGGTCAAACTCCTACAGTGACTTGCCAGTATGCTCGTCATACGTCGCCAAGGCACAGCCGATCAAGTCATCATAAGCTGTGCTCGTCGTGCCAGCACGGAATAGGTATCGAAAAGACATTATCTTCGGTCGAATCGATCATCCCCTACGCATGCTATGGGAAGAATCTGAGGACGAGGACCCGGCACCCCAGTTTTCGCAATACAGTCGAGTTGCGAAGCGCATGATGAGCGACATGGGGTATGACCTCACTCGTTTGGAGGGCCTAAATTATGGCTGAGGGTGCAGAACGGTCATCCGACCCGCCTACGTACCCAAAGGGAAACCCTCAAATTACTTCAACAGGACTAGGAGAGGCTTAGGCTACTCCTCCTCATCGGATTTATGTTTTTACGTCAACGAGGATTCCGACTATGCTTGTTCGGGGGATCAATCGTCAACAACCTCGGCATGGGACTCGGATGTCAGCGTAAGGGATCTGTTCGATAACCTCACAGCCAACATGGCTGCAATAGATCCTACCGAAATGGCGGAGGATGCACAACTCCCACTCTATGATGAAACGTGTGACCGCCATGTTAATGCCCAGTGGAGCAGTCTCTTCGAGCAACGCGAATCGCCGACCGAAGACGAAATCCTCCAGGTGAACATGGGTAGCGAGGCGAATCCCAAACCTATATTCATCAGCGGCAGTTTGCCTCCCCAGGAAAAAGAGGACCTCATTGCCCTCATACGGGAATACATTGACATCTTCGCATGGAATTACGAGGACATGCCCGGCCTGGACCCGCGGGTCACCACGCATCGCCTTAACATCAGCCCAGACGCCAAGCCAGTCAAACAACAGCAGAGGCGGTTTCGCCCTCAAATAATGAAGGCGATCGAAGCTGAAGTAAAGAAGCTGATCGAATCTGGTTTCATCAGAGAGGAGCAACACCCCGACTGGGTGGCAAATATTATTTCGGTCTTGAAGAAAAACGGTAAGATCCGCATCTACATCGACTTTAGGAACCTCAACGTTGTGTGCCCTAAAAACGAATTTCCCCTGCCCATTACGGATGTCATCATTGACAACACGTGCGGATTCGAGAGGATGTCCTTCATGGATGGTTTCTCGGGGTACAATCAAATCAAAATGCACCCCGAGGACGAGAAGCACACTTCATTCAGAACCCCTATGGGGGTGTATTGCTACACCGTTATGTCCTTCGGACTCAAAAATGCTGGCGCAACCTACCAACGCGCCATGAGTATGATCTTCCGAGATCATCTGCGGAAGACGGTCGAATGCTACGTGGACGATCTGGTCATGAAGAGTCACCGTAAGGAGGACCACCTCCAAGACCTGAGGGGAATGTTCGAACTTATGAGGACTCATCAGATCAAGATGAATCCTACTAAGTCATTCTTAGGGATGTCTAGCGGCAAATTCCTCGGTTTCGTCATCACGACGAGAGGAATCCGGATCGACCCAGACAAGGTGCGGGCTATTCAAGAGCTCCAACCGCCCCGAAATCTTAAAGAACTGAGAGGCCTTCAAGGACGACTTCGGGCAAGTGTCAACCCTTCGCCAAGCTAATGAAGAAAGGTACTTCCTTCGTGTGGGACGAGCCGTGCCAAAAGGCCTTTGAAGAGATCAAGGCTTATCTCTCAAACCCGCCTGTCCTTGCGGCGCCAATCTCGGGGAAGCCGTTCCTCATCTATATACGGGCCATGGATCATTCTCTAGGCGCCCTCTTGGTATAAAACGACGATGTGGGCCACGAGCAAGGTATCTACTACCTGAGCAGAACCTTGCAAGGCGCCGAACAACGATACCCAATGGTCGAGAAGGAATGCCTAGCCTTAGTGTTCGCCATCCAAAAGATGCGGCACTACCTAGTTGGCCAAACGATCCATGTCATCTCCCGGATGAACCCCATTCGGGTCTTCATGACACAACCTGTAGCGTTAAACTGGCGCCTGGCCAGGTGGGCACTGCTGCTCTCTCAATATGACATCCACTTCATACCACAAAAATCAGTCAAGGGACAGGCCATCTACGATCTCATAGCTAGTCACCCGCTGTGGGCGAAGACCGACCTATTTGAAGATCTGCCAGATGAACCCCCCGAAGCCAATGTGACTTCATCACCAGAGGGGTGGCAGATGTTCTTCGACGGCGCGTCTGGTGCAGGCGCGAGCGGCTTTATCACTGCAGGAGTAGGGGTGGTCCTCACCTCTCCGCATGGCCACGTGTTACCCCGGGCCTTTTCTTTAACAGAACCGTGCACCAACAACATGGTTGAGTACAACGCGTTACTCACAGGGCTTGAATTGGCCAGAGAGTTAGGGATAAAGCATCTAGAGGCTTACGGTGACTCCCAACTCATCGTTAAGCAAATGACCGACGAATATGAAGTCACGAACGACGATCTCATCCCACTCCACAAAGCGGCTGTCAGACTAGTGGAGTTATTCGAGAGTTTCCGCATTGAACACGTGCTCCGTTCCAAGAACACACACGCGGACGCTCTCGCATCCTTGGCAGCTAACTTGGCCTAGCCTTTGGGAACGACCCAACGGGTCACAGTCGCCAGCCGAAAACTCTTTCGACTAAAAGACGTCCTAGAGGCGAACACCACTCATCAAACCCCGGAGGTCATACGACGGTTTGTTGCTTCGATGTCTTTCAAAGGCAGAGACGCAAGAGGCCCTACGCGAAGCACATGACGGCGCGTGCGGGGCTCATCAGCCTGGACCCAAGCTTTGTGATCGCCTGTGGAGGATAGGCTACTTTTGGCCTGGGATGGTTATCGACGCAGTCGCTTATGCGAAACGCTGCTACGAATGCCAAATCCACGCCAACTACATGCACCAACCTCCTGAGGATCTGCATCCGACGAGAGCATCTTGGCCCTTCGAAGCATGGGGGATGGACATAGTCGGACCAATGATCATCACTTCCAAGAAGAAGGGCAAATTCCAATCCAAATGGGAAGGACCGTTCGTGGTAGAGACAGTCTATTCGAATGGAGCCTATCGCCTCGTCAAGCCAAATGGCGATAAGATCATGATGCCCATCAACGGCAAGTATCTGAAGAAGTACTACCCCTAGTTCTTCTTCGCCTACTCCCACGAGACTGGTATAAGAGGTAAAACTGTTCCTACACTTCCATTTCTTGAGCCAGGTTACCAATACAGGCGAACCGCTAAGATCAGGCGAACCGCTCAGATCAGGCGAACCGCTCAGATCAGGCGAACCGCTCAGATCAGGCGAATCGCTCAGATCAGACGAATCACTCATATCAATCAAGCCTATCAGTCTAGGCGAGATCCACTTCTTGAGCTAAGCTCCCTGTCTTGGCGAACCTCTCAAAACAAGCGAGACTAGCATCTCAGGTAGGCGACATCAAACGTCCACTTGGTCAAACCTTCAGATAGTTAGGACCAGAGCCAAAATCCCCCGCCAATCCTCTTCTAAAGGATGGTGGGTCCTCAAAGTCGTTCCAATCACGACAGTCCCTGTCACGTTAACATTGAACCTCTGACAAAATCCCCCGCCAATCCTCTTCTAAAGGATGGTGGGTCCTCAAAGTTGTTCCAATCACGACAGTCCCTGTCACGTTAACATTAAACCTCTGACAAAATCCCCCGCCAATCCTCTTCTAAAGGATGGTGGGTCCTCAAAGTCGTTCTAATCACGACAGTCCCTGTCACGTTAACATTAAACCTCTGATAAAAATCACTCACCAATCCTCTTCTAAAGGATGGTGGGTCCTCAAAGTCGTTCCAATCACGACAGTCCCTGTCACGTTAACATTAAACCTCTGACAAAATCCCCCGCCAATCCTCTTCTAAAGGATGGTAGGTCCTCAAAGTCGTTCCAATCACGACAGTCCCTGTCACGTTAACATTAAACCTCTGACAAAATCCCCCGTCAATCCTCTTCTAAAGGATGGTGGGTCCTCAAAGTCGTTCCAATCACGACAGTCCCTGTCATGTTAACATTAAACCTCTGACAAAATCCACTTACCAATCCTCTTCAGAAGAATGGTAGGTCCCCACAGTTGCTCCAATCACAACAAAACTCCATCAGGTTAATGATCAACTCTGATGATTGGCGCTGTTATTCCTACGAGTAACACAGCCTAAGTAATAGCCTACCACGCGACGTGTTATTACTTCTGTCGGTAGTCACACTCCTACGTCCCTGATCTATTTGACCTATTCCAGATATCCTAACATTCCCTTAGGATGAATGATGGGTAGCGGCCTACCACGCGACTGCTACTACAATAATCGATCATCACATTCCTACATCCCTAAACGATTCGATTATCACCTATGTCCTCGCCAGCCCAGATGACGACAATTGTCAATGGCGGTCCGGCA
Organism: Asparagus officinalis; assembly: GCF_001876935.1. Taxonomy (NCBI): domain Eukaryota; kingdom Viridiplantae; phylum Streptophyta; class Magnoliopsida; order Asparagales; family Asparagaceae; genus Asparagus; species Asparagus officinalis. The sequence goes on from NC_033797.1 coordinate 106,568,938, forward strand.
GGCGACATGTCCGCCGGTCCCCCAAACAACAACTCGCTGAATGGTGGGTCAAAATTGGGTTCTTCAGTTGGCCAAATGCACGAAAGACTGTTCTTCGCTTCAAGCTAAGTGTTACCTTCTCAGTTCCACTCAAGCTGCAACGCGAAGGTCAGAGTTAACCCGACCCCACGCCGTGAACAGCTAAGAACAAGAAATGAGCCTAACGACTAACTCTAAAACAGAGTAGTCAAAAAGCTTGCCATATCGCTGGGGATGGCGTGAGCAGCTCGACTCAAGCGCCAGGACAGCGCAGACGGATCCAACATGAAGACAGAATACAAGCCGAGGACATGTCCATACCAGAAAATAAGAGAGAAAAAGAAATGGTGCATAAGAAACAGAGGATAAGCAAAGCAAAAGAGCCACTACGGGCCAAAATTTACATGAGTTTTTTTTTTAGTTTAGTCATGATGCGCACGGCATCAACTAAGTTGCAAACAAAACAGCAAAAAAAAAGGGAAGAGCAGAGACGAGCGCTACAGGAACTTCAACAGGCTGAAGGCAGCAATCTTGGCTTTGACCGCCGCCAGGGCCGCCGCACGCTGGGCCTTCGCCGCCTCTGCCTGCTTCTGCCGCATCTTGGCAAGAGTGGCTTCGTCTTCCTCTTCCTCCTGGCGGAGGAGCTGAAGCGCTCGATCCACTTCCTCAGCAGCACGGCAGATTGCCCTGTTCTCCTGCTCAAGCTCCCACAGCATCGCCTCGCCACCGTCGGAAGGATATCGTATGCCAGCTCCTTGAGGCGATATATCAACCCCTCCACACGACCGAGCTCCCGCTCATACCGCCGTGTGAGCACGGTGCCGCCCTCGTGGCGGACCACCCTTAGACCCGCCTCCACGAGGGGAAGCGCATCACAATACCTCCCGTCACCCATGCCGACCGAGATGCCGATGCCGTGGACCAAACCCTCCAACTTCTGGAGAGCCTCGAATGCAGGGTGAGCTGTGGGGTCTGGGGTAGAAGACCCCTGAACCGAGTTCACGGGGGAAGCGGGCGGAGCACCGACATCGACGACGATGGCAGAAGACCCGACGCCCTCAGAAACGCTATGGTCGGAGTCGGAAGCCATGGGTCAAAAAGAGGTCCGGCAGCAATTCTCCTCTTTTAGTGAATTATCTCGAGAGAGAGAGAGAGAGAGAGGACTTTGCTGAAAAGACGGCAAGTACATTATATGTATATAGCCAAAAAAATCCGACGATCACGATTTGTCCACTCAAACGATCGAACGGTCCAGGTGTCCTACGACGCTTCGAGCTCAATGCCAATAAAAGCCATTCCTCTCGGGACTCCAAACCGACCGATCGGATTGAGCCCAGGAGGCGAAGTGTTCTGTCACTTCGCTATTAATGAGCATTAACACATCCCTAGGGCCTTAGCTGGCAAGCATTTGGGTCCGCTAAGAGACGCGTGGCAGGAATTTTCGCCCGCATCTTTTGGATCTTCAACTACGGGACAGATTCACCGCCGCTTGAGCTTTGATTGTAGTACAAACTCGCCCAAAGTCGGGTCTGACCGCACGAAGTTTCTCTTGCAACCTAAACTCGCCAGAGGCCAAGTTGGGTCTGCAGCATGAACTCGCCACCACAGGAGTTTCGCCTGTGAGCTGAGTTCACCAACGAGCGAAATCAACCTTCAAGCGAACTCGCCATCAATGTAAACTCGCCTATACCGGAGTCTAACCTTCGGCGTAAGCTCGTCACCGTTCGAGGGGTTTCGCCTGCAACGTTAAGTCGCCGTCGTCTATGCAAGCAAAATACCGAATGACGATGTACTAAAAGGAGGTGTGCGTAACAAGAAAACACGAACTTCAGTAGATGCTTCTAGACAGTACATTTGAACAAAGTTATGGTTTTTGCAAACTGCGAAAGTCATAATATTATGTTCAAGAAGCAAAACATGCACCCAGTTTTTAAGACAATACATTTGAACAAAGTTATGACTTCATAAACAAACGAGTCATAAGCAAAATGTCTTAACACAGTCACAAGTCCGAGATCTCAGTCGAACAGGCTAAAAGAGGAGAGCTCTTCTTTGGCCGTTGCCACCCTTCTCGCGTGGTCTTCCCGAGCTTTGTCTTCAGCAGCCTTCTGAATTCGGTCTTCAGAGCTTGACCTGGCGGCAGCATCTGCCTAGCGCAAGGCTAGGAGGCTTCGAGTTTCCGCCTCAGCGGCCTTACTGACCTTTACGACCTCGGATTGGAGCCCCTTCAAATTCGCCTCCGCCTGTCCCAATTCAGCCCTCAGGCGAGCTATACTGCGATTGAGGTTGATAATTTGCTCCTCCAACAAATGTTGTTAACCCACCCAGAAGTTGACGATGGACTCTAAATCCGCTATTTCTTTGGAACGGACCTCCTGTTCCCAGGCTTCCTGACGCCTGACATGAACCAGGCAAGACTCCATGTCGGCTTCCGGACCTTCCCGTAGCAATGTCTCTAACCTTATCATGCGTGACTCCAAAAGACGGAGCTCCTATATGCAACGTGTAGCAAGCCGGTTTTTGCCCGATCGCCAAAAATCGACCACGCGATCGAGGAGAGATTGCCTGAAATCGTCAAAGCTGCCCATGCCAAGGTTGACAAGGGAAATCACCTGCCTCACGACATTCTCAAACTCTTCGACGTGAGCCTGTAGGCGTATAAAATTGCTTATAGGTCCCTTAGCACAGCTCGGCACAAACCGATGAACCATCGGGCGACATATCCAAACACGAGTGTCAGTCCACAGCGCTGAAGCCAAGTGACACGCAACAAAGCGGATTAACGAGGTGACAAGGCTAACGAACCGCACGCAAACAATGGAATACATCCATTCCCATGCGGAATCAAGCTAACAGTTCGGTGAGTCAACGAGTCATCCAACCATAGAACGGATTTGAACTCAAACCACCAAGGCGGATTTACTGCCATATTGGGATTCGGACTGTCAAATCAGAGTCCGGACCAACAACGAAGCGGGTTTACTGCCAAATCAGGATTCAGATTAACAAATCAGAGTCTAAATCAACCACGAGACCGGAAAAAACGACGAAAACCACAACACCTAGGGGACTCGGCCAAAACCGAGCCACCTCTAGGTGGCTCGGTGGCCGAGCCACCAAGGCACAGATCTGAGAGCCTATAAATAGAAGGGCCGGTGGCTGAGCCACCTATGGGTGGCTCGGTGGCCGAGCCACCCATAGGTGGCCGACTCAGATCTGTGCCAAAGCACAGATCTGAGTGCCTATAAATAGGCCTTGGAGTGCTCATTTTGAGGGGTTGGAACTTTTGGAGCCGAAACTCTGCCGAATTGAGAACCAACTTTGGAGTTTTGAAGACTTGGACATTCAGATCTGGTTCTTGGTGAGCATCCACGTCACAAAAGGCAGGAGTTCGAGAGAGAGAGAGATCAGATCTCAGATCTACGTAGTTATCCTCCGGATCAAAGCTTGGCCTTTGATCCCGAGAACTAGGGCGATTATTTCCTTGGTAAATTAATCCCCCCCGGCTATTATTTCCTTTGCGAAATAATACCCGTCATACTGCGTAGATCCGACCCGGTTAATCTGGAAGATGAGGATACAAATGCGAATGAGACTCATAATACCAATAATCCTCCCGTCAATGCAGGGGGTGGTAACGAGAATGCTAGCGAAAACACAGGTGAAAACTTGAAGATTAAAAATCTCGAGAGCAAAATCAATACATTGATTTCCGCTCAAGAGATGAAGAAAACAGGCATTCCTTGCCCATACCCAAGAGAATGGGAATCGATCCCATATCCGGCGAAGTTCAATCTAATTAACTTCACGCCATTTAATGGGATGGGTTCACCCACTCAGCATTTGATTTACTTCAAATCGCACCTGGGGGTTATCTCTGGTAATGAGCCTCTGATGGTACGGTCCTTCGTTGGCACTCTTCGTGGAGTGGACGTGTTGGAAGCAATGGGGACAGCACCGTCCAATACATGGAAGGATCTGAAGGTCTGAGGAGAGCAAGCTGAGCGGTTCCTCAGAAGGAAGAAGGCGGAAAGAGGCCAACAGGCGAATAATGCTCCGCAACAGAATTTCATCCCACGGGGGAAAGATAAGGCACATGCTAATGAAGTTGATGCTAATCAAACTTTCCAATTGCAACCTCAGCAACAGCCGCAGCAACAAGCGCCACAACAGTCTCGGGGACAATGGCAACAACGGCCTCAGAAGCAGAAATCTTCGGAGCCGAGGTTTCCTAAAGTGTACTCCTTCAAGGATGACGAAGTTCCCGGCATCTTTAAGTTCCTGTTGGAGAATAACAAAATCCAGCTGCCAGCGGTCGTGGATCAAGAAGGGGCTAGCAAAGTAACGGATCCGAAGTATTGCGCATACCATAGAATGGTCCATCACCCTACCAAGTCGTGCTACCACCTCAAGGACAAGATCCAGGTGCTAATTGATGTAGGCGTCATAACCCTGAAGTCGTCTAAGAATGTTGGAGCAAATGCGGTTTCAATCAGCTTTGGATCGGTGCCCACAACATGGTTCAAACCGGAGCGCATCACCAAAGTAGGGATGAAGACAGTGAACGATGACCCACATGGACAGCGCCAAAAAGGACATGTGCCACACACAGCCCCAAACGGTAAAATCCTATGGGTTCATCCTGATCTCATTAAAGACGAACAGTGGGCGACTTCCTCGAGAAGAAAGGGCAAAGGCAAATCCTGCAATGCTACATCCGCAATCTTCGAGGAGGATGGCGATGAAGCTCCTACTTTCCCGCTCTCCGAAGAAGAACAAGAAGTTTTTGTGACCCAAAGTGGAAATGAGTATCACTATAACTATCCACCACCTAGTGAGCAGGGGGTGAATAAACGGGGACCAGCCAAAACTCTCACGGAGATGGGGGTGATTACAAGTCCTACACCGGGCGAAGAGGCTCGACGACAGTCGGTGAATAAACCAAAAGAGAAGAATCCCCAAGAGGTACAGAATCCGAAGCAGTCTCGTTTCAGTCGTCCAATTGGAAGAGACAAACCGGAAAGCTCGAAGACTCCGCAAGTCTTCGATATAATGGCTCAACTAGCCAACATTCCAGCACGGATAACGCCATATGAGTTGTTGCGGTTGTCCAAGGAAACTAGGGAGGCCTTGCAAGAAGCTTTAGCCAATTCAGAGGTGTTTCTGACTCAAATCAAGCCGGTGCCAGAAGATTCCAGTTAGTAAGTTGGCATCCACAGGCACTGTTATCTATGGATTCAATACTAGTGGGTCAAGACCCTTGGGTAAGATCCGGATAAAATGTCAAATGGGTGATTTGAAGACGGAAGTCACATGTTATGTGATTGATGCTGAGACTTCATATAACTTACTATTGGGTCGACCTTGGATCCATAGTAACGTTATAATCCCCTCAACTCTCCATCAGTGTTTGAAATATGTCGACGCTGATAATAAGGTTAGGACGGTGGTCGCGGATAAGCAACCATTCAAAGGGTATGAGAATTATTTCACTGATTCTCTCCTTTATGGTAACAAATCCGATACTGAATCATCGGCCCATGGCACAGACAGCGGAGAAGAAGCTGATACCGAAGCCGGATTTGATTACAATGGAGGTTATGTTCTAAAGCACATTGTACCCTTTGTAATCAACCTTGACGATGAACAATCGTCAGAGGGCGGTTGTAACTGGCAACTTGCCAATAATGAAATAAATCATGATTTAGAGTACTCCCTGTCTCTTGATGATGTGATAAAAGATTTGTATGATGTTCCTGACTTGTATATGCCACTCCGATCGTCCTATGTAACAAAGGAACGCCTCCAGCATTCTTTCGGAACAACCATGGTCATCCCGAACAAAATAAGAGGCGCAAAAGAAGTGATTTACAGTAAAGGAAAAATCTCTCCATTACCAGATCATTTCTTAAGGGAAGATGAAGATGATGATAAACCTGGTCAGCATTTATCTAAGTATAGTCCGAAAGCGTGCAAGCTCATGGAAAAACAGGGATATGATTTCACACTCGGAGAAGGTCTATACTTTGATCGAGGTCCTCGTACTCCAGCCAAAGCGGTATATCTACCAAAAGGGAAACCCGATGATTATTATAAATACGGACGAGGGTTAGGGTACGAATCTTCTTCAGAAGACGAATGCTGCTGGTTAATTAATGACCAATCATCAAAGCAATACAAAGATGGAAATTCATCAGATGCCTCGGAATGGGACTCCGATACAAGTCTGGGGGAAGCTTTCAAAGCCCTAATTGCGAACATGGCTACAACTTATCCGTCCACAATGGAAGACGACGATCAAATGCTAACATGAGAAGACCCGTGGGTTCATCACCTGAACATGCGGTATGGTGATAGGTTCGAACAGAGGGAACCCCCCACTGAAGATAAAATAATCCAAGTTAACATGGGTGACGAGGCCAACCCAAAGCCTATATTCATCAGCGATAGTCTTCCCCCAAATGAGAAGGAAGAATTAATTGCTCTCATCAGGGAATATATTGACGTCTTCGCGTGGAACTATGAAGATATGCCCAGGCTCGATCCCAATGTGGCAATGCACCGCCTCGATATTAAGCCGGATGCCAAACCTGTCAAACAACAGCAAAGACGGTTTTGTCCGCAGATTATGGAAGCCATTGAGGCAGAGGTTAAAAAGTTGATCGAATCAGGACTTATCCGAGAGGAACAACATCCAGTCATGAAGAAGAACGGTAAAATCAGGATTTGCATCGACTTCAGGGACCTGAATACGGCATGTCCAAAAGACGACTTTCCTCTCCCAATCACAGATGTCATTATCGACAATACATGTGGATTTGAGAGAATGTCTTTTATGGATGGTTTTTCAGGATATAACCAAATCAAGATGCACCCAGATGACGAGAAGCATACAGCGTTCAGAACGCCCCTCGGTGTCTTTTGCTACACCGTGATGCCTTTCGGTCTAAAGAATGCAGGCGCCACGTACCAGCGAGCAATGACTAAGATTTTCCAAGAACATCTCAGGAAGTCAGTCGAATGCTACGTTGATGATTTGGTTGTAAAAAGCCGCAACAAAGAGGATCACATCAAGGACTTGAAGACGATGTTCGATCTCATGCGGAGTCATCAATTGAAGATGAACCCCACTAAATCCTTCCTTGGGATGTCCAGCGGAAAATTCCTTGGATTTGTCGTCACCACTAAAGGTATACATATCGATCCTGATAAGGTAAAGATGATACACGAACTGCAACCCCCTAGAAATCTAAGAGAGCTCTGAGGATTGCAAGGGCGTTTAGCTTACATCCGGCGGTTCATCTCGAATCTTTCCGGGAAGTGCCAACCATTCTCTAAACTAAACAAGAAAGGGGTGTCATTTATTTGGGACGACGCCTGCCAAAAAGCATTCGAAGATATCAAAACGTATCTGACGAATCCTCCTGTTCTTGTTGCACCGAAATCGGGTAAACCGTTCTTGATTTACATCAAGGCGATGAACCACTCGATAAGTGCTTTACTAGCACAAGACGATGATAACGGTCACGAACAGGCAATCTATTACCTAAGTCAGACCTTGATAGGTGCCGAGTCTCTATATCCGATGATTGAGAAAGAATGCCTCGCATTGGTATTCGCAATGCAAAAGATGCAGCATTATTTGGTTGGACAGACGATTTACGTCATTTCTAACGTTAATCCAGTACGGGTGTTTATGACGCAACCGGCCTCTATGAATTGGCGGTTAGCGAAATGGGCTCTTCTCTTGTCCCAATATGATTTGCACTTCAAACAACAGAAGTCGATCAAAGGACAAGCGATTTGTGATCTTTTGGCGGCAAACCCGACAACAGATACGGCAGAAGTATATGATGACTTGCCGGACGAAACCCACGAGGTTAACACTACATCGCACCAACAAGTATGGCAATTATACTTTGATGGTGCTTCAAGAGCAATTAATAGGGCAATCACCCCCTGATGTCCCAAAGTCTCCTCTGGAGTTGGAGTGGTCTTAATTTCCCCGGGGAAGCATGTGATGCCTCGGGCTTATTCACTAACTAGTCCGTGTTCCAATAACGTAGCTGAGTACAACGCGCTTCTCATTGGACTCAGCTTTGCCAAAGAGCTGGGGGTCGAATATCTCGAAGCTTTTGGGGATTCTCAACTGATAGTTAACCAAGTCCGTGGAGAGTATGAAGTCAGGAACCAAGACCTGATCCCGTACCACCAGGAGGCCATCAAAATGGCAGATTCTTTTGAAGAATTCTATATTGAAAACATCCCCCGTCTCCAGAACGCTTATGCGGATGCATTGATCACTTGCGTAGCCTCCCGAAACTGAACTATTAGTCACAGTAAGGACGCATCAACTCTGCATACCCATATACGATATGGAAATTGAAGAGGAAGACGATGGAAACGTAAGCGCCAATGAGGTGAATTCAACTCAAATTGGGTCTGAGTCCCGAGATTGGTGTTTTTCTATCATTGACTACGTCCAATATGGTATTTTACTGGAGGATGTAAAAGAAAGGGAATCAATTCGCCGAAGAGCGCCAAGATTCTTCTACAATACCAAGACCCATACGTTATACCGTAGAGGGTATGATGGTTTGTTACTCCAATGCCTTTCGAACCAAGAAGCAGAAGAAGTTCTTAAGGAAGCACATGAAGGAGAATGTGGTGCGCATCAGCCTGGTCCCAAACTGTATGATCGCATCAGGAGAATAGGATATTTTTGGCCAACAATAGTTCGTGACGCAATCGAATACGCCTGAGAGTGTCATGCTTGTCAAATACACGCAAATTATATGCATCAACCACCAGAGCAGTTGCACACGTCAACCACGTCTTGGCCGTTCGAGACATGGGGTATGGACATTGACGGTCCTATTTTTCCCCCTTTAGTCAAAGGTGATCGATTCATTCTTGTAATCACGGATTACTTTTCAAAGTGGGCTGAAGCAATTCCGCTTAGAGAAGTGAAGATGAACAACGTCATCAATTTCATCAAGCATCATGTCATATACCGACACGGCGTGCCAAGACGGATCATTCATGACAACGGTCCATAGTTCATAAGCAACGCCTTCATCAGGTTTTGTGACAAATTCAAAAACGTCTCGAAGAACTCGAGAGGTTGGATGAAAAGCGCTTGGAAGCTCAACAACAAATTGAGTTTTATCAAGCCCGAATCTCTAGGGCCTTTAACAAAAGAGTCCGACAGAGAAGCTTCAAGGAAGGAGATCTGGTCCTCGCTGCTCGCCGACCAATAATCCTCAACTCCAAGAAGAAAGGTAAATTTGAACCCAAATGGGAAGGACCGTTTGTGATAGACACAGTCTACTCAAACGGCGCATATCGTCTGATCACTCAAGAGGGTGCCAGGCAATTAATGCCAATAAATGGGAAGTTCCTGAAAAAGTACTATCCCTAGTACATTCAGGATAACTCATTCACCGGGAAGTTTCTTGAAGAATATTACACTTAATATTCTAGAGGATAACCCAAAATCTTTTTGTTACCACCAAAATCCCCCACTGATCAATTTCAATTGACAGTGAGTCCACCAAAAGTGTCTTTCTGGCCCTCTTGACTCTTTCCATGAACAAGAGGTCCACTTTCAGTTCAGAGTCCCTTTCGATAAACGAAAGAGCTCCTTTCTTTTTCTCTTTGGTTAAGCCTTCTCATGGTCATAACCTAAGTTGAAATTTCATTTCAATAAACGAAAAAGTCATCTTTAGATAACCAATCCTATAAAAGGTAGGTTTATCTAGATTTTCCAGATTCTCGGAGTGGAGATCCAACTTCTAGTTTCTTTTGCGCTGGAAATAGAATATAAAATTCTTCTTTTCCAGAATCAAGGAATAGAATATAAAATTCTTTCTTCCTTGTATTCGGGTTCGCCTTCACCCTAAAAGAAGACCGGGAAATAGAATATAAAATTCTTCCTTTCCCGCACTGATCTTTTCCAAAATTTATCAATCTAGGATTCATCCTAGGAAGTTTATCCCGAATCCTAAGCAGGGATAAGTCTGCGCCTAACACGCGCTGCCGGTTTAGTCTTTTTCCGTAGAAAAAGACACCAGAGTTCGATTCTGGGGTATTCTATCCTGAAACATAAGCAGTGATAAGTTTGCGCCTAACCCACGCTGCCGGTTAGTTCTTAACCGTTAAAAAAGAACATCCGTTCACATATTCAACATTGTGGCAGGTTGTTATTAATAACACCAAAATCCATGCCTTACACGCGTGGGGAATTTCATCCTGAATCCTAAGAAAGGATATGCCGACGCCTAACACGCGTCGCCGATTTAGTCTTTCTCCGTAGAAAAAGACACCAGAGTTCGATTCTGGGGTATTCTATCCTGAAACCTAAGCAGGGATAAGTCTGCGTCTAATACACGTTACCGGGTAGCCATTAATAACACCAAAATCCATGCCTTACACGCATGGGGAATGTCATCCTGAATCCTAAGAAGGGATATGCCGACGCCTAACACGCGTCGCCGGTTTAGCCTTTCTCCGTGGAAGAAGACACCAGAGTTCGATTCTGGGGAATCCTATCCTGAAACCTAAGTAAGGATAAGTCAGCATCTAATACACGTTGTCGGGTAGCCTATTCCCGTAATAATGGCAAAGTCTACGTATTCGAAGTCGTAGCAGCAAGTCTAAGGGAGTTCATTCCGTTAGCACAACGTCACATGCGGAACGGATTTAGACAATCCGCATGCTAGCCCGATTCAAACGGTAGTCGGTAAAGGCTAATCAAATCCGTTGAAGGCTGGGGGTTAGCCAAAAATCCTAAAGTCAACACCTAACACGCGTTGTCGGGTAGCCTATTCCCGTAACAATGGCGAAGCCTATGTATTCAAAGTCATAGCAACAAGTCTCAGAGGATTCAATCTCTGAGCACAAAGAATTCACTCTCTTAGCAAAACGTCACATGTGGAACGGACTTGGACAATCCACATGCTAGCCCGACTCAAACGGTAGTCGGTAAAGGCTCATCAAACCTGTTGATGGCTGAGGGTTTGCCAAAAATCCTATAAATGCGAGAGTCACTGACGCATCAGCTTCATTAGTTGGTCTCGTGATTTGAGCATCCAACGACTTCGGGATAAGATCTGTATCCGCACACGAATCAACTTTTATAGTTGGTCCTGCAGCCCCAGCATTTGGGACCGCCATGCTCCAACACCTTAAAGAGCTTAAACTGTGTAGACCCAAGGTTAACGCGTGGCAATGAAAGTCAACGCACGACGTTCGAAACCCTAGGGTCAACGCCGGTCAATGCGTAACCCTAGGTCAATGCCAGTCAACGCGTTGCGATCAAAAAGTCAACGTACGACGTTCGAAACCCTAAGGTCAACGTCGGTCAACGCGTAACCCTAGGTCAACGCCGGTCAATCCGTAACCCTAGGTCAACGCCAGTCAACACGTTGCGATCAAAAAGTCAACGTACGACGTTCAAAACCCTAAGGTCAACGCCAGTCAACGCGTAACCCTAGGTCAACGCCGATCAAATGCGTTGCAATCAATACTCCAATAAGGTATAAGAGTATAAACTATTCCCTATATTTTTGGTTGAGAAGTTCCTGGAGAATATTTTTCCTAAAAATATTCTTAAGGATAACTCAACAACACCACGCCGGACAACACGTCACAAATGAGAACTCAACGCCAATAATTGATGGTCAGTTCTATGTTGAACCAACAAACACGAGCTAAGGATCAGAAAATCAAGAATCAACTTCAAGTTCAAAATTCCGACAACGGTCAGACAATAAATGCAGCACCGGAACCCTTACAGACATTCGACAAAGCACCGAATAGCCTGAAGGATTGAAGGAATCAAGAACAAAAGCCATTCCGAAGTCCCGTTACACCGACTGAAGGTCGGGACAATCATATCCAAAGTATCCCAGACTCTTCTATAAAAGAACGAGACTGAAATACTTTGGAGGGGGTATCTGTAGGCGTATAAAATTGCTTATAGGTCCCTTAGCACAGCTCGGCACAAACCGACGAACCATCGGGCGACATATCCAAACACGAGTGTCAGTCCACAATGCCGAAGCCAAGTGACACGCAACGAAGCGGATTAACGAGGCGACAAGGCTAACGAACCGCACGCAAACAATGGAATACATCCATTCGCATGCGGAATCAAGCTAACAGTTCGGTGAGTCAACGAGTCATCCAACCATAGAACGGATTTGAACTCAAACCACCGAGGCGGATTTACTGCCATATTGGGATTCAGACTGTCAAATCAGAGTCCGGACCAACAACGAAGCGGGTTTACTACCAAATCAGGATTCAGATCAACAAATCAGAGTCTAAATCAACCACGAGACCGGAAAAAACGGCGAAAACCACAACACCTAGGGGACTCGGCCAAAACCGAGCCACCTATAGGTGGCCGGCCCAGATCTGTGCCAAGGCACAGATCTGAGAGCCTATAAATAGAGGGCATGGTTCATTTTTGAAGAGGTTGGAACTTTTGGAGCCGAAACTCTGCCGAATTGAGAACCAACTTTGGAGTTTTGAAGACTTGAAGACTTGGACATTCAGATCTGGTTCTTGGCGAGCATCCACGTCACAAAAGGTAGGAGTTCGAGAGAGAGAGATCAGATCTCAGATCTACGTAGTTATCCTCCGGATCAAAGTTTGGCCTTTGATCCCGAGAACTAGGGCGATTATTTCCTTGGTGAATTAATCCCCCCCGGCTATTATTTCCTTTACGAAATAATACCCATCATACTGCGTAGATCCGACCGGATCTAGATCGCGCGGTGGTCCACGGATTAACCCCGGCGTTGGCAAAGAACCCACAAAGCGAGTGACCGCAAAACAGGAGCTCGCGATTCGTTCGAAAGGAAAGTTATAATCTTTTTCTTTTTCTTTGATTTCGTTGTAACCGGATTTTATAAAAAGACCGGATCTTTTGTAATCAAAAAGCAATTACTTAAGAGAACAATGACATCAATGAAGAACACAATTTTCCCCACGAACAGAGCCTGCTAGGGCAAGGATTCAAAGAGAGAAATCGTGGAGACGCCGTATAGCCTGTGCCTTCGGCGAGACCGATGGCCACGCCCAAAGGCCACTGCAAGAAAGAACCAAAAAGTCAGGACGGGATCCGCCCTAAGGATAAATCCGCCAATCAAGTAAAGACGGGTGAATTCGCCTGTCAGAAGGCAAAACCCATTTAACGAGAACAAAGTCTGCCTAATGAAAACGATACCCCCCTTTACCGGAGAAAAAAGTCAAACTCACCTATCAAAAAACCAGTTCGCCTTCACCTAATAAAGGTCAATTTCGCCTGTGGAGGCAGAAATTGTCCTCTATGAGCAAACACAAAATCCGCCCAAAAAGGGGCCGACTTTGCCCTAAATCGGGGAAGCTGCCAAAGATGATTAAATCCAGGGAAGACAAGCAATGCTCATTCTTCCCAACCCGACGTCTGTAGACTACGCAAAGTAGTCAGACTAACCTCTCGACTTACCTAAGTGCGTATCAGGTATGCTGACGGGTGCGCCGGCGGCGAGGCGGCCGGAATAACGTCCGGGACCTCCTCCTTTTGCAACACACCTCTTAGATTTCGGCGCCATTGAGGGGATTAAGCGGGAACTCTCTCTCGTTAGAAAATTTTCAAGATTCTTAAGCACGGTAACCCTCAAAGGAAGAGGACAACCTTTTTTTAAAGGCGAAGTTGCCAACGTGGCCACGATCGTCCTCAAAAAGCGAAGCAACGGCAGACAAGAGACGTAACCACGATCGAAATCAACGGCCCAGATTGCCCCCGATATTGCGAAGTGCCACGTCAAGACGGGAAACGGGCCGATCGAAAACCCGGGACCCGAGTCGAAATTGACGGTTGTATCCAACGGCCAGGTTCGAAAACTACGGCCACGATCCAGACGAGGCGCACGAAGCTCACGTCAGAGCGCGACGTGACGGAACCATGCCGTCTTAGCTGGGAAGCACGAAACCCACCAGCGGACGCGTGGCTCACCCACGCTGAACCTAGTCTCGCCCGAAAGGAAGGGTCTCGCCTGCGAAAACTCGACCCAAATCCACGAGTCGAACAGAAATCCACCTCCAAAACTCAACTTCGCCTGAACGGCTCATTCGCCCTTAGAGACAAACGACAAATAACACGACTCGCCCCAAACTTGCAACTTCGCCTGAACGGCTCATTCGCCCTTAGAGACAAACGACAAATAACACGACTCGCCCCAAACTTGGAACCGCCTACGAGATGACCTCGCTAAAACCCACGTCTCGAATAGCTGAGGTTTAGAGTAGAAATCTTAGCATCAAGTCTAAGAGAAACTACTCGACAACTCATCATACTGAGGGGAATAGTATGGCTAGCCCAATTCAAACGGTAATCGATAAAGGCACATCAAACCCGTTGATAGCTCAGGGTTTGCTAAAAATCCTAAAAGAAACCAAATGTGCTTGCTTCGTCAAAAACTTCTTCATTCAAAGTATTCCAGACCACACGCAAGCCGGTTTAGGTCTGAAAACTTTGAAGGGGGTCTTGTAGACGGTAAAAAATACCTCTGTAAGCTTGCAAGAAATTCACCTGAGTGATCAACTCGCCTGCACGAGTCAGAATCAACAGGGGATAGCAGAATTTCACCTTTTACACAACTCGCCTGCCCGAGTCCAAAGTCGAATCCGCCCGCAAACCTCAAGGCTAACAGTACAGCTGGGTATCTACTACCCCACGTACCGGCGCAGGCTTTCCCATCCCTCTAGACCTGAGAGGGGAGAGAGCACAGTACTCCAGGACCGTCGAGTAGCCGTTCACAGTACGAGTGATCGGACAGGTGTCAGATCCACCTGAACATTCATAAATGCAGTTCACCTCACCCATCCAGGTCGAGAGCTGAATCCGCCGGCACTCGGCAAGTTGGCCAAACCCACTCGAGTACTGTGCACCTACTTCACCACCTCTCCTGACCGGAAAGGAGAAAGCACCATGCCCAAAGCACGCCAAACGGCCACACACAGTACGAATTATCGGACAGACGCCAAATCAATCTACGAACTCATAAATGCGGTTCATCAATGCTGGTCAAATCCACTCGAATAGTGGGCGGCCGTTGCGTCACATACAAGGATGGGCCTTCCCATTCTATGTGACACGACATAAAGCACAATCCCTCGAATGACCATTCATAGTACCGAGAGGCGGCAAGACGTCTCTCAACAGGATATGGTCACATCCCATGATTCAAGGAGCGGTCACGCCGTCTCTCCGCTATTTA
Source organism: Asparagus officinalis (assembly GCF_001876935.1). Classification (NCBI taxonomy): domain Eukaryota; kingdom Viridiplantae; phylum Streptophyta; class Magnoliopsida; order Asparagales; family Asparagaceae; genus Asparagus; species Asparagus officinalis. The sequence goes on from NC_033797.1 coordinate 106,584,225, forward strand.
GGAACTTCTTCCAGCCACGAAGATGAGGTTCAGCTTTTCTTCCAAGTCAAGAAGAAGAGATTCAGCTGTTTAGCCGTGCAAGCGATTCGCTCATAGTTGAACCAGCTAATTGAACCATTAGCTCTCAATCCCCAATACGATCGAGACCAAGCTGTTTGCATAATCCTTGCATCACAGCACCACTGCCTAGTTCTTAGCTCTGATCACTGGCGAACTAAGCAGACCTGAACTCCATCGACTCGAGCTTCTACTGCGTACTGAAGCTCTCCAGCAACCTCGATCGAACGGTCCAAGGGAAGCAGACTCGACCAAGCATCGAGCGAAACATCCTGTAGCCACCTAAAGTCCCCACACTAAACAAAGAGGGCATTCACTCTGCTTCTGTTGTAATTTCGATTCATTAGTTTGTAATAAGCTTTCTTATCAATACAAACGAAACTCCCTGTTTTCGGGAAATCCAAATTTACACCTACACTATGCTTAATAGATAGAGTATCCACTTCATCTAACAACTCTTCCCATGTGGACGGATGGAGGTGATCCTGCTGTAGCGCTCTAATGCTCTTCTTGTTGTTCTTTTTGCTTTAAATTTTTCTTTCAAGCAGCTCAGAGTTCCAGCGAGATGCAGGATAACGTAGTCCTTGCATAGTCACCGTCGCATATTTTAGTAGTTGAGACTCCACTATAGTGTTATGTTTTCATTCATATATTAGAGTTTTGTTTTCATATTGTAAAGGCAGTGTGCCTTAGTATAATTTTTAGTTAATTCATGTTGAGACATTTTCATTATTCCAGATATCATTTGTATTTTAGTTGAGACATGATTTTTATTTATGAGATATCTCTTCCTACATCATGTCTATTGGTTTTATTTCCTTATTTCGCCCATTTTGTACATACTCTTATATTTGATTCCACCAGAGGATATTACTGTGATTAGTGAAATGTGTTGTTGCACAGTGTGGGTGCATGACAGGTTTGATATTCTTGGATTCACCTTAAACTATAGCCTTGTGTGAACCCATGGGCGTCACATATGTGGAGCACGTGAAGGTCCATACAAAAGACAATTCAACAGATATACTCACGAAGGTGGTTCCGAGCAACAAGCTCGATCATTATAGAAACTTGTTGCAAATTCGTGATTGTTGAGGACGTTCGCAGCCATTTGGATGAATTACGGATGGCTTGTTCCCTTGGGAGAGGGGGGTACGTAGGCAACAACATTGGTGTAGCCGCATTTGGTAGGACGATGCATTGATGCTCATGTTGGTGTCGGCTTAGTTTTTGAAACACTTCACTGAGGTGGAAAATTGTAGAAAACAACGTCAAATTGTTCAAAGTGTTGGCAAACATTAAGATTCGACAGGGGTGTGATGTTTGCCACACCCAGGAGTGACAGAATCTGCCCCTGTTGTCAGGGGTGTGGTGTCTGCCACACCTAGGTGTGGCGGGAATCTGCCATGTTTTCAAAGGTGTGGTGCGTGCCACACCCGGGTGTGATAGACTCGTTTTTAGATTCCCATCATGTTTGGGATTGTGTTTTGTTATAAATAGAAATACATTTTTTATGGTTTCTTAAGGAGAGAATTAGCACTGTTTTGAGCACTTTGAGAGGGAGAGATTTTGTGAGGGAGTTGAGGGCTTCAGTTAGGGTTATATTTGAGTAATTTTGTGAGTTATAACATGTTGTATTTCTCCTCCATATAGTAAAATCTCCCCATCCTCTCCCCGTGGACATAGGCAATTACCGAACCACGTAAATTCTTGTATTTGGTTTGATTTGTGTCATATTTTTGGTGAATTACACTCATAATTTGGTTTAGTTCTCTTCTCACATCGCTCATCGACTCATTTAGTTGTCGAACAAACTTCTGCATGGCGCGCAACAGACAAAACTCGGAAAGAAGCTAACTGAAGGGGTGTTAGAGATAATAAGGGAGGCTGATATAGATAACAAAACATTTAGAATGCTCTTTAGTAATAGAAGTTTATTAGATGTATTGTACATTCTTAGATGCAGTTTATCTTGATGGTAATATTTATGTGTATCTTTTATTGTTTGCTAGACTGGACTTTTTTAATTTGTGTTCAGTGAAAAATTTGTTGTGCGCGGCGCGGAAGCGGTCGAAGCACACAATCCAAACAAGAGAGATCACAACCAAATAAACAAGCACAATCACCAAATAGCATAAGAGATTTACGTGATTTGGCAAGTTGCCTACGTCCACGGGGCAAGGAGGGGAGAGTTCTTACTATAAGAAATCAAGAGAATACAAATAGAGTTATAAATCTCACCGATCAAACCCTAAGGAGTTCTTACTATAAGAAATCAAGAGAATACAAATAGAGTTATAAATCTCACCGATCAAACCCTAAAACAAAGCTCTAGAATACAAATAGAGTTATAAATCTCACCGATCAAACCCTAAAACAAAGCTCTAGATCTCTCACAACTCTCGCACAATTGGATACAACAATTCTCTCTTTAAGGCTGGTCAAAATCATCCTTGAGTTACCCTAAACAATCAGGTTTTTAGTTATATATAACTAATAAACGAAACGGGTCAAAATCCAAAAGGCCCAGCCCAAATAGACTGCGGCCGACCGCGACGGTCGACCGCGCAGGGTTCGCGATCGACCGCGACGTCCGCGGTCGCCCGCGACGGTCGACCGCCATCAGCTCCGAATCCTACTGCCCTTCGTGCACGTTCGTGGTCGACCGCGGCGGTCGACCGCCAGACTTTCTGGCTGATCATTTGCTGTTTAATGTATTTCTTCAATTCTCCACCTCGGCGAATGTTTCCACCAAAACTAAGCCGACACCAAATCATCCAATAGTCCCTTAACAAGTCAGGGAATCAAACTAGGGCTGAAACGCGATCTCCCCCTATCTGAATCAACTGATCAAACCGGCTGCATCTGAAAGACTGCCTATGTATCCTCTTACCCAAGGAATCAAGCCGAACGTAGTTCACCCAAATGGCCTCCAAAGGCCTCAATCCACTAGAAGAGTTCGCAACCCTTCTCCAACATCACGATCAAGTCTGCGGCTGATAACACCTCCAATGGCCCCAAACAGAACTAATCCAAACATCTCCACCTGAAATGAACCAATGACCATATCCAGACTACATCTATCAGCTGTACTCAAATCAATCAACCTATCATCTGCATCCAAATCAACATGATTCCCAATCTGTGTCACATCAGCTAGAATCCCAAATGATGTAGTATGATCTGGAGTTTTCACCCAACGTAGAGTAGCATCACTCTCCACCCGCTGCGATGTCCCAAAGATCTGATCACCACTCTCCACCTGCCGAGAGTCAAACGTGACATACTTGCTCAAAACAAAGTCAGAAGCCAATACCTGATAATCAAACACGCCTCTAAATCCCAAATGTGCTATCGGATCAAATCTCACATCCACGATGTGACCAAGTGCTGGGTAGCCAAACATCCGACGCAACCCAAAATCTGAAGCAGCTTCACCAGATCCCATATCTCCACATGCAGCAGTCGACAACCTATACATGAGACGGCCCAAAGCTATCGTAGCCTGCACACTAATGCTAATGCTTGATATCAAACGCCGATCCTCCTCCAGAAAGGAATAGCTGCCCAAATCTGCCATCTCGCCTTGTCGCCTTAAAGTTTCCACACCAATGAAGTGTCTCCTATTACCGTGAGCTCGGCACAAATGCAAGAAAGAACCCCTACCATAATCAGAACGTCGGATTACCTTTCTACCAACACACTTCCTCCATCTGTTGTGGGCTTCTAGGACTTCACACTAATGGGACTTGGTTGCAACCCACCAATACCTAGAGCAATCACCAACTACGGAAACCACATACCTAATAATGATCCCTTGGGAGGCTCCCGAATGCCTGAATGAACACCCCTCAGAAAACCCCTCGAATGATGGATAGAAGTGCCAAACTCCACCTTGGTCTTCTCGTTCATACCAATGGGTTCACAGGACTTCAAACAGCAGGTCAAAGCACTCCTCAATAACCTATGCACGGCATTACCAATCAAATAACCCAGCATCAAACAATGCCACAGTCTAGCCGAATCTGATGAAGTCGTCATCTCCCTATCAATCGTCGTGCTTCCAAGCAAATAATACAAATTGCTTCTTCTGACACCCTTCATAACAATCATGGACCCCAATGTGACCTTCAAACGTGCATCCACCAAGGTCACTTTATAGCCAGATGCCATCAAAGCTCCTAGTGAAATGATGTTCTTCGACAACTGCGGAACGAACCTCACTCCTTCTAACTCCTGAATCACTCCGTCATACATCCAAATACGAATGGTACCAATACCACCAGTAGGGCATGCATGTCTATTACCCATGAGCACAACATCCTCTCTTTCCAACTTCTGAAAGCTAGAGAACCAATCCCTCCTAGGGCATACGTGGTATGAAGCACCCGAATCTAACATCCACTCTGTAGAGTTGACAACACAAACTGATGGTAGTGCAGACAATGAATAGCCTGAAGAATCTGAATCTTAATTATGCTACTAGTCTTGACAACATTCACCTCTGAAGCTTGTACAACTTTCCCCTTATTCTTCTCGGCTCGATCTAACTTTTAGCATTCAGCTTTTCAATGTCCATCCTCTTTACAAAAGGCACAGTGATTTTTACGAATCCCACGATGTGCACCTCTAGACTGCGACCTTCTGCTTCGGTTTGAACCACAGCCTTGAACTACTAATGCATCTCCCGATGCCTTCTCGGAGGACTCATCCACACTCTTCCTCAACTCATAATTCACTAACGCTAAGGTCACCTCCTTGTAACTAACAGTAGTTCTTCCATTAATCATAGTTAGGACAAAAGTACCATAATTATCATCGGGCAACAAACACAAAAGTAGCATCGCCTTGTCTTCATCCTCAACCATGATATCCACATTAGCCATGTCTGAAAGTAGCTTTGTGAAGTTGTTAACATGTTCCCTAATGAAAACTCCCCTCTTCATCTTAAACTGATAAAACATCTTCTTCAAGTGAAGCCGATTCTCAATGCTCTTAGTAAGATACTTTTCATTGAGTGTTTCCCACATCATTTTCGTCGAAGTCTCGTTCATCACATCATAAATAAGATCCGCCGTCAAGCATGACCGAATAACTCCACACGCCCTACTATTCATCTTCTTCCAAACCTTAGCTTCCATCTCGGCAGGTTTCTCTTGTAACTCAAGAGTCTCCTCCAAATTCTGAGCGTCCAACGCATCCATCACCTGGCACCTCCAAAAACCGAAATTGATCTTACCATCAAACTTCGGAACATCGATCTTCATGTTATTGATGTTCAAACTATGTATCATCTTCGTAAGAGATGATCCCGATGTGGTTGCTTCACCCATGTTGTCGATCTAACTCTTCAAATAGGAATCCTTCAGCGAATCCTTCAAACAAGCCTTTCACCCATGTTGTCGATCTAACTCTTCAAATAGGAATCCTTCAGCGAATCCTTCAAACAAGCCTCAAGCCGAACCTGAAGCTCTGATACCAATTGTTGTGCGCAGCGCGGAAGCGGTCGAAGCACACAATCCAAACAAGAGAGATCACAACCAAATAAACAAGCACAATCACCAAATAGCACAAGAGATTTACGTGGTTCGGCAAGTTGCCTACGTCCACGGGGCAAGGAGGGGGGAGTTCTTACTATAAGAAATCAAGAGAATACAAATAGAGTTATAAATCTCACCGATCAAACCCTAAAACAAAGCTCTAGATCTCTCACAACTCTCCCACAATTGGATGCAACAATTCTCTCTTCAAGGCTGCTCAAAATCGTCCTTGAGTTACCCTAAACAATCAGGTTTTGAGTTGTATATAACTCAGAAATGAAACGGGTAAAAATCCAAAAGGCCCAGCCCAAACAGACTGCGATCGACCGTGTAGGTTTCGCGGTCGACCGAACCACAAACCCGAGAGTAAAAATTGATTACAGTCATCCGCGGTCGACCGCCATCAGCTCCGAATCCTATTGCCCTTCGTGCACGTTCGTGGTCGACCGCGGCGGGCCTCCGAATCCTATTGCCCTTCGTGCACGTTCGTGGTCGACCGCGGCGGTCGACCGCCGGACTTTCTGGCTGATCCTTTGCTGTTTACTACATTTCTTCAAGATTCAAAATAGTTTTCTGTACGTTTTTAGTTGCCAGGAAGAAGCATGTTTTTAACAATAATGAACATAAATCTAGTCATACGGAGTTCTCTTGAATGTTATTAAAGTTAGCTTTGCTAATTTTTATTTGAATATGAAATTTACATGTGTTAGTTCATTTTTAGGGGTTTAATTGCCATTTAAATGTTATTTAATCAAAGTATGAAGAATTATTGTGTGACACAAATAAGTGTAGAGAGTTGTCACCACCTCCTACACATACTTGTGTCACTAGTTTATCTACACATACGAGTGTCGCAGTTTCTTGACACATGTAAGTGTCGTGATTTCTCGACACATCTATGTATCGTTAATTCTTGATAGATGTTTATGCTTCGAAGTATAAATGTTTATGCTTCGAAGTATAAATGTTAAATGTTTAATGCCACAACCACTCATCTCATGTCACCGACGCTTCCATCATAATCTTAACGTTCAATCAAATTATTTGCGTGCAATTATCTATTTGCTTAATCATCATCTATTAACCTATCCTCCTTTCAATTTTGTTTGACTATATGTGGATTAATTTTATTATCATTGATCCATAAGTCCATTTACTTGGATTTTTATTCCCTTGGCGGTACTTGTTGGACCGTTTGATGGTTCGCCTTTGTTCCTTTCCATTTTCCCAGATAGTTGATGTGAACCGAATTGTGAGACTAAATTGATTGAGAGCATAAGTTGTCAGGCAATGGGTTTAACTTAAATATTTTAAATATTTAGTTTATTTTCTGCAATTTAAATCTTGTCCGAAGTGACCTATTTTGATAAATGATAAAATAAGTAGAAATAATGTAGACTTAATATATTATTTGGACAAAGTCATTGACGGAAAGGTGTATACTACCTACTTAAGTGTCCATTACTTCATAAGATGTCACATCAGCCAACTTACGTGCCGATTACGTCATGAGGTGTGACACGGTTATTTTGGTGTCAGAACTCAGATTTAAAATATACTTTTGTACAAAAATTAATTTTTTGAAAAAGAAAATTTTTATAAAACTAAATAAATTTTCTAAACCCAATTGAATTTTCAATAAAAATATTTCGGGATAACCCTATGCTTTTAAATAGGCCATGTTCTCTCTCTCAACAGCTGATATGCTCTAATCAGGAACATCGACTACTAGCATAAGTAGAAATAATGTAGGCTTAATATATTATTTGGACGAAGTCATTGACGGAAAGGTGTATACTAGCCTACTTAAGTGTCCATTACTTCATAAGATGTCACACCAGCCAACTTACGTGCCAATTACGTCATGAGGTGTGACACGATTATTTTGGTGTCAGAACTCAGATTTAAAATATACTTTTGTACAAAAATTAATATTTTGAAAAAGAAAATTTTTATAAAACTAAATAATTAAATTTTCTAAACCCAATTGAATTTTCAATAAAAACATTTCGGGACAACCCTATGCTTTTAAATAGGCCATGTTCTCTCTCTCAACAGCTGATATGCTCTAATCGGGAACATCGACTACTAGCGCGATATTAAGGCAAGAATTAGCCTTTCTAATTGTTTTTATTTCAGTGTTCCTCTTTGCACGCATCCTTTGAATCTAGAGTTCATCATTTGGAAATCTTTTGCAATCATATAACACAAGATGCAGTTAATGTTCTTAACCCAAGCTCGGGGAATTGCAACCTTGCAATTAAAAACCCTTGGATATGGTTGCATTTTTGCAACTAGGGCTTATGTTCTCTTATTGTTTTTTTGGAAATTAAATCCTTATGTTGTTGAGTTTTGCAACTAGACCCTATATGGTGATATTGTACTTTTCACCAATAAGTCCTTCACATTATTATGTCCTTCCAATAAGTAGAATCTCTGTGTTGCATTTAGCAACCAAAGTCTCCAAGCTTTTCTTGTGCTATTTTGCGCTCAGATCATTAAATCATTGCTAGCTATTGAGTATTGAGCGATGTTCTAGCCATGCTGATGGAGAAATTAGCATTGAAGGACACGAGAACGTACATTCAGGAGTTGGTTGAGAAGTTCAAATACTTATAAAATTCTTTCTTTTAATTTTTTTCATTTTTCCTCTTGGTAAGAAATCATATTTTGATTGTATGTAAGAGATGCACTTTGAAGCGTGGCAATATCCTATCTAAACCATCAAGCCATTTTCAACATTTGTTGTTTCTTTTGTTGACACTAGTATGCGATATGTGTGCACCATATGTGTGGTGCACGTGATGCATGGTATAATTATTCATGTAGATATAATTATTTTATGTTCTAAATTTGGTTATAGTTTGTTATTATTACTATTGTTGTATAAAGAATGTGAGTTGTTACTCCAATATCTGTTGAGGATAGAAGCTGGTTGTGCTCCTTGTAAAAGCTCTGTACATATAGAGTTTTCTTTTGAGTTCTTGTTTACAGGTTGTTGGCATCTCGAAAATGTTACATGAGATACTTGCTGTACATAAAATTCTCATTTTGGTAGATGAATAAATGTTTTTTCATTGACAAAAAAAAAAGAATGTGAGTAATTATACAAATAGTGGTAGATAATGACTAGATAATTGATTTTGGGATTTTTTATATTAGTCCCTTAAATATTTCATAGTTTGAAATTAATTCCTCAAATCATGAAAATTGCTATGAGGGCCCTCAATCTTTGGTTATTTTAAAATGAGTCCCCAAATCGAGGAAATCTCTATTAGGTCCCCCAAAATTTGACTTCTTTTAAAATTAGCCCCTCCAATCAATAATTGAAATAGAAATTATTAGGATTTGATTAAAATAAATTATGAGAATTGGAGGAGCTAATGATCCATAATAATAAATTTTACTCAGTAATCTATCCAATTGCAACTTCTACTCTTGATTAGAGAGACTAATTCAAAATAAGTTATGAATTGGGGGACCTAATATCAATTTACATGATTTGAGGGAGTATTTCAAAATAATCTATGAATTGCAGGACGTCATAATAATTTTCATGATTTGTTAGACTAATTTTAAATATGAAAGATTTAAGGGACTAATATTTGAAAAAAAAACTTCTTTTGAAAAACTAATGATTTCATTTCATGTTTCGTTGACGTGGATATTAGAATGCACAAATAAAACACTTATAATAAGATTCTTGAAGATGAATTAGGCTGAAACTAATCATCAGAAATTCTAAATAGAGCACTATCAAGAAGCTATAATTTTCTTAATAAATATGGACTCATCTCTTATATTATGACAAAACGTCACACACATTCACACGGCTAACAAAAGACTAAAGACTCCATCAATACACACTCAACAACCACCCACATTAATCCTAATGGTCCTTCTTGTCCATTTTATTTAATTAATATTACCGCTTGTTTGGATTTGGAGAGGGTGAAGGGAAGTTAGGGGATTTTAGGGGAAGTTAAGTTAAGGAAATGGAAGAGAATTTCTAAAACTTGTTTGGAAAACAAGTAAGGTGAATCAAGGGGAAGTTATTTCACCCCGTTTGGAAAGTGTAATAACGGGAAGGGAAGGGAATATATATAAATTGACATAAATACCCTCACATATTATTAAGTTATATTGTTGTTAGAAATTAAATATCAAATATGCATCTATTGTTATATATTATTATTGTCATCATCTCCTTCCACATTGTATATCCACAATCAACACAAATCAGATAAATATGAAAAATTTTGGAGTATAGTTGGAATAAAAATTATAACCAATATATTCATAGATGAGACTACAAAACAATACAAAGCTTATTTTCACTCTTCTTTTGCAAATATACCCAGTTAGCAGAGCAACGACCAACTAAATGATGAAACTCAAATACCTACACGAACACAAAACTACTATAACACTTGTCATTCAAGCTGCAAAAATCCCCAATTTTGAACGGTCTTTTACAAATTTTATTGCTCCATCAAATAAGCTCAGTTTGGATGATACAAGGTAAATTCATCAACAAAAACTAAAAAACAAATTGCGTTTATTAATACTATCCAGCATCAACCTCATTAACCAACATCCCCGTGAAAAATGTTCCAATGAAACATTACAGATAAATAAAATAAAACATTTTTTCTACAAAGTAGCTATTTATGCTCATATTCTCTCCACAGTTGACATAAGACCCCTTCAATGAAGGGAGGAAGAACAAAAACTTCAACCGCTTTCACTCATTTATTTTGTTGAGTTATCCAAGGCCAAGTCCTGCAGGTTCAGTAACAGGAGAGAAAATCTTACCTTGAAAAATCAAAACCCTTGTTCAAACTGGGCGAGAGATTGAGGAGAGACAAGACGCGGAGGAGAGAAGACGCGGAGGCGAGATGAGACGCAAAGGAAGAAGAAATGGCGGAGGCGCTTGCAACGAGAATTTATACTGTGGGGTTTCTTTGAGCAAATTTTAGCCGTTGGATTTTGATCATAGCTAGGGGTAAATATGTCTCTTTATATTTGTTGTATTCTCCCTCTTTAGTCTTTACCTTCACCCCTATTACACCCCAAATTGGGGGGAAGAAATCATGGTATTTTCTCACCACCTTTCATCTCCCCTCACCCCTATTAACTTGCTATAGTTACTTTCCAAACAAGGTTAAAAGTTACCCTCCCTTCCCCTCACCCCCATTACCCTCAATCCAAACAGGGTCTTAGCTTTTATGAGATCATCTTGAATAATTTCCTTTGTTCTTGATGGTATTTCCCAGCAGCTGCAAGCATGGTTTTCACGTTCTTGAAATCATTCTCAACCTCTGCTTCATTTCCAACTTTAATTATGTTACGGTTTCCCGGGCAAGAGGACACAGCGTTAGAAATCTTGACTTCCCTAGTAGTAGGGACATCACATCACTAGGAAGGAAAATTATCATTTCCTAATTTTTCATTGTTGAAATTCTCATGTTCATCTTTGCTTGGTTCCTAATATGAATCAAAAGTCTCTATCTTCCTTGGTTTCTTCCCTTTGTATGTTTTTTCCTCTTCCTCATCATAATACTCTTCTATCCACCGATCGATCTTCTTCCTCGCTTGAAGAAAATTTGATAATAGTACCATGCTTTAACCATTTTTTATTTGTAGTTGGTTTGACATTGATTTACGTGATGTGCGCTTTATGAAATCATCAAATAAAATATAATTATAAATATAAAATACAAAACATGAATAAAACATGAGATTACATTTAATATCAGCAACACTTTACACAAAAAACTTTAATGAACACATAGAGAAAAATAAGTGTTGCAAGTTATCCAAAGTCCTTTAGGCCTTTTTCTATCTTTAACATATATTCCTTTATTTGTTTTTCTTTTTCTTTCATGTGTAACGCTCATAATACTTTTTAAAAATTATTTCGAGTTGCTTTAGTATATATCATAGCTCTAAAATCCCAAAATTTGTTCGTAAATTCAAATAGGTACTATCAATGAATAAATAAGTGTGCAAGGGCAATCACTTAGCAAAAGCTTCTGTCTACCTACCTACTATCAATGACATATTCAGCTATTGCAGTTATGCCTCTTGAAATGTCTTTTTGTGTACTTTTCTATAGTAAAAATTAACTTGTCTATCTCAAATTCTAAATCTGCTAATAAGATTCCATGAGAACCTATAAGGATATATATTACATATAGCATCAATGATTCGGTGCTTTTTTTGTGCAGTAGTTAAGTAGTTTATTAGATGCCAACAAATTGCTTAAACAAAATATTCCACACAAAAATCACAATGCTAATTTATATATCTATTTATAACATTGACTATTGGGTGTGCTAGCAAATAATTTATGGATACAAGTATTCTTAGCGTGCATGTATATACAAGTATGTGCAACTTGCACTCACTAAGAATGTTTTATATATGTTTGTAGATAGGCGTGTCCAAAAAGCCCGCCGGCCCGGGCCCAGCCCGGAGCTCGCACCTGGCCGGAACACCGGCCAGTCGTGGCTTCGCCGGGCCGGCCGCTCTTATGCTGCCCGCCAGGGCCCGCCGGCGGAATAGCTGCGTTATTTTTTTATTTTTTTATATGTATTATTATATGTATAATTATTATGTAGTATATAATTATATATATAATATTACTAATACATGTTATATATTATATTTTTATATATGTTAATCATATGTATATATAATATATTTCTATATATGTATAATAATATGCTCATCTGTGTGTATATATATATACTCTCTCTTATATAAGTATGATATAATATACCCTTTAATATATGTATATATATATATATATATATAATCTCTCTCTTAGTATATATGTATATATAAGTATACTCTCTCTTATATATGTATACTCCCTCTTATATAAGTATACTCTCCCTTATATATGTATAATATGTGTGTGTGTGTCTGTATACTCTCTCTCTTAGTATATAAGTATATATAAGTATATGCGATTCTCTCTCTCTCTCTCTCATGTTATAACTTATAAATATATACAATATATTTACATATAATATATGTATATATAATATATAGTTACATAATAATTCGTAAGTATATACTAATACATAATTATATAAAATATAATAATGCTAAACTAATTTTTAGCATTTGTTTTATCAAAAAGAAAAAAAAGAAAAAAATGAAGAAAAACTTAGTTGGGATGTACTTATCTATTGTGATGTGATGAATTCCAAAATAAATTTATACTTGTAATTTGTAAATAATTTATTAATTATTAATAAAGAATTTATTTTTATAATTTTTTATTTGTAATTTATGTTATTTTAAGTGATTAATAAAATTATTGTTTTTTATTAAATTTATTTATTTTTTTGTATAATTTAAATTTTGGGCTCGGACCCGGCCCGGGGTACCCGGGTCCAGGTCCGGGTTCCGGTTTTGCCCGGCCCGGGCCTGACCGGCCTGGATGGACACACCTATTTGTAGATGATCATATATAGCAACCGGACAACAACTTAATTTTTATAATCCAAAATTGCATGTTTTTACATAAAAATAATATTAACGAAGTTGATGTTGGAAACATAACATACAATGCAGCGGAAATTGCACATCATATAGATTAATCAAAATTAATTAAAATATAGAAGAATACCTGAAACGCTTTCTGAATTTCTTCGATAATCTGTGTTAAGATCAATATGAAATAGCTTCTTTAAGAAAAAAGCCTCCAACTGAAATCCACTAGTCATCGAAGAGGAGCAATACTGAGAGATATATTCTCAAAATCTATTTTCTTTTTCTTTTCTTTTTTTTTTTCTCTCATCTTCATAAGGCTACAAATGAGTCATATATATAGGATTGGACCTCTCTTATAGATTTTAATTTTAAAACAATTTTTAATTGTTTAAAACTCTATCCATAACATTTAAATATAGAATATTGTTTCCATAACAATTAGGATAGAAATAGAATTGTATTGCATGTAAACCTCTTCTAATGACATTAGTGAGACTAATTAAGTCCCATATCGAGAACCAATTGTTAATCAAATTAATAATTTTAATTTAACAATCAAATCCTTATCTGACCAACTGTTCATAAAAGCTCTTCCATAATATAAGATTAAATATTCGCGAATAATATTATCTTACATTCGGTCCCTTTTAGTATCAATTTATTTTAGGAAACTTTATTGAGCAAGAGAAATCACATATTTACTCATTCCTAAAATTACAATCACATGAACATAAATAAAATCATTTTAAAACATCAAAATATTTTATTTTATAAGAAAATAAATTTATAAAAATAATTTTCAAAAATTACCCATCGACGGGAATTTAATATCTTCATGGGATATGCATTATAAATTAACTCATAAAAAATGAGTATACTTGATCCTATCTAGATATTCATCATTTCCCTAAATAAAATCTAGTAACCCAACATTTCAGGTTGTATAGCATATGTAAAATAAGTTTAACCATCATATCAAAGTATAATAAATTATCAAATTGAAAATGATAATATCAACAAGTCTAAGGGACCATGTAACAATTCAAATTCTCTATCTGTTAGGTGACTTGTCCTAGAGAATCCAAATAAGATCTTGTGCTACACATATCAAATATGCGCTTATGACATACACCAGGGGAATCTTCATTCCTGATGGCTAAGATCAACCATCACATCTCGTATGTTGTTGTCATGCATAATAACTTGTTATAACAAAACTATCCTTTACTAGTTATAGGTTAAGCACAAATTTAAGAAACCTCTAAAGTAGATCATATCTCGAAGCAAGAACCGATCACAGTACATGATCTAACAAAATAATTTCTAAGGATACTATAACAATTATATAATAGATACCCAAACAACATGTGCAATAATAAAACTTAATTAATATTCAATAAAAATGTATTGGATGTTTAAGGGCATATAACACTACTTTATCAATCTCCCACTTGCGCTCACATCCAATCTGATACAATTATAACATCCATTTTTTCTAAATGTATGTCAAAAACTTTTTGTGACAACGGTTTTGTGAAAGGATCTGCAATGTTATCTATTGTAGCAATCATTTGAATCACCACATCTTTCCTGTTGTGAATCTCTCTAACAAGATAATATTTCCTTTCAATGTGCTTAGACTTCTGATGAGCCATTGGTTGTTTAATTTGAGCAACAGATCCACTATTATCGCAGAACAGTGGAATAGGAAATACACGCAGGAACTATGCTAAGCTCACAGACAAACTTATTTATCCATACTCCCTCTTTTGCGGCTTCACTTGCCGCTACATATTTTTCTTCGATTGTAGAATCAGCAGTGATATTTTGCTTAACAATTCTCCAACTAAAAACATCATTATTGATGATATAAACATATCCAGATTAGATTAGAAATCAGAATCAGTATATCCTTCAATGCTCATGTCATTTGCATCATAAACAAAACAATAGTCTTTAGTTCTACGTAAATATTTAAATATGGATTTCACGGACAAACTTATTTATCCATACTCCCTCTTTTGCGGCTTAACTTGCTGCTACATATTTTGCTTCGGTTGTAGAATCAGCGGTGACATTTTTCTTAACACTTCTCCAACTAAAAGCATCATTATTGATGATATAAACATATCTAGATGTAGACTTTCTATGATATGGATCAGATTGGAAATCAGAATCAGTATATCCTTCAATTCTCATGTCATTTGCAACATAAACTAAACAATAGTCTTTAGTTCTACGTAAATATTTAAATATGGATTTCACGAACAAACTTATTTATCCATACTCCCTCTTTTGCGGCTTAACTTGCTGCTACATATTTTGCTTCGGTTGTAGAATTAGCGGTGACATTTTGCTTAACACTTCTCCAACTAAAAGCATCATTATTGATGATATAAACATATACAGATGTAGACTTTCTATGATCTGGATCAGATTGGAAATCAGAATCAGTATATCCTTCAATGCTTATATCATTTGCATCATAAACTAAACAATAGTCTTTAGTTCTACGCAAATATTTAAATATGGCTTTCACTGCAGTCCAATGTTCCTCACTAGGATTGGACTGAAATCTACTTACAAGGTCAACAACATATGCTATGTTAGGTCTAGTACATAACATAACATACATCAAACTACCAACTGTCGAAGCATATGGTATTTTTCTAGAACTCTCAATCTTCTCTTTAGATTTAGGACATATTTCCTTTGAGAGTGAGATTTCATGTCTAGTATGAAGTAATTCGTTCTTGGAATCTTGCATGCTGAACCTTCTGAGGATCTTATCTACATAAGTAGATTGTGATAATCTTATACGTCTCTTCTTTTCTATCTCTATAGAGTTTGAGACCCAAAATATAAGATTCTTGACCGAGATCTTTCATAGAGAACTTGTTTGAAAGCTATAATTTAACCGATGTCATCATACCTATATCAATCTCAATGAGTAGTATGTCATCAACATAAAGCACTAGGAACACAATGAAATTATTCTGTTGTTTCTTATACATACAAGCTTCTTCAAAAATTTGAATAAAATCATATTCTTTAATCATTTCATCAAAACGAATATTCTAACTCCTTGAAGCCTGCTTAAGTCTATAAATTGACCGATTCAATTTGCAAACCATACTTTCTTGACCTTTACATACATAACCTTCTGGTTGCTACATGTAAATATCTTCTTCAAGATATCTATTTAAGTAAGCTTTTTTGACATCTATTTGACATATTATAGTCATAATATGCAACAATGGCTAAAAGGATCCTAATGGACTTTAACATTACAATTGGAGAAAAGGTTTCGTTGTAGTTAACACCCTCCTTTTGAGTATAACCTTTTGCCACTAAGAGAGCTTTATATGTCTATACATATTCATCAACTCCATATTTTCTTTTAAATATCCATTTACATCCTATAGGTTTTACCTAGGCCTGTCCAAAAAGCCCGTCGGTCCGGGCCCGACCGGGCCACGGCC
Source organism: Asparagus officinalis (assembly GCF_001876935.1). Lineage (NCBI taxonomy): Eukaryota > Viridiplantae > Streptophyta > Magnoliopsida > Asparagales > Asparagaceae > Asparagus > Asparagus officinalis. The sequence continues at coordinate 106,600,810 of NC_033797.1, forward strand.
CGACCGGCCTCGGCCTAGAAATCCGGGCTTGGCCGGGTTCTGGGCTAGGGTCCGGGCTGTCACAGCAATCACCAGCCCCGGGCCCCGGCCCGGCCCGGAACAGGGCCGTGCCGGGAAAAAATTTTCGGGCGGCCAGCCCGGCCCGCCGGGGCCGGCCTGGTGGCTAACCAGTTCACCATTGTTGACAGTTGCCGAAATAGCCGCGGCCCGCATCCGGACTGGCCCGGCCCGGCCCGCCACAACGTCACGAGACCCAAGATGGACCGTTGTGCGCCAAAACGGCCAGGCGGGCCAGCCCGACCCGGCCATAACGGCCATAAATGGTCTTTTGACCGTTTTGTCCCCAAAAACGGTCAAAAAACGGCTATTTTGTGAGGTTATTTTGATCATTTGTTTAGGTGTCTGACTCTATAAATAGAGGGGGGTTTTTATTTTTTTTCTTCACACCAAAACTCATCCACTTCTCTCTTATACTCTCTTATACTCTTTTATACTTTCTAATCTTTTCATCAAAAGGCTTCCGGATCTGATTATGAAGAGCAAAATCTATCTCCTGATCTTAAAATGAGTCCTCCTACTAGGTCTACTCCTTCTTATGTTAATCCCGAATCCGGTGGCGACGAATCTGCACAAAGAGCTCCTAAAAGGCCAAGATCTGATGTGTGGAATTTTTACGAGAAGATCGACGTCACCAAGGATAAACACGGTAGGATCCTCACCCAGATGGCTAAGTGTGCGTTGTGAGGCAAGATTTTTCAAGCTCATCATAAGAGCGGCACCAACCACCTCAAACGTCATTTAGATAAACATAACAAAGGCCAGACGACTTAAGGTGATATCCGACAATCTATGATTTCTCAATCCTCCTCTTCTGGTAGTCTCGGTAGTTAGAACTATGACGTTACCAGAGCCAGGAAATGCGTAATCAGGTTTATCATTCTTAAAAACTTTCCTTTTAAATTAGTAGAAGATGATGAATTTGAAGATATGTTTAGAGATGGTTTTTATCCTGCATTTAAAAAAATTTCTCGTCAAACCTGTCAACGTGATATTTTAAAATATTATCAGGAGGAACAAGGAAAAATAATTTCTTATTTTAAAATTTTAAACTGTAAATTTTTTTAACTTCTGATATTTGGACATCTAGAGCACAAACTGGATATTTATGTATCACAGCACACTAAATTGATAAAAATTGGCAAATGTTTAAAAGAGTTATTTTTTTTATTACAATAGAAGAATCACATACTAGTATTAATGTTGCAAATTTAATAATTGAAGAACTTATGAAATTAGAAATTTCAGAAAGAATATTTTTTCTTTCACTAGATAATGCAAGAAATAACAATGTAGCTGTTGATTTTATCAGATCAACTCTATCATTACCATGTCATGGTGATCTTTTTCATATTAGGTGTATCTGTCATATTTTAAATTTAATTGTTCAAAGTGCTTTTACTGAAATTAAACCCATGATAGAAAATATTAGAACAGTTGCTTATATGCATAATGCTTCTGAACAAAAACTTAAAAGATGGAAACAATTTTGTAAAAGAAAAAATATAAAGCTCAGACTAATTCCAAAAGATGTTCACCATAGGTGGAATTCCACCTATGTAATGTTAAGTGTAGCAATAGAATATAAAGACATTATAACTGATTTTATAAATTATTATGCTTCTAGTTCTAGTTCTGGTAGCACTTATGAAATAACTGAAGATGAATGGACAATTATATGTAATTTAAATAAAATGTTACAAGTTTTTTATGATGCTACAATGTTATTATCTGGTTGTTATTATCCAACCATTACTTTAGCTGCTTTACAAATTTTAAATATTTAAAATTTTTTGGGAAATATCGTATGGATGATACTTTTGGACCTATGATTTTTCAAATGGAGAGCAAATTTAATAAGTACTTTAGGTCTATTCCTCATATTTTTGGTTTGGGGATTCTTATTGATCCATGCTTGAAGGATATTGGCCTTCGAAGTTTGTTACAATCCTTGTATGGTAATCCGATTATAGACTTAGATGATGGAACCACCCTTATTGCTACTACTCATCATTTAGCTATTAGGAATTATTTTTAAACCTTATATGATGAGTATGCAGCTAAACATGGTGTAGCTACACAACAGTCTACAGCTTCGGTTTCTTCGAGCTCATCCCAAGGTAAAAGTGTAAGTTTTGATAGGTATGCAATGGTAGCTGAGCTAACTGGTAGATCTGGACTTGGATCGTCATCATTAGAGGTGTCTGAAATAGATGAATATTTATCTGCTTCTTTAGTTAAATGTCAAGGAAATGCTTTAGATATTTTGCAATGGTGGAAATTATATGGATCAGTTTCATATCCTATACTTTCCACCATGGTTCGTGTGACGCCCCAGGGTTCACTCAAGGCTGCAGTCCCAGGTAAAACCCAGATTGTCAAACCTGCCAAGCACCAAACACCATGCTATGACATGTTTCACCATCACAATCACTATCTCTCACACACAGGTAAAAAAAATAGAAATATGACAACACTGGATATACACAGAAGAAGCATAAGAAAAATCAATAATGAGCCCAACTGGAATAAAATAGACATATCTCTGAGTCTAAATTGAATCTCAAATACAATGAGTCATATAAACAAAATCTCACAATAGCTCTCAACTCTATGAAACAAAATACCAATCTAGATTCTAAAAATGATCAACTACATGTGGAGTTATACAATAACTATAAAATATGATAAGTAACTAAATGGACAACTAAGAAGTCCCATCAACCTGCGACTCTCATTGCGCCAAACTCGCTGCCTGAAAGTGGGGAAAACAACGAGCGTCAAAGCGCTAGCGAGATCATCACTACCTCTCCCCAGGGGAAGGGGAAGGAGTATATAAGAAAATAGAGTCAGTACTGTAGGCATCGAAAATTGCCTATAGGTCTCCACAAACGATTCAGTGTTAACAAGCGACAATGAACATCACCATCCGGCCCACATGAGCCTAATCAACGTCGATGAACGATTAAAGTGAATCGACGAGCCACGTGAGCGGATAGGACTTCGGAACAACGAAGACCCATGCCAAACGGAAGCCCGGCACTGCTCACAAAAAGGACAATGCCCTCCGTGCCTCGACCACTCTAAAGACAATCCAATCATCAGAGCGGATCGAACTCTTCGTCACGCATCCAACGCACCCGGAATCACTCAAATCCGAGTTCGTACGAAGAATCTACGGGGAAAACGATCAAAATACACCTACGGACGTCTCGGAATCCCGAAACACCCCCAGGGGTGTCTCAGAAATTCCGAGACACCCCAGGGGTGTCTCGGAATTTCCGAGACACCCCAAGGTGTCTCGGAAAATCCGAGACACCCTAGGGGTGTCTCGGAAAAGCCGAGACACCCTAGGGCTATCTTTTTATTTCATTGTAACGATCAAAGTTGTAATGAATGCAGCAATGAATAAGTGTTCGAGCTTTCTGCAGCAAAAGGGTCTTCTTCTTCCTTCCCCCTTCTCTTCTCCTTAGTATTGGCCGTCAGCGTTAATACTAAGAAGAGCTGGTGTCTCGCTTTAGCCGAGATATAAGCTTCATAGCTTCTCTCCCACGCGGGTCGACGAAGTTCAGAGTTTCTAAATCCCCTCGCGGATAGACGAAACTCTGTCCGATTTTCTCGGAACGGATCTGACCTACCGGTGGTCCACGGATATTGACGTCCCCGTCACAGGCTAAAGACCCACGCAAGCAAGACCGCACCAAAACGGGATCTTGTGTTTATTTTCAGAAAAGTTGTAATCTTTGTTTTATTGCACAAGTAGGTCTTATAAAAAGACCGACTTTTTATTCGATTATTGTTGTAACGACTGAAGTTGTAACAGATTCGAAAAGCAATGAAAACAGCAACTTTCTCCGAAAACAAGCTGGCGACCACAGTGGGAGCCAACGGCATCGCAACCGACGCCGTCGTGACGCAACCGGCACTCAAGATCCGGGTGAATGAAGAGGTCGAGTACGAGTTCGACCAGCAAAAATTCGAAGAGTACCTCTCTTCCTCCTCCTCCAGATCCGCCTCTCCGAATAGGCGTGGGAAGAACCCATCTCCCAAAAGGGCTCGCGGGAACTCCAATTCCTCAATCCAAGATCCCGCCGTTGCTGCCGCTACACTTGCACCACACAACGTCCTTGCGTCGTTCAGTATGGTCAAGGCTGTAGATCCAACCGCCACAAAGGTGATTGAGGATGCAACTCCAGCTCCATCGAAGAGGGCTCGCCAAAGGCGGCGCCAACGCTTCGCCCTACAACAAGCCAAAGCTGCTGAATCATTGGATGGGATCCGCTACAATGAGGATCTAAAATCCAGGTACCGCCAAGAGCAACGGCAAACAACCAACCTCCCCTCCAAAACAGAAGCGAGTGAGTGGATCCACGTCAAGAGGAACCGCTCCACGCTCAAGGAGCGAATCAAGAAGCGCCGCGCCTTGCTTGCGCATGCCCGAGCTTTGTTACAAAAGGCGGAGGGAATGCAGAGAGAAGAGGTGGTCAAGAGCCCGTCTACAAGCAAGTGGGTTTGGTTGCCAAAGCTAAAACCAGCACCTCAAACACAAGTGGGTGGAGTTGCTGCCCGAGTTCCTTCAAAACCAGATCCGACACCTTCAACGGAGCCAGGTATGAATGGGGATCATTCAAAACTCAGGGTTCCTTTGAAAGGTCGCCTCGATCCTCTACCGGAGAATCGAGGTAGAGTACCTATCAAGGAGAGACTGGGACCTTTGAAAGGTCCCCAAGTTACAAATCAAACTGGGGGTCGAATTAATCCCCCCAAGAAAGATGAGAAAGGGAAAGCCCCTATCACCGACCGCATCGGATTGCGAGTCGAAATACCCATACAGTTCTTCTGTATTACGAAATATGGATCTGATATCCATATTCTCATGTTGTCTCTGATGGACCAAATCCATAGAGGCAATGGTGAGGCATTGAGCAAGTGAACAATCTTTATCCCATGTATTGCGGATTTCAGTTTCCGCTATAGTGGGTTCTAGGCCTAGAACAGGTTCGGGCGCAGTGAGGACATATGCTACTTTGTCATAAGTTAGGGCAATTTTAACATTCCTCAACCAGTCTTTGTAATTAGGACCGGTTAACTTGTTCTGTTCCAATATGAGTTTTAAACCAGACATAATGGCCTGAAAGAGAGAGAAAAGGTATTTTAGCAGATGTTCAATACATAAAATAGATTTGGTTTATTTTTATCTAAGTTATGCCTCCCACTATTTTTCGAGTCCCTCAAAACCTTATAATAGGTGATCGGAAAACAACTCATTGTTTTCAAGTGGGATCAAGATCCAATTATCATTGAATGCATCAACCTTGGCGTATGTCAACAAATTAACACATTCAATAATTGGTAGACAACTTTTGTCTTTTACACTCTTGTAATTCTTGATATGATTTTACCCCTAGTCTTTTATGACCTTGACGTATGCCAACAAATCATAAAATGCTAGTCAAGTTTGTACCCATCATTTCTTGACTGGCTTAAATTTAACTTATGCAAACTCTTGACGTATGCCAACAAAGTTGCATAACCAACTTAAGCTATCCTTATATCTTATATACAGATGAATACTATTTAGCCATAGAATAGTTATGCCTTGACGTATGCCAACAAACATAGTATTTATAAGCTTAATAGTATTTAACTAAAATGATGGAGGGCTACGGACGATTTCTCAAATCTTTTACCGTAATCGAACTTGATATAGTTTAAAGATGCTCTATATTTATACTTGCAACAATTAAACTAGCCAGGAAAGCGCAAGATTGGTGGGAGGGTTCCGAGCTATTCACCGGGAATATTTATCGGACCTTAATTAAGTAACCACTTCTCTTTAAGACTATAGCGCGAAAGATTGGGCATCACCCCTAATCTTAAGTTGGGCATCACCCCATGAGCTATATCTCATAATTACTTTCCTTGACACTAGTTAAAAGCTCATTCTAAATACATCTCTTTTAACTGCTTTAGGTTTATTTATCTTTCACACTAACACTATGTTAATGTCGATCTCACCACTCTATGGTCAATAAACTCTTATTGCCATGTCTCACAAAGTTTTAAAAAATAAGTTTTTATAATAAAAACTATTCTCTAGTGAGATAGAGATATAAACTTTGCAAAAAATAGCACCCAATTGTATTGACATCTACAATTTGGGGCACAACCAACATATCAACATATGTAATGTAAAACTTATATAGAATGGTAGTGGACAACTAAAGAAAATAAAATGCAACTACACTAATTACATTTTAGCAAGCCATATGCAACTCCTTGCGGTGCTTGTTCCCTTGCAAACTCTGTATTATTACAATCATATAAACATAGGACGTGCAAGCCCCATTTATAATGGAAAAACCATCTCGTAGGATGGGTAATAATATTGCATTAAATATAAAGCAAAAGCTATAAATGAAATAACTAAACTAAGCAACCATACCCCCCCACACCCGAACAAGGGCCTATACCCGTAGGCGTAGCCCATGATCGGTGAGCAAGTGCCTAAACCCGTAGGCGTAGCCCATGCTCGGGGAGGGAAGAGGTCGTAAATAATTATTACATTTCTAACTTTATTACATCAATACAAAACATACAAGAGAATAGTTGTCCACTACCATCCATAAACATAACATCCATACAAGATGATAAATCATATAACTTAATCAACATTAAGAAATATGCATCTATCTAGTTATGCAACATATTGGAAACTAGATAGCATAAGGATTATCCAAACTCAAAAAAGACTAACAAGCTTCTAACATACAACTACACTAGTTGTAATTAATTATTTTATAAAATAACTTGAATTAATTAACTAGTTTCATGTAAACTAGAAATTAGAAGCAAGAACAAGGTCCTCCATGAGTTAGATGTACATGTTAAGATTCAATTAGATAGAACCATAGCTCTGATACCATGAAGGAAATCGTGCTATGTCTACATGCATAATACACAGCGGAAGACATGTATGTACAAAAATACTAAGCATGTAGAGAGCATGAAATATTCATATGGATCGTCTAATTAAATCTAACATGATCCTTATTATTAAGTGAGCATACAAGAGTTAGAAAGTCATACTTTCGTAGCGTGATTCGATGGAAGATCGAATAACCCCTAGCTCTTGCTCCTTGTAGTAGAAAATCTCCTTGTAGTGGATCTCCAAGTCTTCAAGTGAGCTTGATAAAATGGGAGTCTTCTTAAGACACAAGGCAAGATATCCACCCCGGGGTTCTTAAAATCCTACTACTTCCTCTTGCTCAAAGATTGCTAAAGTTTAGTAAGAGGAGAGCTCTCTTTTATTCTCTTATGGAAAAAACACTTAGCCAATTTTTCATTAACCTTTCCATAAGAAAAAGAGCTCATATTTATAGAGTGAAATGTGTTCATGATATGAATGACTCATCCTATGAGTCATGCAATGAATCATCAAAAATTAATGATTAATCAAGTGAGTCATGCAATGAATCATCTTATGAATCATTACATTTCAAAACCATGTGCTAATAAACCATGTGCTCAAACCATACCACTAAGTGACTCATCTCATGACTCATTATACATGGTATGTGTATTTCATAAATGAGAATACCAAATTATTATCACTAATACAGTATTTCATAAATACGGTATATAGTATTATTCCAATCTTTAACTAATTAGTCACTATATGACCAAATAAATCAAGAGTTGACCAAAAGTCAACTGTTGACCAAAAAGTCAACTAGTTGACTAAAAGTTAACTTTATGGGAAAAATACTGGAATTCATTTCCTAAGCACATAGCATTCCGATTTTACCGATATACATAACCGTTTATGTGTATCCGGAAGAAATCATATATGCGTATCAATCATACGCATCACTCCATAAATTGTGTTTCATAGGATTCAAGTACGCGCTTGGTGTGACTCTAGGGCCCAACTTAAAAAACTCGGTAGTGGATCATATCCATAAGTACAACAGAGGTGCTAGCTACACATGAAGACCACCCGGGTATAAGTTGTGATAAAGGTCTGCAAGATGCTTATCCAATTTTATCAGGACCACTCAATGATAATACCGTACAGTCCGGTCTCTTCGTCAAACCATGTCAAACTATTGAGCCTAGGGTATGGCAAACTGTCAAACCCTAATAGCTTGATTAGTGTTTATTGATATTAAACTCATAACCTATAAGATCAAACTGACACTCAGTTTATCTTATTCACCTTGGCCAAGGATTTCCAGGCTATAGTTATATCAAACAATCTTATGACATCAACCCCTATACTGGGAGAGACGAATCCCTTCTTGGCATCTCAATATCTACTTATGTCTCGGGATGTACCCAACAAGAACCGTTATGCACAATTCAATAAGAACTGTGGTTAGGTAAAAGTCTAAATACATCTTTACTGACATATAAGATATTGCACTCATGCCTCAGGTCAAGAGACTACTATGTACTATATCACTTGAGAACTTCTATTTGACAGTTAAGTATATTACCAACTAGATGTTCTCGGCGAGTCGTTCAGTCAACTCATTCACTAATGAGTCACCTGTATAATGTATCTTGATGTCTCACATCAATGATCTAAGAGATTGATCATCTCCTTCAAAAGGAGAAATAAAGCATACACTAGTCTAAACCAAAGTGATGATGTCCTATCTCAACACTTCATCAACTAGGAACATTTTAGAATATACGTTACCGACTAATCAGATCTCTTCATTACGATCACTATCCGAAATGTCTGATAGTCTAGTATTTATTCTAAGGACATTATCTGTATATTTAGAACATCAGATAAATCTGACCAAAATAGCATACTATCATTTCGAACAAGGATGTTATATACATATAGGTCCTGTTACAATATACAATAATTGCCTGCAGGGCACCTACATCTAACAATATTTTTATCATATAGGATATATCTCATTGTTCATATTACTTATCCTAGCTCACATATCATGTTGTATTTTATACTTGCTAGGATAATTTGTTAATTAGTTTTAATTGGTAAATAATCGGATTAGATTAGCATAAGACCTTAATCACCCCCCCTCTAGGGGCTAACATCTGTGGATTTTGACGGGTTAAATTTTTTTAAATAACCAGGTATTCTAGATGAAAATTTCCGTCTAGGATGTATCCTAGACAGAAATTTCCGTCTAGAATACCTAGCTATTTTAAAAAAAAATTAAAAATAAAGCAACCGTCTAGGATACTATTCTAGACGAAATATTCCGTCTAGAATGTTTTATTCTAGACGGAATATTCTAGACGAAAAATTTCCGTCTAAAATAAATTATTCTAGACGAAAAAATTTCTGTCTAGAATACGTGATTTTCTACTAGTGGTGGTATTTTAGCCGTGTGTAATACATAATTTTAGCCTAGAAGCATGTATCTGAATGTATTGTTGAAGCCCACAAGTGGGACCCAGTTTGGAAATAGTAGGTGGGTATAATTGTGGGTTAAGAAGCCATTTCTTCATTTAACTTGAAATCTAGTTTTCAGGCTTTAAACTTGGGTATTCTTATTACTTTAAAAAAATATCACGGTTTATCTAGGTTCAATGGCAAGATGTTTCTTGAAGAATGGCTAAACGCCAAGGAGGTAGATTTCTACTTCTACTTATTAGATTAGATTAGAGAAACGCAATTTTTGGTTAACAATATCAAATTTTGACTTTTCCATCATAATCACTCTTTTTAAGAGGGGTTACATGCGAACCAAGTCGATTTGACTATCTCTATATTTCTATAGTTATAAATAGACATCCAAATAGTTATATTATTGCACATAAACATTCTTAAGAATTCTATTGTTGTAGATCTCCCCTGGAGTGAAAATCTATCATTGCATATGCTCTCCTTGAAAAATGCCAAAGTTTTTAAAATTAGTCTGAAATATAATAAAACTATAGAGATAATAAATTTAACTAGGCGATAGTACCATGAGTTTATTGCAATTGACTCTTTGAAAAATTGATGTTAAGACACATGTAAGTTCTCTTAATTCTTTCCGCCAAATATTAATGAGCTGTCAAACTCTAACAAATTTTCAGTTGACATGTATGCTTTAGTCAGGTTACTCTATTGTAGCATGTATTAATGATTGATTTTTTACATGGCCTCCTCCCGCCCCCCGCCCAAAAAAAAACCCTAGCTTCATCATGCTTCCCCTTCCCAATAGATGCTCTAATAGCTTGGTACGAGACTCAACCCAGGCCCACATGTGCCCTCAAGTCGAATATACCCAAATATTCCAAAAAAGTAAAGGAAAAAAAGAAAAACAGAGATAAGATTGTGTAAGAATAAGAGATAAGAATCACACAAGCCAGGTGTCTGCTTTGGATTCATACCAGAAGCTATTTCTGAAGTTCGGCAGAAACTGCACCAAAAACATTCAAATAATAGGAACATAAAATAGCAAAAAACTGTTGTCCCGTTATCCTAATTCCAACATATATACTCATTTTACTCATTTGAGTCTCTCAATTTCCCTACTCCTAAATTGACTGCACAGCAAAAAACAAGTTAATCTGAACGAAGAGAGAGAGAGAGAGAGAGAGAGAGAGAGAGAGAGAGAGAGAGAGAGAGAGAGA
>NC_033797.1:106616481-106650112 GCF_001876935.1 Asparagus officinalis
TCGAACTCTTGCCTTATTTGGCGTTGACGATCGCCGAGCACCGGATCTGGAAGAGCAAGTCCTCAAAGTCCTAAAGCTTCAATTTTTTTAAGTTCTGAGCCTTGAATCCAGCAGAGCTTCGCCTCCAAAAATTCGCACCTTTGAACAAATGAACCAAGCCCCCTATTTATAGGCACTCTGAACTGTGCCCGGGCACAGATCTGGCCGGCCACCTATAGGTGGCTCAGCCACCGAGCCATATGGGTGGGGCTCGGTTTTGTCCGAGTCCCCTAGGGTCGTTTTCTGTCTTTCGGTTCTGTTCGTGATTCAGTTGTGTGGTTGATTTAGACTCTGATTCGTTGACCTGATTCGGCAGTAAATCCGATTCCTGATTTGGTAGTAAATCCACTTCTGAGTCCGAGTCCGAAACTGATCTTGATTCGATCGTGATTCGTCCGAGTCTACCCTTGGTTGGATGACTCGTTGACTCTTCGAACCCGTTAGCTTGATTCCGCACGTGAATGGATTTATTCCGTTGCTTGCGTGCGATTCGTTAACCTCGTTGCCTCGTTGGTTCGTTGGTTCGTGTTGAGCCGTATTAAGGGATCTATAAGCAATTTTATACGCCTACAGATACCTCCTCCAAAGTATTTCAGTCTCGTTCTTTTATAGAAGAGTCTGGAATACTTTGGATATGATTGTCCCATCCTTCGGGATATTTGGAGTGGCTTCTATTCTTGATTCCTTCAGTCCTTCAGGCTATTCGGTGCTTTGTCGATTGTCTGTGAGGTTTTCGGTGCTGCATTTATTGTATGACCATTGTCGGAATTTCGAATTTGAAGTCGATTCCTGATTTTGTGATCTTTAGCTTATGTTTGTTGGTTCAACATAGAACTGACCCTCGAATATTGGCGTTGAGTCTTTATTTGCGACGCGTTGTCCGGCGTAGTATTGTCGAGTTATCCTTAAGAATATTTAGAAAAATATTCTCCAGGAACTTCTCAACCAAAAATAGGGAACAGTTTATACTCATATACCTTATTGGAGTAATTTCTGTGCCCGAATGAGCTGAACCGGCTTGATAATGAGCCAAAAGGTAGTAATTCGGCTCGAAAAATCTTCCGACTCTTCCGAATGTGTGGGAGAGGCAAGCATAAACAAATGGTTGAACCCTCGGTCGATTTGAAGTTGTTTCGATGCTCGATCCAGCTTCAATTTGAATTCTGGTTCAAACCAGGTCTGGTCCGGTTCAACTTGGTCTGGTCCGGTTCAACTAGGCTTGGTTCAACATTATAAAAAGGGGTCTTTTTCTCCTCATTAGGGCCAGCCCCCCTCTCTCCCCTATTTTTGGATTTCTCTTCCCTCGTGCATCCGTTCTTCCTCAAATCTTCATATTTGTCTTAAATTCGTCCTTCCTTTTGATCTTTGATTGAGAAATCCCTCAAAATTTCCATATTTAGAATTTCTGAACCGGCTTGATAATGAGCCAAAAAAGGCAGTAATTAGGCTCAAAAAATCCTTCAACTCTTCCGAACGTATGGGAGAGGAGTGAATGAATGATGGACTGAATCGTCGATCGATTTGAAGTCGTTTCGACGATCGGTTCAGCTTCAATTTAGATTCCTGGTTCAAAACCGGTCCGGTCCGGTTCAAGGCCGGTTTGGTTCAAGGTCGGTTCACCCTGCAAAAGGGGTCTTTTTTTTTTCTTTTCCCTCACCTAGGGCCGGCCACCTCTCTCTCCTCTTTTTTGAATTTTTCTTCCCTCGAGCATCCGTTCTCCCTCAAAACTTCATAGTTGTATTAGATCTAGTCTTTCTTTGGATCTTTGACCGAAGAATCCCTCAAAAATCTTTATATAGAAATTCCTCTCAGGCCCCTCGAGCACGTGGTCTGAGCCTCTTTCAAGATTTGATTTTTGTCGGATCTTCGAGCTTTCCCTCAGGTAAATCTTCCACAATTTTAGCATATTTCATGCTTAATTAAATTTCTGAACTTGCGGGGTCGCATGTGAGGGTTAGGATTAGGATTTGGCGCCTCGAGCTCATCTTTCAGAGGGGTAGAATAAAAAGGGGATTTTTTTCTAATCCCTTAATTTATTTTGCAGGTCACTATGTCTCGTACTGCGAGAGGTCAATCCTCTACTGCGTCGGCTGATGGCGCGCCTCCCTCTTACGCTGGTGAGCTATTTTTATTTTTATTTTTTTTTTGAAAATTTACAAATTAGTCCATTTTTTTGGAAATTTACAAATTGGTCCTTTTTATCCTCATTTTGTTCTCCTTGGTGAGACAATCGGGAAGAGCCTTGATTCTCCTTGGTGAGGATCGACGCTTTAAAGATGGGTTTTGCTTGGTCAAAACCATATCTCAAAATCAATAAAGGGGCGTTTTGATGCTGCATTGTGCTTTATAAGGCAGGGATATGTTTTTTTGATATATCTTACCTTATAAGTGCATAATGTGGCCAAATCGTCTCACCTTTTATAAGGCAGTGACTCTATCTTACCCGTTCGTAGGATGAGTTCAACTTCCTTTTATAATTGAGACTAACAAATGTTTAACTGTTTATTTCCAGTGGGATATCCTTCTGGAGCATTCTCATCTCATGCAGTATACGGGCGTCGTGGCGAGTATTATTCGACTTTCGACGATTTTTCCCCTATCCCAGTCACTCCTTGGTTTGCTTCGGGCACATCGACAGAGGTTGCCCAAGTGGTGAAGGAATGTGGACATCGAGCTCTTCGATAGTTGATTACAGATGCGCCTTTCGTGAAGGATGCCAGTTCTATTCAGCCTCTTAAGAAACCCGACTTTTTATTTGGCGACTCTGCCAGAGACCCGGATGGAGTGTTTATTGACGCCGAGCAGTGGCTTCATAAAACTGGTGGTGGTTTCATATATTTGCCGAAGATTCATCGGCATCGTTCGTTGACTGAGCTCAGGCGTCAGGCTGTAACACGGGAGATGTCGTGGCGTTTGACGGAGGAGCATGAGAGCGTTCACTGTGGCTACATCACTCATCAGGCAGCTCCTGGTTCGAGCAGGAGTCATATCACTAGATTGCATCCTGGAGTATTGGGGTTGGATGCACCACCGCGTAACGAGCTTCTTGCCTCTGCTTCTACTTTGAAGAATTGCCTCGCTGCTTTAGGATGGGAGATGCCTGCGACGCGTCACAGATTTTATGGCTGGGTCCATTCTTTGGACAAGCTTTGGTGGACTCGCATGACGAAGTACGTCTTGAGCCGATGGAGCGAGGAGTTGCATGCTTGTGGTCTATATGCAGCCGTTCGTGCCACCATGTATGGTTTGCATGTTAGCGCGAAGCATTTCTTTGCTTTGTGCGAGCTTTATACTCCAGATTCAAATACTTTTTTGACCCGGCAAGGGGAGTTGGGCTTGGCCCTCCATGAGATACACAGGATTTCTGGTTTGCCCATGGGACAGATGCTGTATCAGGAATACTTTCCCTCCAACCAAGAATTAAGTCAGCTGAAGGATCGCATGCCCGACCGCTACGAGACTTTATGGGACCTCACATGTCACTATCATATCGCTTTGGCGCAGTCTGAACCTTTAGCGAAGAGGGTTAAATCCCATGTGAGCCAGAAGCAATTTGCGTCTTATTTGTTCAGGAATCTAGAGAGCAATTCTAGCGAGGCTATTTGTGAGCTGGCACCACTCACTCTTTCAGGGGTTAATAGTCTATTGAAGAAGGTTGATGCTCATTCCTATACCATTAGCAGTCCTGAGAGTGGTTTTCCTACAGGGACCAAGTTTAAAGCATTCTTGTGGCATGCGACCGCGCCGATTCGACCGATGACCCTTCTCGCCGGTTACCTCGCTATCTGGTTAAAGAAATGCGTGGTCCCATATCAGTCTAGTGATATCTTGCCATTGGAGGTGCTCTACCCAGCGGTTCATCTTGCCTACAAAAAGGAACTTTCGCTTCTTCTGGTGATGGTGGCTAACATTCACCGAGGGCTTCGACAGATTTCTAGTGCTTTCACACGGAAGGAAAGTGAATCATCGGCTCAGATTCCTACTATTAAGGTGGAGCTTCCGTATACTTATTTGATGGCTTGGTTCGTCCTTCATCGTTCTGATATGATGTCAGTACCGAATGCCACAGACCCCTCCGTTCCCCTACTACAGTTGTTTGAGAATGGCAAGTGGGAGGGGCGAGGATTCCCTGACGTCAGACAGCAGCTACAGGTCCACAAGTGTTGGGCGTTTTCCACTTGCTTTCCACAGTTCTCCGGCCGATACGGCGAATGTCTGATTGATGAGGAAAAGCCGAGGGGGTATCGAACTCATTTAGACGTCGGCTGCTTTAACTGGCTGGTGAACATCAGGCCGGGTTATCTGACTTTTCGGGTGAGGAATCAGTGTTTCATAGAGCCATACTTACCCTGCCGATTCGCTCGCCAGTTTGGCTATGATCAGCTTTATGTCGGGAATCCACGTCAGCAGCTTCGGACCCATGGCGGTTTGGTGGACGGTCTTCGTGCATGGTTGTGGACCGTGACGGGCTGTACTGGTGTTAAGTTCAGTCTCCCGAGTACTGAGCGGCAGTTGAACCTTACCTTCTTAAGCTGCAAGTGGTTGTTAGCAGCTAATAAAACTGTCCCTGTAAAGCCGATTGCAGAGCTAGAGGCTAAGGAGGCTTCTCAGGCTGATTCTCGTATGATTTGGGAAAATGCTCGATCACAAAGGGCACGGCACAAGACTCGTCGGATTGATGAAGAGGGAAAGAAGATTTTTCATTCTGCTGATGAGGCTTCAGGCAGAGATCTTGAAGATCACGAGGACTTTCAGGGACCACAGCTGACCAAGATGAAGAGTTCCGTCCTTCTCCCCAGGCGAGACCTTCGATTATTGTCCCTGCTGCTAGGCGGAAGAGATTAGCCCGCAAGCCGCGTGTAATTTCGCGAGCATCTGATATGGATTTGGCCGGTGACGATCCTACTAGTGATGGAGGTAACATCTACCCTATAGACCAGCCTCTTGATCATTCAGAACTTTGACTCATGCTTTTCCATCTCTATATAGGAGAGCGTGGGGAGAGCGAGATGAGTCCTAATCCTGTTTTTCACGATTTTACATCTTCTGGTGAGCCCGACTCACCGCACCAGGTAGAAAGGCCTGCAAAAGCTGGTGACATTAGGGAGACCGTCAATGTAGGACCCGGTTCGATGAATCCAGGTACATCTACCATCAACAATATATCTTTTAGATAGCACACAAAGGAGTCGAATGATTCAGAATTTGTGCATTCCCTGATCTTCTTGCTCTTTTAGATAATTCGCAGGAGGCAAACGTGGACTTTGGGAATAGAGAGGCTGACGCACCCATAAGAGGTAGCTTATTTCTATTGGTCGTAGTCTCTTTATTCGCTTTTCGTACTTATATTCCCTTGTGTTAGATTTCCCGACTGAAGATTTCGACGGGGAGGGTTTGCTTGTGGACACTCCTATGCTCCACTTCCTGTATGACTCTCCTCAGATTGATGACCAGTTGCCTGGAGATGAATTTCCTGAGTCTACGCTCCCTAAGAATCCCGAGGATGGTTTTTCTGAAGGTACATAACTCTTCTCAAGTTAATTATAGGACTAGTCAATTTTTGACTAATGTAACTATAATGTGATGCATCTGAGAATTCTATTTTGTATTTGACAGGAGCTTTTGTCGAGACTGATCCTGTTGAGCCGGCTGTGAGACCAACTACACCAGTTGATACACCCACAACCGTTACACCTCCACTACCCCCAGTGACTCAAGGGGAAGAAGATATAAATTGAGCTACTGAGAAATGTTATTTATTTCTTCATCAAGGCTTTTGACGGATTTCTCCTTTTTGTGCAGGGCTTTCTTCTCGGCTTCACGTCCTTGTGAAGGAGTTATTATCAGACAGCGACCCAGAGAAGATTGTCATCTACATAGAGATCCGTTCATTCTTCTCCTTTGTGAATGCTATGATTGGCAAACTCTTCCACGGCGGACTTTCCCTTCACCAGTTTAAGCCATTCCTTGATCTTAAGATAAATTCAATAAAGAATGCAGGATACCCGGATCTGGCGAAGGCTATTGTTGATGATCTTGACTGCCTAGAGCATGAGCTTCAGATGTTTCGTGAGCTCCGGGATGCAGGTGCCTCTTTATTTATCGCTGCCGAGTTGGATACTCACTTACAGACATGGCGCGATACTAGGTTTCTTGCTGAGCTCGACATTCAGGTGCAGCGGGACCGGGTAGATCGAGTTGAGGCTAACCTTGCTATTAGGTCATCCTCACTCGACGAGCTTGATTCTTCCATTGCTTCTTGTGAGACCCAGATAGACCAGCTCCGAAGAGAACTCCGTGAGAAAGAGGAGACTTTGAGTATTCTTCAGATGACGAAGATACAGGATCAGCAGGCGTACCCCGCTTTATCTGATGAGCTGAAGTCCTTGAAACAGAAGTTGGTTGAGACAGAGGAGGTTGCTGCGAACACTTTAGCCACCACCGAGGAGTCCATCCGAGTTGAGCTGAGGCAAGCTTATGATGAGAAGCTGTCTAAGCTTAATCAGCAGATTTTTGGCCATGTTCTTGATGTATGATTTCATTTGCTGAATGTTTTGACTTTTGGTCCTTTTAGTGGAACTGGTTTTTATCTTTATTATGATTCCTCATTCCGTTTGAAATGATTGACCATAATACTTTTAGGATTTTTGGAAAACCCTCAGCCATCAACGGATTTGATTAGCCTTTACCGACTACCGTTTAAGTCGGGCTAGCATGCGAATTGTCTAAATCCGTTCCACATGTAACGTTGTGCTAAAGGAATGAACTCCCTTAGACTTGATGCTACGACTTTGAATACGTAGACTTCGCCATTGTTACGGGAATAGGCTACCCGACATCAGACGTTGACTTAGGATTTTTGGCAAATCCTCAGCCTTCAACGGATTTGACGTGCTCTTACCGACTACCGTTTGAATCGGGCTTACATGCGGATTGTCTTAAGTCCGTTTCGCATGTAACGTTGTGCTAAAGGAATGAACTCCCTTAGACTTGATGCTACGACTTCGAATACGTAGACTTCGCCATTGTTATGGGAATAGGCTGCCCAGCAACGTGTTTTAGACGCTGACTTATCCCTACTTAGGCTTCGAGATAAAATACCCCAGAATCGAACTCTGGTGACTTTTTCCACGGAGAAAGACTAAACCGGCGACGCGTGTTAGGCGTCGGCATATCCTTTCTTAGGATTCAGGATAAAATTCTCCATGCGTGTAAGGCATGGATTTTGGTGTTATTAATAACAACCTGCAACAATGTTGAATATGTGGGCAGGTGTTCTTTTTAACGGTTAAGAACTAACCAGCAGCGCAGGTTAAGCACAGACTTATCCCTGCTTAGGTTTCAGGATAGAATACCCCAGAATCGAACTCTGGTGTCTTTTTCTACGGAAAAAGACTAAACCGGCAGCGCGTGTTAGGCGCGGACTTATCCCTGCTTAGGATTCAGGATAAACTTCCTATGCGTGTAAGGCATGGATTTTGGTGTTATTAATAACAACCTGCCATAATGTTGAATATGTGGGCGGGTGTTTTTTTAACGGTTAAGAACTAACCAGCACCGCGGGTTAAGTGCAGACTTATCCCTGCTTAGGTTTCAGGATAGAATACCCCAGAATCGAACTCTGGTGTCTTTTTCTACGGAAAAAGACTAAACCGGCAGCGCGTGTTAGGCGCGGACTTATCCCTGCTTAGGATTCGGGATAAACTTCCTAGGATGAATCCTAGTTTGATAAATTTTGGAAAAGATAAGTGCGGGAAAGGAAGAATTTTATATTCTATTTCCCGGTCTTCTTTTGGGGTGAAGGCGAACCCGGAAAACAAGGAAGGAAGAATTTTATATTCTATTCCCTGATTCTGGAAAGGAAGAATTTTATATTCTATTTCCAGCCGGTCTTCTTTTGGGGTGAAGGCGAACCCGGAAAACAAGGAAGGAAGAATTTTATATTCTATTCTCTGATTCTGGAAAGGAAGAATTTTATATTCTATTTCCAGCGCAAAAGAAACTAGAAGTGGGATCTCCACTCTGAGAATCTGGAAAATCTAGATAAACTTACCTTTTATAGGATTGGTTATCTAAAGATGAGAAATAGGTTCTTCGTTTATCGAAGTGGAATTTCAACTTCGATTATAACCATGAGAAGGCTTAACCAAAGAGAAAAGGAAGGGAGTTCTTTCGTTTATCGAAAGGGGGCTCCGAACTGAAAGTGGACCTCTTGTTCATGGAAAGAGTCAAGAGGGCCAAAAAGACATTTTTGGTGGACCCACTGTCAATTGAAATTGATCAGTGAGGGATTTTGGTGGTGAAAATGATTTTGGGTTATCCTCTAGAATATTAAGTGTAATATTCTTCAAGAAACTTCCCGGTAAATGAGTTATCCTGAACGTACTAGGGATAGTACTTTTTCAGGAACTTCCCAGTTATTGGCATTAATTGCCTGTCGCCCTCTTGAGTAATCAGGCGATATGCACCGTTTGAGTAGACTGTGTCTATCACAAACGGTCCTTCCCACTTGGGTTCGAATTTACCTTTCTTCTTAGAAATACGGGGTGGCACCTGTGGGTGTGCGTATGGTGGTGCGATAAGCCCAGAGTGCTTCACCGAGTTTATCGTCCCAGTCTCTTTTATTGGTCTTCACAAGCTTTGACAAAATCTTAATGATCGTCTTGTTGAACGCCTCAGCTAGTCCGTTTCCGGCGGGATAATAAGCTATCGACGAAACATCTTCAATTTTGAACTTGTCACAAAACCTGATGAAGGCGTTGCTTATGAACTGTGGACCGTTGTCATGAATGATCCGTCTTGGCACGCCGTGTCGGTATATGACATGGGGCTTGATGAATTTGATGACGTTGTTCGTCTTTACTTCTTTAAGTGGAATCGCTTCAGCCCACTTTGAGAAGTAATCCGTGATTGCAAGAATGAATCGATCACCTTTGACTGAAGGGGGAAAAATAGGACCGACAATGTCCATACCCCATGTCTCGAACGGCCAAGACGTGGTTGATGTGTGCAACAGCTCTGGCGGTTGATGCATATAATTTGCATGTATTTGCCAAGCATGACACTCTCGGGCGTATTCGATTGCGTCACGAACCATCGTTGGCCAGAAATACCCCATTCTTCTGATGCGATCATACAGTTTGGGACCAGGCTGCGCACCACATTCTCCTTCGTGTGCTTCCTTAAGAACTTCTTCTGCTTCTTTGTTCTAAAGGCATCGGAGTAATAAACCATCGTACCCCCTACGATATAATGTACGGGTCTCGGTATTATAGAAGAATCTTGGTGCCCTTCGGCGGATTGATTCCCTTTCTTTTACATCCTCTGGCAAAATACCATATTGGACGTAGTCAATGATAGGAAAGCGCCAATCTCGGGACTCAGACCCAATTTAAGTTGAATTCACCTCCTTGGCGTTTATGTCTCCATCATCTTCTTCTTTAATATCCATATTGTATATGGGTATGCAGATCTAATGCGTCCTTACTGTGACTAATAGTTCAGTTTCGGGAGGCTGCGCAAGTGATACTGCTAGTGCTGCCAGTGTATCCGCATAAGCGTTCTGGAGACGAGGGATGTATTCAATAAAGAATTCTTCAAAAGATTCTACCATTTTAATGGCCTCCTGGTGGTATGGGATCAGGTCTTGGTTCCTGACTTCATACTCTCCACAGACTTGGTTGACTATCAATTGAGAATCCCAAAAAGCTTTGAGATATTTAACCCCCAGCTCCTTGGCGAAACTGAGTCCAATGAGAAGCGCGTTGTACTCGGCTACGTTATTGGAGCACAGACTAGTCAATGAATAAGCTCGAGGCATCACATGCTTTCCCGGGGAGATTAAGACAACCCCAACCCCGGAGGAAACTGTAGAACCTCCCGGGGTTATTACCCTATTAACTACCCTCGAAGCAAGTGTTAACCTCGTGGGTTTCATCCGGTAAGTCATCATATACTTCTGCCGTATCTGTGGTCGGGTTTGCCGCCAAAAGATCACAAATCGCTTGTCCTTTGATAGACTTCTGTTGCTTGAAGTGCAAATCATATTGGGACAAGAGAAGGGCCCATTTCGCTAACCGCCAATTCATAGAGGCCGGTTGCATCATAAATACCCGTACTGGATTAACATTGGAAATGACGTAAATCGTTTGTCCAACCAAGTAATGCCGCATCTTTTGCATTGCGAATACCAATGCGAGGCATTCTTTCTCAATCATCGGATATCGAGACTCGGCACCTATCAAGGTCCGACTTAGGTAATAGACTGCCTGTTCGTGACCATTATCATCGTCTTGTGCTAGTAAGGCACTTATCGAGTGGTTCATCGCCTTGAGATAAATCAAGAACGGTCTACCTGATTTTGGTGCGACGAGAACAGGAGGATTCGTCAGATACGTTTTGATATCTTCGAATGCTTTTTGGCAGGCGACGTCCCAGATGAATGACACACCTTTCTTGTTTAGCTTAGAGAATGGCTGGCATTTCCCAGAAAGATTTGAGATGAACCGCCAGATGTAAGCTAAATGCCCTTGCAGTCCTCATGGTTCTGTTGGGTGCAGCTCATGTAATCGACTTCACCTTGTCCAGGATCGTGTGTTTTTGAGGTAGATGCAGAATCCAAGGAATTTTCCGCTGGACATTCCCAGGAAGGATTTAGTGGGGTTCATCTTCAATTGATGACTCCGCATGAGATCGAACATCGTCTTTAGGTCCTTGATGTGATCTTCTTTGTTGCGACTTTTCACAACCAAATCATCGACGTAGCATTCGACTGTTTTCCTGAGAAGTTCTTGGAAAATCTTAGTCATCGCTCGCTGGTACGTGGCGCCTGCATTCTTTAGACCGAAGGGCATCACAGTGTAACAAAAGACACCGAGGGGCGTTCTGAACGCTGTATGCTTCTCGTCATCTGGGTGCATCTTGATTTGGTTATATCCTGAAAAACCATCCATGAAAGACATTCTCTCAAATCCACATGTATTGTCGATAATGACATCCGTGATCGGGAGAGGAACGTCGTCTTTTGGACATGTCCGGGGCTTCGGTTCCTGAAAGTCGAATCATCCTGATTTTAACCGTTCTTGCTTCATGATGGAGACGATATTGCTAGCGCAATCTGGATGTTGTTCTCTCTCGGATCATCTGAATATCGATTAATTTCTTAACTTCTGCCTCGATGGCTTCCATTATCTGCGGACGAAACCGTCTTTGCTGTTGCTTGACAGGTTTGGCATCCGGCTTGATATCGAGGCGGTGCATTGCCACATTGGGGTCGAGCCCTGGCATATCCTCGTAGTTCCAATCGAAGACGTCAATATACTCCCTGATGAGAGCAATTAACTCCTCCTTCTCATTTGAGGGAAGACTATCGCTGATGAATATCGGCTTTGGGTTGGCCTCGTCGCCCATGTTAACTTGGACTATTTTATCTTCAGTGGGGGGTTCTCTCTGTTCGAACCTGTCACCATACTGCATGTTCAGATGATGAACCCATGGGTCTTCCTATGTTGGCATTTGATCATCGTCCTCCATTGTAGACGGATCAGCTGTAGTCATATTTACCATTAGGGCTTTGAATGCCTCCCCTAGACTTGTATCCGAATCCCATTCTGAGGAATCTGGTGGGTGCCCATCTCTGTATCGCCCAGATGATTGGTCATTGATTAACCAGCAACATTCGTCTTCTGAAGAAGATTCATACCCTAACCCTCGTTTGTATTTATAATAATCGTCCGGTTTCCCCTTCGGTACATATGCCGCTTTGGCTGGAATACGGGGACCTCGATCGAAGTATAGACCTTCTCCGAGTGTGAAATCGTACCCCTGCTTTTCCATGAGCTTGCGCGCTTCCGGACTATACTTAGATAAATGCCGACCAGGTTTGTCATCATCTTCATCTTCACTTAGGAAATGATCTGGTAACGGGGAGCTCTTTCCTTTACCGTAAATCACTTCTTTAGCGCCTCTTACTTTGTTCGGGATGACCATGGTTGTTCCGAAAGAATGCTGGAGGCGTTCCTTTGTTACATAGGACGACCGAAGCGGCATATACAAATCAGGATTATCATACAATTCTGTTATCACATCATCGAGAGACAGGGAGTACTCTAAATCATTATTTATTTCATTAGTGGCAAGTTGCCAGTTACAACTGCCCTCTGACGTTTGATCATCGTCAAGGTTGATTACAAAGGGTACAATGTCATTTAGAACATAACCGCCATTGTAATCAAATCCGGCTTCGGTATCAGCTTCTCCTCCGCTGTCCGTGCCTTGGGCCGATGATTCAGTATCGGATTCTTTACCATAAAGGAGAGAATCAGTGAAATAATTCTCATACCCTTTAAATGGTTGCTTATCCGCGACCACCGTTCTAACCCTATTATCAGTGTCGACATATTTCAAACACTGATGGAGAGTTGAGGGGATTATAACGTTACTATGGATCCAAGGTCGACCCAATAGTAAGTTATACGAAGTCTCGGCATCAATCACATAACATGTGACTTCTGTCTTCAAATCTCCCATTTGACACTTTATCCGGATTTTACCTAAAGGTCTTGACCCGCTGGTATTGAACCCGTAGATAACAGTGCCTGTGGACGCCAACTTGCTAACTGGAAAATGCATCAAGGGAAGCGGCATAATACTCACAGCAGAACCCGGATCAACTTGGATTCGGTTGACTTTGCTGGAGCCGATGTACCCGATGAAATACATCGGTTGATCGTGGTTCGAATTCTTTATTTGCATATCCTCTTTGGTGAAAGTAATGCAAGGAAGATTCTTAGTCGCTATATTGCAGTGTTGAATCAACTGTCCTGGCTCTTCAGATACCGGCTTGATCTGAGTAAGGAACGCTTCTGAATTGGCCAAGGCTTCTTGCAAGCTTCCCTGGTTTCTTTGGATAACCGCAGCAACTCATACAATGTTATCCGCGCTGGAATATTAGCAAGTTGAGCCATAATATCGAAGCTGTGCGGAGTGTTTGAGCTTTCCGGTTTATCTCTTCCAATCGGACGACTGAAACGAGACTGCTTCGGATTTTGAACCTCCTGGGGCCTCTTTTCATTCTGTTTATCAACCGGCTGTCATCGAGCTTCTTCAACCGGTTTAGGAACCGTAATCACCCCCAGCTCTGTGAGAGTTTTAGCTGGTCCCCGTTTAGTCACCCCCTGCTCAGCTAACTGATCACCAGAAGAAGGGTACTTGAAGTGATATTCATTTCCACTCCGGGTCGCAAAAACTTCTTGTTCTTCTTCGGAGAGCGGGAAAGCTTGAATTCTTTCATCATCTTCTCCTGGGATAGCAGAGACTCCGTAGCAAGACTTTCCTTTCCCTTTGGACTTCTTCTTGGATGACGATCCGGCCCATTGTTCATCTTTAATCAGGTCTGGGTGAACCCAGAGGATCTCACCGTTTGGGGCTGTATGTGGCACAAGTCCTTTTTGGCGCTATCCATACGGGTCATCATTTACTGTCTTCATTCTCACCTTGGTGACGCGTTTCGGCTTGAACCATGTTGTGGGCACCGATCCAAAGCTGATTGACACTGCATTTGCTCCAACATTCTTGGATGGCTTTGGGGTTATGACGCCTATATCGATTAACGCCTGGATCTTATCCTTGAGATGGAAGCATGACTTCGTAGGATGATGGACCGCTCTATGGTACGCGCAATACTTCGGATCCATTACTTTGCTAGCCCCTTCTTGATCCACAATCGCTGGCAGCTGAATTTTGTTATTCTCCAGTAGGTATTTAAAAATGCCAGGAACTTCGTCATCTTTGAAGGAGTACACTTTAGGAAATCTTGGCTCTGAAGACTTCTGCTTCTGAGGCCGTTGTTGCCATTGTGACTGCGATTGTTGTGGCGCTCGTTGCTGCTGCTGTTGCTGAGGTTGTAATTAAAAGGTTCGTTAGCATCAACTACATTAGCATGTGCCTTACCTTTCCCTCGTGGGACGAAATTTTTCTGTGGAGCATTCGTCGCCTGCTGGCCTCTTTCCGCCTTCTTCCTCTTTAGGAACCGCTCGGCTTGCTCTCCTTGGACCTTCAAATCCTTCCATGTTTTGGATGGAGCCGTCCCCATTGCTTCCAGCACGTCCAATGCGAGGTTGTTATGGCAAGTCTGGAGAATGAATTCCTCAGTGATCGGGTCCTGACAGTTCATTGCTTTGTTCTGGAACCTTTTGACGAAGGTGTCAACCAACTCCCCGTCTTTTTGTTTCTCGTCCAGCAGCGACCCGATGGATACCTCGGTGTCGTCGTCGAAGAAGTTAGCGAGGAACTTAGTCTCCATGTCGTCCCAGCTATTCATGCTCCCTGGCTTGAGGCGGCGATACCAATCGAAGGCGGCTCCATGCAGAGTGCCAACGAAGGACCGTACCATCAGAGGCTCATTACCAGAGATAACACCCAGGTGCGATTTGAAGTAAATCAAATGCTGAGTGGGTGAACCCATCCTATTAAACGGCGTGAAGTTAATTAGACTGAACTTCGCCGGATATGGGATTGATTCCCACTCTCTTGGGTATGGACAAGGAATGCCCGTCTTTTTCGTCTCTTGAGCGGAAATCAATGTATTGATTTTGCTCTCGAGGTTTTTAATTTTCAGGCTTTCATCTGTGTTTTCTCTAGCATTCTCGTTACCACCCCCTGCATTGATGGGAGGTTTATTAGTATTACGAGCTTCATTCGTATCCTCGTCTTCCTGATGAACTTGGTTGCGACGACTTGGTTCGCCTTGCTGGTTCGTCAGTGCTTGAATTTGTTGCTCATGCATTTCTCTCATGTTCTGCATGGCCATCTGCATTTCGAACCTGAAGGTCTCCTGTTGTTTAGCCAAAGCGTCTTCAAGCATCTTGGCCACCTGATCCGCACTTATCATAAGTGCCTCGCGGGGTTGTCCCTCGCTGAATACCGTATTATCTGATGCAACCACGGAGCTGGCATCAGATTCTTCATCTTCTGAAGGGAGTCTTGTCCGAACCCTACCATAAGTTCCTCGTGTAATGGCTCCGGACTGCAGACGAGTTAGATACCGGGGTACTGGCGGAGTTGACTCGGGATTATCCCGTATCGATGCCCTTTTGCTGGTCATATTGGTGGTGACCCTCGGAAATTCTCCGTCTTCGACTATCCTTCTACTTCGTCGGAAACACCTAGGCCTTGTTTTCGGTGTTTCGGTACTGAGCCTTTCGAAAACCAAAACTCGTTCGGGGACCGCCTTGATGCAGCTGCATTCAAACAATACTGCCCGAATGAGTTTGGAACAGGGACACTGAGTTTCCTGTTCTCTGGGACTCCTTTTCCTGGTTTTGTTCGTACTCCCAGCACGATAGTACAACTCGTCTGCTTGACGATCGGAGTAACCTATCGTGTGTTGGCACGACTTCTCAGATATAACGCTATCGTCATCAGACGATAATGTTTCCCTCTGAAACATGCCTTTTTGGGCGTGAGTTCTCGGCGGGCTCCTGGACTTCAATGCGCAAGTTGGTGCGCGTAGCTGCCCTGGTCTCTTTGTCATGTTGAGGGTAACGGTGACCCTCAGCATGTTACGTCGTTCGGGGCTTCTTTATCGGGCCCAAACGCTCTTAAACTGGAGTCTTGACTCGCTCATCGGGAAGTGGACCGAGACGCTCCAAAACTGGCTTCTTCTTTCGGGATGATTCTGCGTGATCTCCCGGAGTAGTTGCTGGAATTATCGGCGATATGGGTTGTTTCGCCTGAGATAAGCACACCATCGATCGCAATTCAGCATCCAGCTCAATGCCTGTCCAGACACCAGTTCAATTTCAACAGCAAATATTTCCGGAGCGGCATAATCTAGATGAGGACAAGGAAAAATTTAGGGAAACTGTTATTTCCTCCATCTATATTTTTGCTTTAGGTTCAATGTTTACAATATTAGTGTTTATAGCATGTATCGTTGCTATTTTTGTAAGATTCTCTATTGCAAAAAGTATGTGATGTGATTTGTAAGTTATTATGCATTGGATCTTGGATATTTCTCAACTAGGTTTGTAAGTAAATACAATATTATGTGATGTAATTTATTCTGAAATGCTAGTTGTGTGAATGAATAGGCTTATGCCTGACTGGATTATTTTGTATGTTGCATGAACTTCATTTCTAGCAGATTGTTGTAGGAGAACACAAAAATGCTAAGAAGTGTTCTTCGATACAGTTAGAAGATTTTAAGGATGCATAATCTTAGGTTCTCTTTACAAAAAGAGGCATGCTGCTAGAGCCTGATAAACTTTTGCATAAAAAAAAAGAGGCATGCTGAATTTTTTTCGCATGCTTTGCTTGCCTGATTTTAAGAATATACCACCATGTTTATGATTCTAACCAAAAGGTAAAAATTCCCTTTTACATCAGCGATAAAGACTGGTTCGCACGCACAAACTTAAGAAGCCGAGAAAATGCAACTTCAACAGGTTTCACTGTGGTCGCCAGATTGTTCGCGAAAAAAATCGTATCTTTCTTTGTTGATTCCATTGCACTCAAGTAATCGTTTATCGGTTACAAAGATCTGGTCTTTTTATAAGATCCGGTTACAACGAGATAAAAAAAAAGGAAATAAAAAATTACAACTTTTCTCTTTTGTCGAACAAATCGCGAGCTCCTTTTTTGCGGTCACTCGCTTTGTGGGTTCTTCGCCTGCGCCGGGGTTAATCCGTGGACCACCGCGCGATCTAGATCCGGTCGGATCTACGCAGTACGACGGGTATTATTTCACGAAGGAAATAATAGCCGGGGGGGGGGATTACACCAAGGAAACAATCGCCCAAATCTCGGGATCAAAGACCAAGCTTTGATCCGGAGTATGCCTGCGTAGATCTGAGATCCGGTCCTCTCGAACTCTTGCCTTATTTGGCGTTGACGATCGCCGAGCACCAGATCTGGATGAGCAAGTCCTTGAAGTCCTAAAGCGAGCCCCTATAGGTATTTGGGTTCCGTCGTTTTCCGTCTTTCGGTTCTGTTCGTGATTCGGTTGTGTGGTTGATTTAGACTCTGATTCGTTGACCTGATTTGGCAGTAAATCCGATTCCTGATTTGGTAGTAAATCCACTTCTGAGTTCAAGTCCAAAACTGATCTTGATTCGATCGTGATTCGTCCGAGTCTACCCTTGGTTGGATGACTCGTTGACTCTTCGAACCCGTTAGCTTGATTCCGCACGTGAATGGATTTATTCTGTTGCTTGCGTGCAATTCGTTAACCTCGTTGCCTCGTTGGTTCGTCGGTTCGTGCTGAGCCGTATTAAGGGACCTATAAGCAATTTTATACGCCTACACACACGCTCATGCAGACACAAATGTTCATCTCTGGGAATTCAAATGTGCCAACTTAACATTATCTTTGTGCTATCAAGCAAAGTTAACACCATGATGCATTCTTCTTGCCATTTGGCATTTGCAGCAGAGAAGATAACTGAAAATAAAATGTATTGAGTCCCATGTATTTAGCACTTGAGGCATATCCTCTTGGTACAATTTTATGCAGATGTTGTCTGAACAATCAACATTTGAAGAACTTTTGCATATTTAATTACTTGATCACTCAAATAACAGACAGAAAGTAAGATATCCTGTCAATAGCCAAACTTAAACACATTCATATTAGATAATCCTATCAACAACCAATCCTTGTTTATACAGTTTGACAGGTAAAATAGCATATCAAAAACTATTATCCTACCAGCATGCATCCAGACCAAAATGTAGAGAGTTTCAACCAAAGTTACATCATCCAAAGTTACATCCAAGTGTTCTCACAAATTAGAATCATTTTCATGTTTTAAAACATAAAAAGTTACAACCAAAATTACAATCGATACATTCAGACTGAGATCTCATTTTTTTCAAAGTATGCTCCAATAACCTGTGCTCCAACAATCTGTGCTCCAACAACCTGTGCCACAAGGGTTCAATTTTTTTCACCAATAGACTAGAAAATTGAAGATTGATATAGAAAAATGCAAGCAAACAAAAAACGAAAAGGGAACAAATTCAGACATATGTACATGGACTGGGCCACCCAGTGAACAAACCTCATAATCTAGCACCCGTGCATAAGTTTAGCTACAAATTACATCTCAAATTAATCATGAGATATGGCTTTGTGCTATGAAGTTTCATGAAAAAAATTATTAATTGTACCTTTGCAAGTTGACTTTACAACTAGTTCTATAATGCCCGAGTTACCACATCTGCTACATATGTGTTTCTTCCTTTCTTTCTTTTCTTGTGCTTGTTCTAAACCTGACTGGATTCTAGGAGCATTGCGTGGACGATCTTTAGTCCTTGCATGTCTATCAGGATCACGAACTGTAATCTGAGGAATGTGCTCCATTGTATGTGAAATGGGTGCGAAAATGTGAGAACTATCCACCATTTGTGATCTTGAATTTCTCCAACTTCTTCTTCAACTGATTCTACGAAATTTGTTAGCACATCATCAAGTTTTTGTATCTTCTCTGAATCAAATGCAAGCTCGAGCGTATTATTGAATTTTGATATTAAAGCCCAAGATTTCAATAAATTTTGCATCTTCTCTTCAACTACTCAACACATGATTTATATGTTCTTCAACAAACCCCGTGACCTCTCACGATTTTTCCTCTAATAATTTAACTCGCATCATTGCCTTACATCTCACTCGAGTCTCTTGCTGAAGAGAGATCTCTATCTTGTCTTTATATTAGATTTATAGCCTTCCTTATCACAAACAAACTTTCTGCCTACCATTTCTCTAGTCTTGCGAGAGTAATTTACCGTGCTCTTCCTTATTCTAAAACCCATCAACAATGCATAAGAGTTATAATAGTTATAAGCTTCTTCATAACTATTAAGCTTCATTCCAAGTAGTGGTTTAGGAGCATTTATAGTATTGGCCGCAATTTCACTTCCAATAACACTCGATTCTCCCATTGAGAACTCTACAGTAGTTGAATTTTCTTCCTCCATTCCGAACTCCTAAAGAAGAAAATAAATTCAAGAAAAACAAACTTAGTATTTCTATTGTGGTTAGAAATACAAACTTAGTATTTCTATTATGGAAGATGATAGGCAAAATCTGCAAGCGCACAGACTCGTTGTAGTAATCGAGGTCGATCCCACAGGGACTAGGTGTTAATTATCAAATTTCATGTTATTTGACTAGCTAAACTAATGAGTAAATTATGTAATAATCAATATTTTTATACAAGGTTTTATAGGAGGTCCAGAATTAATTTTGTGTTGTAGAAAGCTTTATGAATAGGCCCACATCATGTTTATAAAAAATGAGGGTTCTCAAAGGCCCACCTAGAAAGCCCACTTCACCCATGTCTTCGTTTGAGAGATTCATGATGATTCTTTTTCTTTTTATGGAATTTTTTAAATCAAAATCCCATGATTTTATCTCCCAAATCAAAAAAAAAAAAAACGTGAGATTCTTTTTTTTAGTTTACTTGTTTGTTTTCACCCATTTTAACAAATTTAAAAACAAATTCCTTAATTTTAGGAATTTTAAAAATTTTACTTTCCCCTTTATATATATCCTCACTTCTTCTTTCATATTAAAAAAACAAAAAAAAAGAGAAAAAGAAGCAACAGAGAACAAGAGAAGGGAAGGAGACGACATTTGGTTTTTTTTTCTTTTTGAGTTCATAGTCTTTTCTTCGACAAATCGGCAAGCATTCTTTTCCTCAAATATTATTATTTTTAGATTATTATTTTTGATTTTTTTCCTTCATGCAAACATTTTTTTTCACTCGATTATATATATATTTTGCTATGAAATTTTAATATTTGTAAGTCATCAACATGCTGTATGTATATGATAATAGGTTGAATGACATCCGTTGTAAATATTTTGATGGCTTAAGCTGTAAATATTTTGATGGCATGAGCTGTAAATAAATAAAAGTTTATAACAATATACAAAACCGACATTGATGTAGAGTTTTAATATTTGTAAGTTATCAAGGTGCTGTATGTTGATATGATAATAGGTTGAATGGCATTCGTTGTAATTATTTTGATGGCATGAGCTGTAATTAGAGAGATGACATGAGCTATAATTAATTTGAAGTTCATGCCTCTCCAAGGGCAAGAGCTGTAAATAAGTATGACCAAAATGGTTCCATCTTTGGGATCTTATATCTTCAATATACAGTTAGTTACGGTCATGTATATAGATTTTGTTTTTTTCTTTTGTGTGATTATTAAACTTTCGCTAATAGCATGCAATTGACAAGGCTTGAGGGTAACATGATTAGATATTTTGTGTCCGATGTAGTAGTCAATGGTTCGACCCTTTAAAACCATTCACTTTTTTTCTTCTCTGTATAGTCCTAGGTTTCCAAAAAAATAAAAAATAAAAAATAAAAAATAAAAAAGATTTGTTGCTTTATAAATCACTTCTTTTGGTCATGTCTTTTTGGTTATAAAAAATTATTTTGACTATTAGTTTGTTTACCAAATTTTAGACTTGTATTATTTATCAAATTCTCTCTTTTTGTCCTTTAAAAATATTAGTTCTCGTACCAGTTTTTTTTACTTATATTTATTTTAGTGAACTTGTCAACTCATTTTGTGTACCTTATTATGCTTTGAAACAGATTGTGTGGTTGAAATCAGTGTTAATCACTTGTCAACTCATTTTGTGTACCTTATTATGCTTTGAAACAGATTGTGTGGTTGAAATCAGTGTTAATCAGTAAATGTCATCAAATAGGCTAGACTGTGCATGAAGACGTGATTGTGTGGTTGAAATCAGTGTTAATCAGTAAATGTCATCAAATAGGCTAGACTGTGCATGAAGACGTCTTCCGTCCAAAAATATGATTTATAAGCATGTTTTTCATAGCATGCTACGCTCTCGATATAAATATCCCGATATGAGATTTTCCTTGGCTATTATTATTATAGCATCGACTAGACGATGCACTCCTCTTGATTAGACATGTTTTGGACCACGGTTATCTTTTATAGTTTTACGGAAGCCGTTCCACAGAATCCCTATGGTTAGTGCACAACATTTCATGCACAGTTACTTAGATTAAACAGACAACATGGGGTTTAATAAAAGGGGAATTGGACGGAGAATATAACATGTATATAAGCGGGTTTGTGCGCATTATTGATATCCTGGTATATATATATATATGAGAACTAAGGGCCCATCATGACTTGAAGCCGTGTTCTCGGGACGGTTTATGGGAAACCGACTTATATACATGAAATATTCTTCTCTAATTCAAATAACATCTAAAACAGTAATAACAGGCTTGTGTGTCTTTTGGTTGACCTATTTGATATCTATAATTAGCATTTTTTTCTATTACCGTTAATTGAGTTTTTATTATTTTCCATGCCACATTACACTTATACGTGCACTATTCCTTCATTTTACATGTTTGTTGGGAGTTTCCTAACTCCCCTGGGGTTTGTATGCCCCAGATTCAGGAACTGTTCTTTTTTCGCAGGACCGAGAGTATTTCGAGGAGCAGGCTCAGCTGCAGTGATCACCGTTCCTTCTATCAGTTCTCCAGTTCAGTTGCTTTAGGTAGTTATTTTGGTTCAGGTTTTTCTTTAGCCACAGTTGGCTCTCCAAACTATGGTGTATTTTTTTCCTTTCTCTTTAGAGATTTGTGGACTTGTCATAGAACTGTGGAAATTGCTGATATTTCTTTATCTATACATTCCATTTTATTTTCTTGGTTACATGCTCTTTGGTATAGTTTTCATTTTATATGTATACAGGATGATCTAGAGGCGTGAATGTGACTGTTTGGTTGCATTGCCGGCCAAGTCATGCTCCAAACTATTATATTTTGGAACCGGGGCGTGACAAGATTTTTATTAGTATCAGAGCCAGGTTTAGGAATTGTTGGCTCATCCTGTATACAAGTAGAAACTAGGATTGAGCCAAAAAAAGATCATGTATAGAATGCATCCTTTTTCTTTCCAGAAATCCATCCTTTGACTCCCATTTCTATGATTCTCAAGTCCTAAACTCGACCCGTCTCCTTTCAGGTGATCGCTATGGCCCCAACCCGTCGACCCCCCACTCTCGTTGTCTATGTAGGACACTAACTAGATCAGACTGATCTTGCAGAAGCGATTAGGAAGTTGGTTGCTCAAAATCGCCAGAGGGACGTGCAGCGACATGTTGCAAGGCCGGGTAATGTGTCTGATTTTCGGAAGCTCAACCCATAACACTTTGCGGGGACTGAAGGCGGATATGAGGCTGAGATGTGGTTACAAACTATGGATCGCCTATTAAGGGCAGCCAAGATACCAGATGAAGACCGAGTCGATATTGTGCAGCTGCAACTTAGTAATGTAGCCAAAACATGGTGGGATGCAGAGGAGGAGAAGCTGCCTAAGCCAGTTTCATGGGGGACATTCCGGGAGAGTTTCCTAGAGGCATTTTTTCTGAAGACAGCTCGTCTTGAGATGCAAAGACAGTTTGTTATGCTAAGACAGAGAGCTAGTACTGTAGATGAGTATGCAGCAAAATTTGCCAAGCTCAGTAGGTTTGCCTCGGGGATGGTGTCGAATGAGGTGGATAAGGGACAAAGGTTCATGCAGGGTCTAAATTTTGAGATCCAGACTCAGATTTATAGTCTGAAGGGGGTTGAGACTTATGCGGATGTCCTAGAGGCAGCTCAGAAAGCAGAACAGCTGATTGGGATCATGAACTCAGTGAAGAGAGGGGCAAACAAGCGCCCTGCAGGACAGAACTCAGGAGGTAACTAGCATAAGCCTCAAACCGGAGGAGCACCAGCCAAACGCCAACAGATAGGGACTCCGAGACCAGCTCCACAATCAACCAACATGATTTGCCATTTCTGTAGCAAGCCGGGGCACTTAATGAAGGACTACAGGAGAGCTAATGGGTTGTGCCTAGCATGTGGGGCGGCAGATCATCAGCTTTCCACTTGTCCCAGTAAAGGAGTTTCAGGAGGATATTCAGGTGGAGCGATAGTGTCAGCAATGCAGGCTAGATAGGGTGGACAACAGTTGAGGCCACCACTTCCCACGCAGCAACAGATGTTTCAAGGACATCAGATGGGTCAGCAATTTCAAGGACAAAGACAGTGGAGAGGTCCTCATTTCCAACAGTCATATCAGCCACAGTATCAGCAAGGACGCCCAGGACAATATGGTCAGCAAACTTAACTATAGCAGAGACAGGGTCGGGTTATGACACTTACCGTTGAGCAGGCAGAGGCATCTGGGGATGTAGTCACAAGTATTATTTTGGTTTATTCAGTCCATGCATTTACCCTATTGATTCTGAGGCATCGCACTATTTTATATCTACTCAGTTCGTTGCACGACACACCATACCCTGTGATAGTTTAGATGCAAGCTGGAGTATACATACCGGTAGTGGGGTGTTAATATCTAGTTGGGAGTGTAAGAAATGCCCAGTGGTAGTTTGTGGTAGGGAGCTAGTTGCAGACTTGTTGATGATTGACACTAACGGGTTCGATGTCATTTTGGGGATGTATTGGCTCTACAACTTCCATGCGACGATCGACTGCCGACGCCAAAGCGTTGTGTTCAAGATACCAGGTCACCCAGAGTTTGAATTCATGAGCGGAAGCAAAGTGATGGAGCAGCCAGAGCATCGAGTCAGTGTAGGCTGTCTAAAAATCACAATAGATAGCTGATTCCCTATTAAACACCGATGATGGAAATTACAATCTGACGACTTTCAGAAGGCTATAATTTGAAGACTTTCACATAGATCGATGAAGGATACAATCTGACGACCTTCACAACAACTGATGAAAGCTCTAATCAACAACCTTCGCAATCAACATCGGGAGTTACAATCTGACGACTCTCACATATCAAAGAGTTAAAACGAAGATTACAAAACGATGATCTTTGCAACGCTCTGACAGAAAGAATCTACAAATCGACGGTCTTTTCAAACCAAGACGTGGAAGTCCTCCCCACGTACCATCATCAAGACGCAACACCAATTCGACCGCAGACGCAGGTCAAACCTGGCTGCAAACGCAGCTCACATTCAGCTCCAAACGCTATAAACACAGCTCAGATCTAGCTGCCAACGCAGCTCATGTTCGACCGCAAACGCAGCCTTCGAAAGCTGCCAACGCAACTTCCATCTGCTACCAAACGCAGCTTCCAAATGCTACAAACGCAGCTTTCAGACGCTACAAACATGCTTCCAGACACTGCGTTTGAACGCAGAATTCATGCCAGAACGCGGATTTTGCGTTTGACTTATTCAAATACGAGCTGAACGGTTTCAAAACCGTTTCCCATGATCTAAGGGGATCACAACTCTACTCAGGAGTGATTTAAGGGGCGGTTACATCCTATTAGCCCCACTTAGGAGCGAATTAAGGAGGTGGTTACACCCCTTAATCCCCTATAAATAACTAAGAAATCAGCTTAGTTCGAGGGGGGGGGGTCTTTCATTCTTCTCTTAGGCAGCAAAGAAGAGATCATTGGCTTGTCTAACCAATTATGGTTAAGATCAATCAACTCATCAAGAGTTTCAAACTTAAGTCCTCCATAGCGTCAAATCGTGAGGAGAAGACCACATTCCAGTGAATCAAGATGTTCGGATCATCAACGGAGAGCAAATTAGATGCGAGCATTCGTAGGAGGCACTCCATCGCCACCGTGAAGAACCCAGAATTAAACAAAGGGGAGAATCCCGATTAATTCTCCTCTCTTTTGTAATCAGGAAATCCAATTGTAACTGAGATTAAAGGAATACAAATCAATTTTCCTTTATTTCTTTTACTGCAAATTTTTCCACAAACAACCAGCATGGATGGAGTATTAACCTGTATAGAGGTAGAGGAGAAGCCCATACCAGAAATTGTCGAGGAATTTCTTGATGTTTTTCCTGATGAGTTGTTGGGTCTACCACCAGATAGAGATATAGCGTTCGTCATTGATCTTATTCTAGGGGTTGCACCCATCTTAAAACCACCCTATCGGATGCCAATAGCAGATTTAGAGGAGTTGCGGAAGCAAGTCCAGGAGTATCTTGATAAGAAATTTATCAGGCTTAGTACTTTACCTTAGGGAGCACTAGTGGTGTTAGTGCCAAAGCCGGATGGTAGCAAGCGGATGTGTATTGACTACAGGGAATTGAACCGGATTACCATCAAAAATAAATACCTAATTCCTAGGATTGATGATCTTTTCGATCAGCTTGGAAGACCTAGGGTATTTTCTAAGCTGGACCTCAGGTCAGGTTATCATCAGCTGAAGGTGGGGAAGGAAGACATACCCAAGACCGCATTCCGAACACGGTACGGGCACTATGAGTTTTTGGTGATGTCATTCGGAGTGACAAATGCTCCATCTACATTTGTGAGCTTGATGAACAAGGTGTTTTCCCAGTATCTTAACTAATTTGTTATGGTATTCATCGATGATATTCTTGTGTACTCCAAGACCAAGGAAGATCATGTAGAGCATCTACGGACAATGTTGCAAATCCTACGGAAGGAGAAGCTTTATGGAAAATTAAACAAGTGTGAGTTTTGGCTAGAGAAAGTGTCTTTTCTGGGGCATGTAATTTCAGGAGCGGGTATCTCTGTGGACCCGAAGAAGGTTGATGCGGTGTGGAGATTGGATCCACCTACATCTGTGACAGAAGTACGAAGTTTCTTAGGGATGGCTGGATACTATATGTGGAGATTGGATCCACCTACATCTGTGACAGAAGTACGAAGTTTCTTAGGGATGGCTGGATACTATAAGAAATTCATAAAGGATTTCGCTAAGATGGCAGGTCCACTTACTAGGCTGACTCGGAAGGAGGTCAAGTTTGTGTGGACTCCAGAGTGTCAAGCAGCATTTGAGGAGTTAAAGGAGAAGTTGACGTCAGCACCTGTTTTGATAATCCCGGATGAGTCAGGAGGGTTTGTAGTGCACACAGATGCTTCTAGTTTGGGTTTAGGTTGTGTTTTGATGCAACATGGGAAGGTAGTAGCTTATGCATCTAGACAGCTAAAGACGCATGAGAGGAATTACCCAGTTCATGATCTGGAATTGGCGGTGGTTATTTTTGCATTAAAGCTATAGCGGCACTATCTTTTAGGGCAGAGAGTGGAAGTGTACACAGATCACAAAAGTTTGAAGTACATCTTCACTCAGAAAGAGCTTAACATGAGGCAACGTAGGTGGTTAGAGCTTATGGTGGATTATGATCTTGATTTATAATATCACCCAGGACGGGTTAACATAGGCTCTGTTTGGAAAAACTAGCTGAAAGCTACGAGATTATAGCTGAAAGCTGTTAAGCTAGCTGAAAGCTGTTAAATTATAGCTGAAAGCTGTTAGCTGTGTAGCTAGCTGATTGACTAGAGCTGTTTGGCAAAAGTAGCTGTACAACTAGCTTAACTTTGTTAAATGACTAAAAAAGATATACAATATTATTGATATAAAATTAAAATTATTGGGGGCAAAAACGGAAGAAAAAAATTAGCAGCTCATTCCCAAAGACAAACGCTACTTGAGATAGCTTTCCAAAAGCTACTTGCAAAAGACACAATCTCCAAAATAATCTCTTCCTATTTTTGGTCACCAAACAGCTCTACTAGCTTATTGACCAAGTCAATAAGACACAAGCTCTTAGATCCAAACAGCTCTACTAGCTTATTGACCAAGTCAATAAGACACAAGCTCTTAGATAAGACACTTTTTTTTTTGTTGCCAAACAGTACCATAGTGCCAGATTATTTGAGCAGGAAGCCTATGGCGATGAGACTCACCAGATAGCGGGAGTTGCTAGCTGAGTTTTGGAGAATGAACATGGAGGTTATATTGCCTGGACTAGGGAGACACTTGATGAGTTTGCAGTTATAATCAACCCTGGTGGACCGGATTAAGGCTACCCAGTTCGAGGGTGCTCGATATCAAAAATTTAAGAAACATGTGGAGTATGGGGAGAGAACTGATCTACAAATACATGAGGATGGATCCTTGCTATTCTGTAGTAGGTTATGTGTGCCTAAGGGCGATGTTAGAAGAGAGCTGTTGGAGGAGGCGCACAGTTCAGTGCTTTCAATTCATCCGGGAGGGACAAAATGTATCGGGACTTGAGAGAGCATTACTGGTGGCCAGGAATGAAGATTGAGATAGCCCGGTTTGTGTCCAAATGCCTAATATGTCAGCAGGTGAAGGCTGAGCATCAGAGGATAGCTAGGTTATTACAGCCCCTTCCTATTCCTGAGTGGAAGTGGGAACATGTTACGATGGACTTTGTCACAGCTTTGCCGAGGAGCCAGAAGGGAAACAATGCCGTATGGGTAGTAGTAGACCGACTCACAAAGTCAGCTTGCTTTATACCATTTCGAGTTGGATAGACGACAGAGAGTTTATCGGAGTTGTACATGAGGGAGATAGTACGCTTGCATGGGGTACCAGTTAGCATCGTTTCTGATCGAGACACCCGATTTTTATCACTTTTTTGGAGGAGCTTGCAGCAGTGTCTTGGGACTAGACTGCGTTACAGTACAACTTATCACTCTCAGACATATGGACAATCAGAGAGGACCATACAGATTCTGGAGGACATGTTGCGGTTATGCATGCTAGATTTCAAGGGCTCTTGGGAAGACCACTTACACTTGGTGGAGTTTTCTTATAATAACAGTTATCAGGCCAGCATCCAGATGGCACCTTATGAGGCATTATATGGGAGAAAATGTAGATCTCCTACCAGTTGGGATGACATGGGAGAGCGGCGTCTGCTAGGTCCCGAGATGATAGTGCAGACAATAGACATGATAAAGGCAATACGGGAGCGCCTTAAGTCAGCTCAAGATAGGCAGGAGAGTTGGGCTTATGCTAAGAGGAGACCTCTATGTTGGCCTTCTTGTTTTGATGATGTTTAACAAACAATTTACATCTAATATTGTTTGTCTAGTATTTGTGTTTTATATTTATTCTAGGCAAACAATAAGTTGGAGGATGGATGGAATAGAGCTTCAACGATGATATCCAATGGAGGTTGGCGGAATGTCGGTGAAGCCTTGCTATTCAAAGTTCAAGATCCAAGTTAAAGCTTCATCCGAGAGATTACCTAGAAGAGCTTATTGAAGATCAAGATCTAGCTTGGGTAATTTAGTTTAGGGTTTATATTATGTGTGTTTAATACGTTAAGCTCAATATCTATACACACACATTATATCGGTTTTCATATATATATATATAGTGATATATATATATATATACATACATATATATAGTTTTATAGTTTTCAAGTTTATATATGAAACAAATGCATAGAATTGGAAAATACTATTTTGTTTCATGCTTATATGTATATATATGATTTCATCTTTAACAGATATATATATATATATATATACATATGTTTTTGGTTTTATAGTTTTCAAGTTTATATATGAAACAAATGCATAGAATTGGAAAATACTATTTTGTTTCATGTTTATATGCCTATATATGATTTCACCTTTAACAAGCTTATATTTAATGAAATCATATTTAGTGTTTTGAATATATTGCATAGAATATGCAATTTTATGAAAATATTGTATTTCTAGGTTATAGACTTCATAACAACATGTTATATCTTTTATCAAGTCTATACAATCATTTCATAAGGTTTCAAAATGTTGTTTAAGTCAAAATATCAAAATATCTATTTTCAGGTTTTCATGGTTTTGAACATATTTGCAAAATGATGATATTTTTCATTTGGGAAGTCCTTTCTGAATTTATTATCATGTTTATTATCATGTCTACAATCATTCCCCAAAGTTTTATATTTTTTGAAATTTATTTGATATTTTTAAACAGCGTTTTAAAATCAGAAAAACAGTTTTCAATTTTCTGTCATATCCGTTTTCGGTCGACCGTACTGGTCGACCGAACCTGAGGTCAAATGTTCACTGGGCGACAGAGAGTATGTCGGTCGACCGGTCCGGTCGACCGATGAAAATTTTTGGTCGACCGATGAATTTTCCGGTCGACCGACGATGTTGTTTTCAACTTCCAACGGCTAGTTTTTGACCGTTGCCTTGGGGCTGTTTTTGTCTTTTGCTCAGGTTTTTGGCTGAATTCTTGGGAGGCTATATATGCCCCCATTGTATTCAATTCTAATGATTGATGAGAATGTTTTAAAATAGTTTAAGAGTTTGGTTTGTGGAGCAAATTTCACAAGAGCAAGTGGAGATCATCCTTGGTGTTTGAGCATTCATTCTTCTCCCTCTCTCTTGTCATCTATAGAGAAGTTTCCTTAAACTCAATTCTAGCATTTTATAAGTTTGTTCTTAATTTCATAAGCTAGATTTCATATTGAGTTTATATTGTTTTATCTCTTTGTTCACACACAACCTATTGAGCTTATTGTATTTACATTCATAGTATAATTTGGGGTTGTGGGTTTGTGACTAAGAGTTATGCTTAATTGAGTTCTCACCTTGTTAGAGAGAACAATCATTTATTATATTGTGCTTAATTGTGAGGATTCACTTGTAATACACTGGTACACCGAGAGAAGTGTGTGGTGAGAGACGGGGTCGAATCCAAGAGGAGTGGCGTCGGTTGACGTGCCTAGGGAGAGGTTGTAACCGAGCACTTGAGGAGGAGGACACGGGCTAGGACCAACACTTAGTGTGTGAGGTGTGATTACATAGTGATTGTATTGTGAGGTGTAAACGTTGTTCGGGTGAACGTAGAAAACCCGGTTGTGATAGTGGAGATCTCCTCGAGGTGAGGAGCGGAGACGTAGGTCGTGGGGACCGAACTCCGTAATCATATTGTTTGTTTGTGATTGCATTGGCGCACTTACTTTTATGTTCATATCTTATATCGCCTTTGTATATTGCTTGTTGATTATATTGCCCACTATCTAGTTTAGATTGTTTACCCTTGAGTTTATATATCCTTGCACATACATTGCCTATATCTCTTTGTTAGGATATATCTTGTTGTTCATATTGCTTATCCTAGCTCATATACATTGTTGTATTTCATACTTGCTAGGATAACTTATTAATTAAGTTTTAATTGGCATAAAATCGGATTAGATTAGCATAAGACCCTAATCACCCCCCCTCTAGGGTCTAACAATTGGTATCAGAGCTTGGTGCTCTTTGATTTAAGGTCTAATCGCCTTGAGTTAAAGATCCAAGTTAGCTTATTGTGCTAATCTATTTTTGAGCTTTATTTGTATCTTGCTTGCATATATTTTTACAAATTATGAATATGAATGATGCATCTTGTTTAGGCTATGATTCTAGTGTTGCTCCTAGATTAGACAATTTCCCCTATGCCCAATGGTGTGTTAGATTTAAACTATTTGTTAGATCTAAACATTTTGATTTATGGGAAATTATAGATGATGCTTATATTGTGCCCATTTTGGAGAAATCCAAGTGGAATAAAAATGATCATCGCATGTTTACTATGAACAACATTTTGTTAGAATATTTGTTAAATGCTTTTAACTCATCTATGTCTAACAAGTTTGTTCATTTTGATAGTGCTTACACCTTATGGATATTTATAGAAGCACATCAAGGAGACTTGGAGGCGATCCGACAAGCTTTGGAGGATCCCGCTTCAAGTTCATGTGGAGCATCATGCACACGGCCACTAGGCGATAGCCCTAGTGAGGTTTGCGAGTTCAAATCTATTAATGATTTACCTAATGATGAACTTGCTTGTGCTAGTGAAAAATTATTACATGCCTTTAACAAATTGCAAAATGATTTCATTAATTTACAAAGCAAGCATGAAATTTTGAAATCCGATCATGAGTTGTTAGCATCTAAGTTTGAAACTATTTCTAATGAAAATGTGATCCTTAAAGAAAACAATGAAAAATTAAAATTGGATCATGTTTCTTTAACTTCAAACGTTGCTAGTTTAACTCATGAAAGAGATAATGCCATGTTAGAAGTAAAGAACATACAAAATAATACTGCTTCCTTTATAAATGATTATTTATGTTCTACTTCTAAAAATGCATATGTGCCTAAAAATGAAGATTTGAATCTTATGAAAAATAGTATTTCATCTTTAGATTCAACTTTGAAAATATGCATTGATAACCATAAGAAACTTATGGACAAGTGTGCTAAATCTAGTAAATCACCCATACACTATGCACACTTGTATAGCAAAGTTTACAAGTGCTCCATTTGTGGTCGTAAAGGCCATTTAGCTAAATTTTGCTATGATGCACAAAAACATAAGAATATTAATCCTTCTTGTGCATCTCATCAAGTTTCTTCATCACATGTACACACACATGCACCCATTGCTCATCATAAGCATGCTCATGTGTATAGATGTGATCATTGTGGTAGATTTGGTCATTTGGCCAAATTTTGTTTTGATTTAAAGAGAGTTTCACATTTGCAAAATAATTTTAAAAGATCATCCATGTTTGCAAATGTTTCTAAAGTTTCCCGTGCACAACCGTTTGGTCAACATAAGCAAATGCTTCCTTTCCATTGTACTTATTGCAATCGGAAGGGTCATTTGAGTAATTTTTGTTATGACCGTGTTCGTGCACCATATATGCCTAAGAGGGTTCATAACCCTAAGGCTTTGAACTTTAATGATAGGGGTCATGTCCCTAAATCTTTTGGTACCAAGAGTTCTTGGGTACCAAAACAAATTTAAACTTTAAACCAAGAATTTTAGTGTTCTTACTTTTTCCTTTCTTGGTTTTAAAATTATGTCTTAAAATATTTTGATTATGAAAATAAATTTATAATTGATAAAATCTTTTGTTTTCATGATTATTTGTTTTGTTTTGATGAGAGGTTTGCATTTATATAACCCTCCGGATTTATTGGGTGTTTATTCCCAAATCATATTTACCGGATGCTAGAATGATTATATGGGTTGTAACAAGCTTAAGAGCTTGATATATTGTTGCCTCTCTTGAAATTCTTTTGTTAAAGATTTTATTTTGATTGATTGCTTTGAATTCATTATACTTCACTTATATGATGATATTTATGTGTTTGTGCTTATGGATCATCTATTCGTGGTTTATAATGTATTCTATGAGTGGTTTGATCAAGTTCTTCATTGATCAAACATCGTTTTTGGATATAAACTTTGATTTATGATTTCTTCTGATGGATTTGTTTTCATTTGAAAACTTTTTTGCATGTTTCTCATGTTCCTCTTCTTTTGATTTCATAAATCTATTCTTATACATGGTTTTTATAATGAGACACTATCTTTATAATGTCATATCATTATGTGTCCTCATTGTATCTTGTTTGTATGTGAGTGATGCTTAGCATATCTTTTCATTTATGCTCGCTCACATATTTGCCATGATCTTTCTTTATCTATATTCTATATGGCTTTTTGATAGGGGGAGCATTCCCTATAATTGTTTGGTACTCACCTATGCTTATTGATAGGGGGAGCTTTCGCTCTCTTATTCTTTTGTCCCCTTTTTGATGTTGTCAAAGGGGGAGAAATATTGTGAGTATATGTATATTCTTTCTTGTTTATATGCATGTGAATTGTAATTTATATATTCATTTCCTTTCATGCATATATCATTTTTGTAAATTGTTTGTCATCATCAAAAAGGGGGAGATTGTTGGCCTTCTTGTTTTGATGATGTTTAACAAACAATTTACCACTAATGTTGTTTATCTAGTATTTGTGTTTTCGTATTTATTGTAGACAAACAACAAGTTGGAGGATGGATGGAATTAGAGCTTCAACGATCATATCCAAAGGAGGTTGGCGGAATGTCGGTGAAGCCTTGCTATTCAAAGTTCAAGATCCAAGTTCAAGCTTCATCCGCGAGATTACCAAGTAGAGCTTATTGAAGACCAATCAAGCTTGGGTAATTTAGTTTAGGAGTTTATATTATGTGTGTTATATACTCTAAGCTCAATATTATATTCACACACACATTTATTAGTTTCTTAGTATATATATATATATAGTTATATACATATACATCTTGGTTTTTAGTTTTATCCACAAACAAAGTTTTTACAAATAAATTCCAAAAAATGTGTATACATGCTTGTTTTCTATGTGGATAAGTTGTTTTGG
The DNA here is from genome assembly GCF_001876935.1 of Asparagus officinalis. Classification (NCBI taxonomy): domain Eukaryota; kingdom Viridiplantae; phylum Streptophyta; class Magnoliopsida; order Asparagales; family Asparagaceae; genus Asparagus; species Asparagus officinalis. The sequence continues at coordinate 106,649,590 of NC_033797.1, forward strand.
TTTAATTTCATAGATATGAAACAAATATATTTTCATATACATACTCATACGTTTTACTTTCTATTGTATTTGTGAAAATATTGTTTTCTTGGTTTATAGACTTAACAATAATCATATACATCTTTTATTAAGTCTACAAAATCATTTTGTAATGTTTCAAAACATGGTTAAGCTAAAATGTCAAGATTCATATGTTTACATTTTCATGTTTTGGACTATTTTGTAAAATGATGATATTTCTCATTTGGGAAGTCTTTTTAGAAAACCAGTTTTTGTAGCATGTGTATTATCATGTCTACAATCATTCCCCAAAGTTTTACATTTTTCTGAATTTATTTGATATTTTTAAACAGGGTTTTAAAATCAGCAAAACAGTTTTTGAATATGTCAGATTTCGGTCGACCGCACCGGTCGACCGAACCTAAGGTCAAAAGTTCACTGAGCGACAGAAAGCTGTCGGTCGACCGGTCCGGTCGACCGATGAAAATTTTCGGTCGACCGACGAAATTTTCGGTCGACCGAC
>NC_033797.1:106651867-106667204 GCF_001876935.1 Asparagus officinalis
ATATATATATATTCATCATATAGGATATGTCTCATTGCTGTTTACATTGCTTATCCTAGCTCATTTACATTGTGGTATTTCATTCTTGCTAGGATAACTTGTTAATTTGTTTTAATTGGCATTTAATCGGATTAGATTAGCATAAGACCCTAATCACCCCCCCTCTAGGGTCTAACAATTGGTATCAGAGCTTGGTGCTCTTTGATTTAAGGTCTAATCGCCTTGAGTTAAAGATCCAAGTTATCTTTTTGTGCTAATCTTGTTTTGATTGCATTTGTATCTTGCTTGCATATTTTTTACAAATCATGGATATGAATGATGCATCTTGTTTAGGCTATGATTCTAGTATTGCTCCTAAATTCAATGCTTTCCCTTATGCTCAATGGTGTTTTAGATTCAAAATATTTGTTCAATCTAAAAATATCGATTTATGGGAAATCATTGATTGTGCTTATATTGTGCCCACGTTGGAGAAATCCAAGTGGAGCAAACATGATAAAAATATGTTTATTATGAACAAGCTTATGTTAGAATTTTTATTAAATGCATTTGATTCATTTATGTCTAACAAGCTTGATTCTTTTGATAGTGCTTATACATTATGGAAATTCATAGAAGCGCATCAAGGAGACTTGGAGGCGATCCGACAAGCTTTGGAGGATCCCGCTTCAAGTTCATGTGGAGCATCATGCACACGGCCACTAGGCGATAGCCCTAGTGAGGTTTGCGAGTTCAAATCTATCATTGAAACTCGCTTGTGCATATGAGAAATTATTGCATGCCTATACAAAATTACAAAATAATTTTATTGATCTTAAAAGCAAGCATGTAGAATTGAAATCCGATCATGAGAAGCTAGTGTCCAAATTTGACATCATTGAAAATGAAAATATAATGCTTAAAGAAAACAATGATATGTTAAATTTGGAAAATAAAAAATTTTTCTTTAACTTCAAACGTTGCTAGTTTAACTCATGAAAGAGATAATGCCATGTTAGAAGTAAAGAACATACAAAATGATACGGCTTCTTTTATAGATGACTATATATGTTCTACTTCTAATAAAAATGCACATATGCCTAATGATGAGTTGAATGATGTTAAAAACCGTATTTCTTATTTAGATTCAACTCTTACTACATGCATTAATAATCACAAGAAACTTATGGATATATGTGCTAAGTCTCATGCTACCATATCTAGACATCCCATACACCATGCACATATATATAGCAAAGTTTACAAGTGTTCAATTTGTGGTCGTAAAGGCCATTTATCTAAATTTTGCTATGATGCACAAAAATCTCAAAATAGTAATATTAATGCTTCTTGTGCATCTCATAAGGCTTCTTCATCACATTCACATGTACACACACATATAGATCATCATAAACATGTCCATGTGTACAAATGTGATTTTTGTGGTCGATTTGGTCATTTGGCCAAATTTTGTTTTGATTTAAAGAGAGTTTCACATTTGCAAAACAATTTTAAAAGATCATCCATGATTGCAAATGTTTCTAATATTTTCCGTGCACAACCATTTGGTCAACGCAAATTATTTCAACCTTTTCATTGCACTTATTGCAATCGAATGGGTCATTTGAGTAATTTTTGTTATGACCGTGTTCGTGCACCACATATGCCCAAGAGGGCTCATAACCCTAGGGCTTTCCCTAAGGGTTTGAGCTTAAATGATAGGTGTCATGTCCCTAAATCTTTTGGTACCAAGAGTTCTTGGGTACCAAAACAAATTTAAACTTTAAACCAAGAATTTTAGTGTTCTTATTTTTTTTCCTTTCTTGGTTTTAAAATTATGTCTTAAAATATTTTGATTATGAAAATAAATTTATAATTGATAAATTCTTTTGATTTTGATGAGAGGTTTGTGTTTATATAACCCTCCGGGTTTATTGGGTGTTTATTCCCAAATCATGTTTACCGGATGCTAGAATGATTATATGGGTTAGAACAAGCTTAAGAGCTTGATATATTGTTGCCTCTCTTGAAATTCTTTTGTCAAAGATTTTGTTTTGTTTTGTTGCTTTGAATTCATTATATTTCACTTATATGATGATATTTATATGTTTGTGCTCATGGATCATCTATTCGTGCCTTATAACGTATTCTATATGTGATTTGATCAAGTTTTACAAAAGAAATTTTTTTTGGATCAAACATTGTTTTTAAACTTAAATCTTGATTTATGATTTCATTAATTACTTTGTTTTCATTTGAAAACTTTTTGCATGATTCTCATGTTCTATCTTTGATTTCATAAATCTATTTTTTATACTATGTTTTTATAATTGTGTAATGAGACACTTCCTTCATAAATGATATATCTATGTTACCTCATTATCCTCTTGTATGTGAGTAATATTTAGCATAATTTTCATCTATGCTTGCTCACATGTTTGCCTTGCACTTCATTTCATATATTCTATATGGCATTTTGATAGGGGGAGCAATCCCTATATCTTTCTATGTGTTATACTCACCCATGCAATTATATGTTCATTTCCTTTATGCATATATTCCTTTTTGTAAATTGTTTGTCATCATCAAAAAGGGGGAGATTGTTGGCCTTCTTGTTTTAGTGATGTTTAACAAACAATTTACTTCTAATGTTGTTTGTCTAGTGTTTGTGTTTTCGTATTTATTCTAGGCAAACAACGTGTTGGAGGATGGATGGAATAGAGCTTCAACGATCATATCCAAAGGAGGTTGGCGGAATGTCGGTGAAGCCTTGCTATTCAAAGTTCAAGATCCAAGTTCAAGCTTCATCCGCGAGATTACCAAGTCAAGCTTATTGAAGATCAAGATCATTGCTTGGGTAATTTAGTTTAGGAATTTATATTATGTGTGTTAGTACTTTAAGCTCAATCATATACACACATACACGTTTTGGTTTTTGTATATATATAGTTATATATATACATATATGTTTTGGTTTGATAGTTTTCAAGTTTTACTATGAAACAAATGAATAGAATTGGAAAATACTATTTTGTTTCATGTTTATATGCCTATATATGATTTCACCTTTAACAAGCTTATATTTAATGAAATCATATTTAGTGTTTTGAATATATTGCATAGAATATGCAATTTTATGAAAATATTGTATTTCTAGGTTATAGACTTTATAACAACATGTTATATCTTTTATCAAGTCTATACAATCATTTCATAAGGTTTCAAAATGTTGTTTAAGTCAAAATATCAAAATATCAATTTTCAGGTTTTCATGTTTTTGAACTATTTTGTAAAATGATGATATTTTTCATTTGGGAAGTCCTTTCTGATAACCAGTCGTTGTAGCATGTTTATTATCATGTCTACAATCATTCCCCAAAGTTTTACATTTTTTGGAATTTATTTGATATTTTTAAACAGCGTTTTAAATCAGAAAAACAGTTTTCAATTCTAGCATGTTGTTTTCAGCTTCCAACGGCTAGTTTTTTGACCGTTGCCTTGGGGCTGTTTTTGTCTTTTGCTCGGGTTTTTGGCTGAATTCTTGGGAGGCTATATATGCCCCCCATTGTATTCAATTCTAATGATTGATGAGAATGTTTTAAAATAGTTTAACAAGGGTTTAAACTTGTTTAGTATTTGTTTAAGTTTGGTTTAAGAAGCTTTTAAGCAATTGAGGGTTTGAGTTTGTGAATTCAATTTCACAAGAGCAAGTGGAGATCATCCTTTGGTGTTTGAACATTCACTCTTCTCCTACTCTCTTATCATCTTTAGAGAAGTGTTTCTAAACTCAATTCTAGCATTTTATAAGTTTGTTCTTAATTTCTTAAGCTAGATTTCATAATGAGTTTATATTGTTTTATCTCTTTGTTCACACACAACCTATTGAGCTTATTGTATTTACATTCATAGTATAATTTGGGGTTGTGGGTTTGTGACTAAGAGTTGTGCTTAATTGAGTTCTCACCTTGTTAGAGAGAACAATCATTTATTATATTGTGCTTAATTGTGAGGATTCACTTGTAATACACTTGTACACCGAGAGAAGTGTGTGGTGAGAGACGGGGTCGAATCCAAGAGGAGTGGCGTCGGTTGACGTGCCTAGGGAGAGGTTGTAACCGAGCACTTGAGGAGGAGGACACGGGCTAGGACCAACACTTAGTGTGTGAGGTGTGATTGCATAGTGATTGTATTGTGAGGTGTAAACGTTGTTCGGGTGAACGTAGAAAACCCGGTTGTGATAGTGGAGATCTCCTCGAGGTGAGGAGCGGGGACGTAGGTCGTGGGGGACGAACCTCGTAAACATATCATTTGTTTGTGATTGCATTGGCGCTCTTGTTTTCATATTCATATCTTACATCGCCATTGTGTATTGCTTGTTGATCATTTTGCCCTATCACATTTGTAGTTAATTTGTTTACCCCTCTTGTTAGTTTTATATCCTTGCACATACATTGTCTATATCTCTTTGTTAGGATAGATCTTATTGTTTATATATCCTTGCATATATTTCTATCATATAGGATATATCACCTTGTGTATATTACATATTCTTGCACATAACTCTTTGTATATCTATCTTGCAAAAATATATTTGTTAATTAGTTTTAATTGGCATTTAATCGGATTAGATTAGCATAAGACCCTAATCACCCCCCCCTCTAGGGTCTAACACTCTACAATTTCAGGTTGGAGAGCATGTTTTCTTAAGGATATCCCCAACTAGAGAAGTTATCAGATTTGGTAGTCGCGGGAAGCTTAGTCCACGTTTCATTGGTCCTTTTGAGATATTGGAGAGAGTAGGAGAGGTGGCATATCGGCTAGCTTTACCTCCGCCGTTGGAGGGAGTGCATAATGTGTTCCACGTATCACAGCTTCGACGATATGTACGAGATGAGACTCACATCCTAGACATGGCAGAGCTTCAGATTGGGACGAACTTATCATATGAGGAGCGACCTATGAAGATTTTGGACAGACAGGAGAAGGTCCTCAAGAACAGAACCATTTCGCTTGTATTAGTATCATGGGGACATCATGGACCGGGTGAGGCGACCAGGGAGCGAGGATGATATTCGTCAACGCTATCCAGATCTCTTTACTACAGGTAACTTTTAGTTCTTATTATGGACGAATAAATTTCGAGGACGAAATTTTCTTTTTTTTAGGTGGGTAGGATCTAATAATCAATATTTTTATACAAGGTTTTATAGGAGGTCCACAATTATTTTTGTGTTGTAGAAAGCTTTATGAATAGGCCCACATCATGTTTAAAACAAAATGAGGGTTCTCAAAGGCCCACCTAGAAAGCCCACTTCACCCATGTCTTCGTTTGAGAGATTCATGATGATTCTTTTTCTTTTTTTGGAATTTTTTAAAATCAAAATTCCGTGATTTTAGCTCCCAAATCAAAAAAAAACGTGGGATTCTTTTTTTAGTTTCCTTGTTTGTTTTTACCCATTTTACCAAATTTAAAAACAAATTCCTTAATTTTAGGAATTTTTAAATTTTTTCTTTCCCCTTTATATATATCCTCACTTCTTCTTTCATATTAAAAAAACGAAAAAAGAGAAAAAGAAGCATCAGAGAACAAGAGAAGGGAAGGAGACGACATTTGGTTTTTTTTTCTTTTGGAGTTCATAGTCTTTTCTTTGATAAATCAGCAAGCATTCTTTTCCTCAAATATTATTATTTTTAGATTATTATTTTTGATTTTTTTCTTTCATGCAAACATTTTTTTTCACTCGATTATATATATTTTTTGCTATGAAATTTTAATATTTGTAAGTCATCAACGTGCTGTATGTATATGATAATAGGTTGAATGACATTCGTTGTAAATATTTTGATGGCTTGAGCTGTAAATATTTTGATGGCATGAGCTATAAATAAATAAAACTTTATGACAATATACAGAACCGGCATTGATGTAGAGTTTTAATATTTGTAAGTTATCAAGGTGCTGTATGTTGACATGATAATAGGTTGAATGGCATTCGTTGTAATTATTTTGATGACATGAGCTGTAATTAGAGAGATGACATAAGCTATAATTAATTTGAAGTTCATGCCTCTCCAAGGGCAAGAGCTGTAAATAAGTATGACCAAAATGGTTCCATCTTTGGGATCTTTTACCTTCAATATACAGTTAGTTACGGTCATGTTTATAGATTTTGTTTTTTTCTTTTGTGTGATTATTAAACTTTCGGTAATAGCATGCAATTGACAAGGCTTGAGGGTAACATGATTAGATATTTTGTGTCCGATGTAGTAGTCAATGGTTCGACCCTTTAAAACCATTCACTTTTTTTCTTCTCTGTATAGTCCTAGGTTTCAAAAAAAAAAAAAAAACAGATTGGTTGCTTTATAAATCACTTCTTTTGGTCATGTCTTTTTGGTTATAAAAAATTATTTTGACTATTAGTTTGTTTACCAAATTTTAGACTTATATTATTTATCCAATTCTGTCTTTTTGTCCTTTAAAAATATTAGTTCTCGTACCAGTTTTTTTACTTATATTTATTTTAGTGAAATTGTCAACTCATTTTGTGTACCTTATTATGCTTTGAAACAGATTGTGTGGTTGAAATCAGTGTTAATCAGTAAATGTCATCAAATAGGCTAGACTGTGCATGAAGACGTTTTCCGTCCAAAAATATGATTTATAAGCGTGTTTTTCATAGCATGGCTACGCTCTCGATATCGATATCCCGATATGAGATTTTCCTTGGTTATTATTATTATAGCATCGACTAGACGATACACTCCTCTTGATTAGACATGTTTTGGACCACAGTTATCTTTCATAGTTTTACGGAAGCCGTTCTACGGAATCCCTGTGGTTAGTGCACAACATTTCATGCACAGTTACTTAGATTAAACAGACAACATGAGGTTTAATAAAAGGGGAATTGGACGGAGAATATAACATGTATATAAGCGGGTTTGTGCGTATTCTTGATATCCTGGTATATATATATATGAGAACTAAGGGCCCATCATGACTTGAAGCCGTGTTCCCGGGACGGTTTATGGGAAACCGACTTATATACATGAAATATTCTTCTCTAATTCAAATAACATCTAAAACAGTAATAACAGGCTTGTGTGTCTTGTGGTTGACCTATTTGATATCTATAATTAGCATTTTTTTCTATTACCGTTAATTGAGTTTTTATTATTTTTCCATGCCACATTACACTTATACGTACACTATTCCTTTATTTTACATGCTTATTGGGAGTTTCCTAACTCCCTTGGGGTTTGTATGCCCTAGATTCGGGAACTGTTCTTTCTTCGCAGGACCGAGAGTATTTTGAGGAACAGGCTCAGCTGCAGTGATCACCGTTCCTTCTATCAGTTCTCCAGTTCAGTTGCTTTAGGTAGTTATTTTGGTTCAGGTTTTTCTTTAGCCACAGTTGGCTCTCCAGACTATGGTGTAATTTTTCCTTTCTCTTTAGAGATTTGTGGACTTGTCATAGAACTGTCGAAATTGCTGATATTTCTTTATCAATACATTCCATTTTATTTTCTTAGTTACATGCTCTTTGGTATAGTTTTCATTTTATATGTATACAGGATGATCTAGAGGCGTGAATGTGACTATATGGTTGCATTGCCGGCCGAGTCACGCTCCAAACTATTACATTTTGGAACCGGGGCGTGATAAATTAGAAGAGATAAAAATTTAAAGAAATAAAATAAATAGCTAACCAGGTGGAATTCAATATAATGAAGGGTCAGGATTGGGTTTTCACCATAACTTCGATGCGCAATGATGAATAATTTAGTTCTTGGTGTTGGTTTAAACTAGAAAGGGTGAATTAGCCTAAATTAATCTAAAGCCTCTTTCAAGGTCTAAAGATCGTACCTAATTAATCTCAATTAACCTACTTTCGTGGAATCAAGATTAAATTAAACCCATTAAGCTTTATGCTAATCCAAATCAAATTCCTAAGGAATCTAGCCTACTTTCGTGGTTCGTGTTTCCTACTTAATTTCTAAATGTCCGGTATTAATCTTCACATTTCAATCCTTCAATTAATTACCTATGATTGCTAATACGGTAATCAAGTGAATCAACATAATTAAAACACTAGAAATCAAGTTTAAAGATTTAAACTTTCACTAAGAATCTATATTAATTCATCATCAATCACCAAAAAGTTGGGTTTTTTCCCAATCCTAGACAAGAAATCTACTCACACATGATCATCATCAATCACCAAAAAGTTGGGTTTTTTCCCAATCCTAGACAAGAAATCTACTCACACATGATTGGGATAAGAGAATACATCAAATAATTATGTACTCACACATGATTGGGATAAGAGAATACATCAAATAATTATGAAAATCAATCATAAGAAGAAATAAATTAAAGAGAGGAAATAATTAACCCACCTTTTAATTGAAATCTCCAAAATAAGAACTTGCAATCCAATCTTGTACAAGAAATTAGTGTCTTCCTTCAATAATTGAACTCTAAAAATAGTTTCTAAATGATGGCTAAGAGAATATAACAAAATATATCTCAACTCTAAGCCAAAATATCTATTTATATGTCCCCAACAAATCTGGAAAAAGATAAGGCTCACGCCATGGGTGTGTTACGCACCACACCAGGGTATGGTGGAATCTGTCTTGCTGATTTTGTGTTTGTTTGTATAGTTTTTGGTATTTTAGCTATAACTTTTGTGTCTGACCTCAGAATGGGTGATTCAAGTTGCATTGGAAATTTTTTGAAGAGATCTACAACTTTTATCTTTTGAGCTATTATGGATTCAAATTGCATCATGGTCTAAATTCTAGTTCTTCATACTCGTGCATCCATTTTCTTCACGAACCATGCATTTAAAATCTTGTTGTTGCTTCAAACTATTGTATAAATTCCAACAATTATCGAATATTTTAATATTGAGCCAATACCTACATATAAGAATACAAACAACAGTAGTATCCTCGATCTAAACATAAAATATGCATTAAACATCAGTAAATCATACTTGAAACACACTAAGATAATGCATATTTTACGTGTTTATCAACTCCCCCAAGCTTAGACTTTTGCTTGTCCTTAAGAAAATAAACAATAAAAATTAGGAGGAGTGGAAGCCAAATAGAGTAGAGATCACCCCCTCATCAACCCTTTAACTAATATCAAACATATCATAAGACAAATACATTTCACCTGGACTTAACAAAGTAATTTCCAAAACTCTCAACGATATTACATTTCAAACTTTACTTACTATCACAAGTGTCACAAGTCAAGGATAGCCATCCTATCCAATTCTCAAGTCAAAGTAGGAAGAAGAAATTCATGTAGCTAGCTTCAACCCAGAAGTAGTAAAATTAAGACTTTTAGGTAGTTAAATTGGTAGACCTCACTTTAGGGTATGTGGACTCTTAATCTCTCATGTGTTTAAGTATAGAATTGTGTCGCTCAAAATTCTTCCAAATGGATGTATTCAATCCATAGGCTTGTATCTCATCTTAATTCTCTTCCACTTTGAAAACTAAGGCATGCAACAAAATCATGAGGTCTTTTATTTGGTTGTAATGGGGCTAGGGTCAAAAGGGTAGGATAAATATTTGGGATTGGTTGAAAGCCTATCACTAGTGGACCGATGATTGCAAACGATTAGATCTCAAAGTAAGATCAATGATATCCACACAAGCTCCATCATCTATCAAAGAACTTCTTCCAATTCTCTTTAGTACGTCATAATGAATTTGTTTGACACTAATAATTACGTACACCATAAAAAGAACACTTTATTCATCTCTTTTTTTTGAATTTGTTTTTTTAATTGAAAATGAAAAGGAAGCAAACACCTATTTTCACACCCCCAAGCTTACACCTCATTAATCACATAACCCATTATATCATAAATTGAGCTCCACTAGCTTAGGCAATGGGTAAGGAATACAATCAGGTTTAAAGGTTACATATGTAGGTTAAATCAATAAAAATTAGGCTCATAGGCTCAAAGGAGCTAATCATAGGGAATAATAGTGCATGGTAGGCTGTTTGGCTAATGTGAACTATAAACAAAATTGTGACTCAATCATCTTTTATGCATACAAAAGTTATATGTGACCTTGAAGAGATTCAATGCAAGTTCTAGTATCCTACACCATTGGAGAATATCACACAAGAAAAGAAAATAATGATTGGATATGTAATGCATCCAATTTTAGGCTCAAGATCTCATCGGTTTTATTAGTCTATCAAATTTAATTTCCCTCTTGTCTCAATAAAGTAATAGTTATGATGCTAGCCACTTAAATGCTAAATCCTATAAGATAAGAGAATAGTCAAGTCTGGTACTCCCATATTATTAACTTGTAATCAAAAGCCTTTGAGAGGTGGTTTAAGAAGTTGTCAAGTCCCGATTAATGAGCATCTATCTAGTTCAATGATCAATAAAGGTTAAGGATTCATGTCATCATCAGGAGATCATTTCCCTATTTTTTGGTTTTTTTAAAGAGAAGAAACAAAACAAAAGAAAAACTAAAAAAAAAACATGCAATTATAGACAGGCAACCAATGAATAAACAACCCACACCCCCAAGCTTAAGATCTACATTGTCCCCAATGTAGTATGATGTAAATGAGTGCAAGCGTGTAGGGGACATACCAACTCACTGGTCAGAAAGAGGTGGAGCAGAGGCATCCTGGCGGCGCTGCCACTTATGAAAAGACTACATCATGTGGTGCATAGAGTCCAGAAGTTGTCCTTGACATTGTTGCTCTTGATCGATGGCACCTACACTGTTAGTAAGGGAGGCAAGGGAAACATGAATAGATGATAACTCCACTGACCAATCAGGGTGATGAGAAGAGCTAGTTCCCCTGTGCGGCTGAGCCTGAATAGGTATTGGGGGTATCGTGTCAGCATCCTCAGCTGTCATAACCTCGTAACCATCAAAATTCACAAAATTAGATGTGAGATAGCACCAATTGGCGTGAACATCGATGGTCGTGCGATCAGGATCAGGGAGTGGGAAAAGATAATTGTCCTAAAAATATAACCATAACCTATTGCCCTTATGGCTAATCAATTTCATATGAAGACAAGCATCGAGGTCAATGGACGCACTAGGGCTTAAAGGATAAAGTCCCTCTACGAACTCCCCTAAACCCATCCCATAAGCTAAAGTGGTAATCAAGCCACCAAACACAATTTTTCCACTCGTTGCTCTCGCTGCACGACACTTATGATGAATCATAAAAGCTCCTGTGTCAACCTTGTGTCCCTCAACCATAGCACATAGGAGGTAGAGTTCTCTTTGACACATGACCCCATCGCTCTCGCCTCAACCAAAAATGTTGAAAGCCATGAATCTCTGTAAATATCTAAAGCATGAGTTATAAACAGTAGAGGCCCTTGACATTGAAGGATCGTAGGTTCTTTGAGTGGTAGAGCGTGCGATGAAAGTCCAAAAGGGGGTCAACTTAAAATTTTTAGGGACAATCCTAGCCCCACCCTCCGGAAAACCAAATATATCATTTAATTGTGCTAATGTAAGTGTGTGGGACTGGTTAAATAATCTGAAAGTGATTTTCCTTCTTTTACTCCCTCGCCATTAAATAAAACAACATCAAGAGAACTGAAAAACTCAAGAGTAATATGCTCATATGTGGGGTGTTTAGCCTCTATAAAATTTATCCAACCAACCCATCTTAGGAGGTATGAAACATCATTCCACAGCCCTAACTCATGCAAACAATTCTCATCCAAGTATCGGGTACTTAGAATTCCCCGCTTAACTAGTGTATTATACCTAGTTTGTCGTTGTTCATCGATAAATTCTATACCATGAGGATTTTGGAGAGAGGGAGGGTTACCTTTTTGTCATTGCAATTTAGAAGTTGAGGCTCCCTGACTAGTCTGTATGCGCTTAGGTCCCATGTAGTCTTCCGAACAAGAATTGACAGCAGGTCGAACGATAGTAGAAAGCTTGGTTGTTGTGCGGTACAAGATGGTGGTGGTGTTGATCAACAAAATCAAAATAGGGGTGGGGTGACTTGAGTGGCCGCTGGGTCTAAGGCGGCGGTGGTTGCACTGGTGATGAGTATGGCAGCAGTGGTGTTGAAGAAGGAGAGAGGCAGTGGTTATGGAGGAAGTCAGGGGCGGTCTGAGAGGAGAGAGTGGCCGCGGTAGTGAGGTGAAGAAGGAGGTGGTGTATGAGATGCTAGGTCGGGAGGGCTTGAGGTAAGCACACGGCGGTAATGACAGAAGGATGGAGGCGGTTGTCCCCTGGTCCAGGAGATGATGAGATCTGGAGGGAGGTGGTTTGGTGCGGTGATGGGAGGCGGGTGATGATGATGCGTGTGGGTGATGGTGAAATGGATGGACGGGAGGGGTGGCTGGTTTTGGCAGGCATGTGATGCGGGAGATCTGGTGGTGCGTGGTGTCTAAGAATGAGGAGCGGCAACGCGATCTGCGGAGGTGGCCGGCGGGGGAGAGGAGAGAAGGCGACGGCTATAGATTAGGGCTAAAGAAGAGAAAGAAAAGGGGGGATTTGTTATGAAAAGAAGGGGAGGGGTCTGGGCCTTTTTCTTTTTTCTTTTTCTTTTTTTATCGAACCCGGTGGAGGTGTGGCGGACAGTGTGGTAGAGTTTGGAATTTTTTTTCTTCAGTGAACTAAGGGGTGCTGTCCAGACCGTGGGTGTGGTGGACGGGTGTGGTAGGGTCTGCATCCTTTAGCTATTTCCATGCTTTTCTAAGTTTTTTTTGGCCGATGCCATCGTCTTCTTCTTCTCTTCACAACTACATGATCAAAGTGTTGGACCGTAGAGGGGGGTGATTAGGGTCAAGAGGCTCTAATTATGCAATAAAAATTAAGACAAGCAAACCACAATATACTAATGCAATCAAAGTAAATGAGATAGGGTTAGGAATCGTTATCCTTTGACGCGCGATGTGTTAACGAGGTTCGGTCCGCTGACCTACGTCCCCGCTCCCCACTCTCGAGGAGAAATCCACTACACTCCTGGTTTGGAAGCCGGAACTTCGTCTACACAGTGATCCCCTCACGATCTCTCACTACACAGTTGATCTCAACAGATCACAATCCCTCACAGTTGATCTACATAAGATCACACTCACAAAGCAGTAGAAATGGTGCAAGACTCTCTCTTTACAAGTCCCTATGGCAAAGAGAAAGAATACTGAAGCTGGGAAGTGAACACACACAAAAACACAGAGAAAACACAGAGAACAGATTTTGAAAACTTTTCTCAGGAAGACAGCGTCTCTCTGGTTTTTTGCAGAAATTAGGGCACCCAAGAAGATGAAGGAGAATGGGTTTAAATAGGAGAGATTAATCATTTTAAAATCACAACCCAATCTTCGCAATTAAGAAATAATCTCCTATTCAGACTATGCCACAGACTGTGCCAAACACAGTTAAGTGATAGCACAGTAAACAAGGCAAACGACCGTTGAAAAAAGTCTCGATTGACCGAATAGATTTTCGGTCGACCGACAGAACGTTCGGTCGACCGATGAAAAATTCGGTCGACCGCGAGCAGATCTGAAAACAAAGAAAACAAGCAGAGACTTCATCGGTCGACCGGTGCGGTCGACCGATAGAAAAATCGACGACGACCTCTCTGGAGCCCAGTGACGAATGATCTTAAGTGCGGTCGACCGGTGCGGTCGACCGCATTCTGATACATTCCAGAAAGGTATTTTGACTCAAACAGAAATATTTAGAAAATATTTATTTGACCTCTGAAAATTATGAAACTTTGTAAAATGTTTTTAATACTAAAAACAAACTGTTTGAAAAAAGAATTTTGCAGATAGGTCCTCATACTTGTGAAAAATAGTATTTTGTGAAAACCGCTTAAAAGCATAAGTATGAAAGCGTGTGTGTGAGTCCCAATAGCTTCAAGTAAAATCAATAACTCTTTGCCTACATTCTAATACTAGAGAGAGAATAAAAACTAGCTAATATCCTCACATAGAATACAATTCTTGAGTCTTGATATGGCTTGAGTTTGGATGAAGCTTTTATATGAATTTGTTGTTCTTGAAATAACATTGCTTCATCACTATGCCTCCTCCTCCTTTGGATATCATCGTTGTAGCGTATATTCCATCCAATCCTCCATGAATGGCACTAACAAGCTTGATAAATGAATTTACTATATTTGCACTTAATAAGCCATTAGTACCGTTAATGGTGGTTGTAAAACATCATCAAAACATAAGGGCTAACAGAAAGTATTATAAGTTAAATTTGTGCCAATCCAATTGTGTAGATGGTAAAATTTACCTCCGCAGACCCACGTAAAATCCGCATGCGATTCAAGATCGCTCGCATGATTCAAGGGTAAGGCTCACCCATGAGTTTGGCTTCGCCAACATGAGCCTAGACCTCGCGATCACCAAAATTCGCTTACATTTGGTGACCCCAGACTCGCCTGTATGAACGACTCACTTGCACGAGTCAAAATCATCCAAATGACTTAAATTCGCCTGTTTATTCGACTCGCCCACTCGAGTCGAAAGTCGAATACGCCTACGAACTTTAGGATCGCCAGTGTACTCAACGGCCGCTATACTGCGTACAGGGATGGGCCATCCTACTTCCCACGACGTGAAGGGAGGGAGCACAGTACTCCAAGCCCATCAAGTAGCCGTTCACAGTACGAGCAACCAGTTGTTCGCGGTGAAAGTCGTTTTCATTGAAGTCATTGTTCCTTAAGCAACTGTTTTTCGGTTACAAAAGATCCGGTCTTTTTATAAGATCCGGTTACAACAAAATCAAAGAAAAAAATAAAAATTACAACTTTCCTTCTTTCGAACAAATCGCAAGATCCTGTTTTGCGGTCTCTTGCTTGTGTGGGTTCTTCGCCTGCGCCGGGGTTAATCCGTGGACCACCGCGCGATCTTGATCCGGTTGGATCTACACGGTATGACGGGTGTTATTTTACGAAGGAAATAACAGCCGGGGGTACTATTTCACCAAGGAAATAATAGCCTTTAGTAATCGAAATCGACCAAGCGAAATCGATACTCTTCTCGGGATCAAAAACCAAGTTTTGATCCGGAGGATGACCGTGTGGATCTCAGATTTGATCTCTCTCTCTCTCGAACTCCTGCCTTGTTTGACGTGGATGATCGCCGAGAAACAGATCTGAAAATGTCCAAGTCTTCAAAGCTTCAAAACTCCAAAGTTGAGCTCTTAATCTAGCAGAGTTTCGGCTCCAAAAGTTCCAACCTCCAAAACAATGAGCCACCAAGCCTATTTATAGGCATTTAGAACCAGATCTGGGCTCAGATCTGGGCCCAGATCTGGGCTTGGCCCAGGTAGCTCGGCCACCTAGGTAGCTCGGCCACCG
>NC_033797.1:106667325-106671317 GCF_001876935.1 Asparagus officinalis
GGATGACTCGTTGACTCACCGAACCGTTAGCTTGATTCCGCACGCGAGTGGATGTATTCTGTTGTTCGTGTGCGGTTCGTTAACCTCGTCGCCTCGTTAATCCGCTTCGTCGCGTGTCACTTGGTTTCGGTGTTGTGGTCCAACGATCGTGTTTGGATATATCGCCCGATGGTTCGTTGGTTTGTTGAATCACCGTGCTGAGCTGTGTTAAGGGACCTATAAGCAGTTTTATACGCCTACAGATACCCCCTCCAAAGTATTTCAGCCTCATTCTTTTATAGAAGAGTCTGGAATACTTTGGATATGATTGTCCCAACCTTCAGTCGGTGTAACGGGACCTTGGAATGGCTTCTGTTCTTGATTCCTTCAATCCTTCAGGCTATTCGGTGCTTTTTCGAATGTCTGCAAGGGTTCCGGTGCTGCATTTATTGTCTGACCGTTGTCGGAATTTTGAACTTGAAGTCAATTCCTGATTTTCTGATCTTTAGCTCGTGTTTGTTGTTTCAACATAGAACTAACCATCGATTGTTGGTAATGCGTTGTTCGGCGTTTGACACAGTTTATACTCATAAGTCTGTCGGAGTGTTCTTGAGTTATCCTTAAGAATATTTTTAGAAAAATATTCTCCAGAAACTTCTCAACAAAAATAGGGAATAGTTTATACTCGTATACCTTATTGGAGTATTGAGAATGAGCCGAACCGGCCTAATAATGACCCAAAAAAGGTAGTAATTAGGCTCCAAAAATCCTCCAACCCCTTCGAATATATGGGAGAGGAGTGAATAAATAAGGGACTGGACCGTCGGTCGTTTTGAAGTCGTTTCGACACTCGGTTCAGCTCTAATTTGAATTTTGGTTCAAATCTGGTTCAAACTGGTTCAGAACTGGTTCAAACTGGTTCAGAACTGGTTCAACCTGTTTCAAGACTGGTTCAGGACTGGTTCAGCCTGGTTTAACCTGGTTTGGTCTGATTCAGCCAGGTCTGGTCTGGTTCAGCCTGGTCTGGTCTGGTTCAGCTTCATTTGAACTGATTTAGTCTGGTCTGGTCTGGTTCAACCTGGTCTGGTCCGGTTCAAGACTGGTTCAAGGCTATAAAAGAGCCTCTTTTCCTCTATCTAGGGCCGGCCCCCCTTCTCCCCCTTTTTGAAATTTTCTTTTCCCTCGTGCCTCTTTTCTCCTTCAAACCCTCAAATTTGTCTTAGATCTACCTTTCCTCTCGAGCCTCTTTCAAGATCTAATTTTTTGTCGGATCCTCGAGCTTTTCCTCAGGTAAATCCTCTATAATTTTGGCATATTTCATGTTTAATCCGATATATGAATTTGTGGGATTGCATAAGAGGATTAGGGTTTGTGATTTGACGCCTCGAGCTTGTCTTTCAGGGGGTAAAATTTGAAGATCTGAGGGGTTTAATTATAATAAAGAGGGGATAAAATTTTAGGGTTAGAGTTTGTCACCCTAACTAATTTTTTTTTGTATTTGACCCCCTGATTTACTTTGCAGATCATCATGTCGCATGTCCCGAGAGGTCGCTCCCCTACTGCGTCGGCTGATGGCGTGCTTCCCTCGTATGCTGGTGAGCTCTTTTTGGCGTATTTGTAGATTAGTCCTTTATCCCCATTTTGTTCTCCTTGGTGAGTCAATCGGGAAGAGCCTTGATTCTCCTTGGTGAGGATTGACGCTTTAAGGATAGGTTTTGCTTGGTCGAAACCCTATCTCAAAATAAATAAAGGGGACGTTTTGACGCTGCATTGTGCCTTATAAGGTAGGGATATGTTTTTGATATATCCTACCTTATAAGTGCATAATGTGGCCAAATCGTCTCATCCTTTATAAGGCAGTGACTCTATCTTATCCGTTCGTAGGATGAGTTCAACTTCCTTTTAAAACTGAGACTAACAAACACTTAATTGCTTGTTTTCAGTGGAATATCCCTCTAGAGCGTTCTCATCTCATGCAGTGGACGGACGTCGTGACGAGTATTATTCAACCTCCGATGATTTTTCACCTATTCCGCTTACCCTTCAGTTTGCTCCGGGCACGTCGACAGAGGTTGCCCAAGTGGTGAAGGAAGGTGGACATCGAGCTCTTCGATAGTTAATTACGTATGCGCCTTTCATGAAGGATGTCAGCTCTGTTCAGCCTCTCAGGAAGACTAACTTTTTATTTGGCGACTCTGTCAGAGATCCTGATGCAGTATTTATTGACGCAGAGCAGTGGCTTCATAAAGATGACGGTGGTTTTCTATATTTGCCCAAGATTCCTCGACACCGCTCATTGACTGAGCTCAGGTGTCAGGCCGTGACACGGGAGATGTCGTGGCGCTTGACGGAGGAGCATGAGAGCGTTCACTATGACTATATCACTCATCAGGCAGCTCCTGGTTCGAGCAGGGGTCATATCGTTGGATTGCGTCCTGGAGTATTAGGGCTGGATGCACCGCCACGTAACGAATTTCTTGCTTCTGCTTCTACTTTGAAGAATCGTCTCGCCGACTTAGGACGGGAGTTGCCTGCGACGCGCCACAGATTCTATGGCTGGGTCCATTCTTTAGACAAGCTTTGGTGGGCTCGTATGACGAAGTACGTCTTAAGCCGATGGAGCGAGGAGTTGCACGCTTGTGGTCTATATGTAGCCATTCGTTCCACCATGTATGGTTTGCCCGTCAGCGCCAAACATTTCTTTGCTTTGTGCGATCTCTATAATCCAGATTTGAACACTTTTCTGACTAGGCACGGAGAGTTGGGCTTGGCTCTCCATGAGATGCACAGGATTTCTGGTTTGCCCATGGGTCAGATGCTATATCAGGAGTACTTTCCCTCCAACTATGAGTTGAGTCAGCTGAAGGACCGCATGCCCGACCGCTATGAGACTTTATGGGATCTCACATGTCACTACCATATTGCTTTGGCGCAGTCTGAACCTTTAGCGAAGAGGACTAAGTCACATGTGAGCCTGAAGCAGTTTGCGTGTTATCTGTTCAGGAATTTAGAGAGCAATTCTGGCGAGGCTATTTGTGAGCTGGCAACGCTTACTCCTTCAGAGGTCAATGGTCTGTTGAAGAAGATTGACGCTCATTCCTATACCATTAGCAGTCCCGAGAGTGGCTTTCCTGCAGGGACCAAGTTTAAATCGTTCTTATGGCATGCGACCGCATCGATTCAGCCGATGACCCTTCTCGCCGGTTACCTCGCTATCTGGTTAAAGAAATGCGTGGTCCCGTATCAGTCCGGTGACATTTTGCCATTGGAAGTGCTCTACCCAGCGGTTCATCTTGCCTATAAGAAGGAACTTTCGCTTCTTCCGGTGATGGTGGCTAATATTCATCAAGGGCTTCGACAGATTTCTAGTACCTTCACACAGAAAGAAGATGCACCGTCAGCTAAGATTCCTCTTACTAAGGTGGAGCTCCCATACACTTATTTGATGGCTTGGTTCGTCCTTCATCGTCCTGATGTGATGTCGGTACCTAGCACCGTAGACCACTCTGTTCCCCTACTGCAGTTATTTGAGAATGGCAGGTGGGAGGGGCGAGGATTCCTTGACATCAGGAAGCAGCTACAGGTCCACAAGTGTTGGGTATTTTCCACTTGCTTCCCGCAGTTCTTCAGCCAATATGGCGAGTGTTTGACTGATGAGGAGAGGCCGAGGGGGACTCAAACTCATTTAGATGTCGGCTGCTTTAACTGGCTAGTGAACATTAGGCCGGGTTATCTGACCTTCCAGGTAAGGAATCAGTGCTTCATAGAGCCATATCTACCCTGCCGATTCGCCCACCAGTTTGGTTATGATCAGCTTTATGTCGGGAACCCACGTCAGCAGCTTCGGACTCATGGAGGTTTGGTGGACGGTCTTCGTGCATGGTTGTGGACCGTGACGGGCTACAATGGTGCTAAGTTCATTCTCCCGAGTGCTGAGCGGCAGTTGAATCTCACCTTCTTAAGCTGCAGGTGGTTGTTAGCAGCTAATAAAACTGTCCCCGTGAAGCCGATTG
>NC_033797.1:106672409-106686120 GCF_001876935.1 Asparagus officinalis
GAAGAGATTAGCCCATAAGCCGCATGCAGATTCGCGAGCATTTGAGATGGATTTGTCTGATGATGATCCCGCTAGCGACAGAGGTAACATCTACCCTATAGATCATCCTCTTGATCATTCAGAACTTCGACTCATGCTTTTCCATCTCTATGTAGGAGAGCGTGGGGAAAGCGAGATGAGTCCCGATCCTGCTCCTCATGATTTTGTACTTTCTGGTGAGCTTGACTCACCAGACCAGTTAGAAAAGCCTGCAGAAGCTGCCGACGTTAGGAAGACCATCAATGTAGGACCCGATTCAGCGAATCCAGGTACATCTACCATTGATAATGTACCCTTTAGATGGCACACAAAGGAGTTGAACGATTCAGAATTCGTGCATTCCCTAATTGTCTCTATGCTTCTTGCCCTTTTAGATAAATTGCAGGAGGCAAACGTGGATCTTGGGAATAGAGAGGCTAACACACCCATAAGAGGTAACTCATTTCCATTGGTCGTAGTCTCTTTATTCTTCTTTTGCACTTATATTCTCTTGTGTCAGATTTCTCGACTGATGATTTTGACGAGGAAGGTTTGCTTGTGGACACTCCTATGCTCCACTTCATGTATGGCTCTCCTCAGATTGATGACCAGATGCCTGAAGATATGTTCCCCGAGTCTACACTCCCTAAGAATCCTGAGGATGGTCCTTCTGAAGGTACGTGTCTCTTCTTAAGTTAATTATAGGACTAGCCATTTTTGTTTGACTAGTGCAGCTATAATGTGATGCATCTGAGAATTCCATTTTGTGTCTGCCAGAAGCTTTTGTCGAGACTGATCCTGTTGAGCCAGCTGTGAGACCAACTACATCAGCTGATACATCCACAGCGTCAAGGGGAAGGAGGTATAAATTAAGCAACTGAGAAATGTCATTTATTTCCTCATTAAGGCTTTTGACGGATTTCTCCTTTTTGTGTAGGGCTTTCTTCTCGGCTTCATGTCCTTGTGAAGGAGTTGTTATCAGACAATGACCCTGAGAAGATCGTCATCTGCATAGAAGTCCGCTCCTTCTTCTCCTTCGTGAATGCTATGATTGACAAACTCTTCCACGACGGACTTTTCCTTCACCAGTTTAAACCTTTCCTTGATTCTAGAATAAATTCAATAAGGATGCAGGATATCCGGATCTGGCGAAGTCTATAGTTGATGACCTTGATTGTCTAGAGCACGAGCTTCAGATGTTTCGTGAGCTCCGGGATGCAGGTGCTTCTTCATTCATTGCTGCCCATTTGGATGCTCGCTTACAGACATGGCGCGATACTCAGATTTTTGCTGAAGCGGGATCGGGTAGATCGAGTTGAGGCCAACCTTGCTATTAGATCATCTTCACTCGACAAGCTTGATTTTTCCATTACCTCTTGTGAGACCAAGATAGACCAGCTCAGAAGAGAACTTCGTGAAGAAGAGGAGACTTTGAGTATTCTTCAGATGTCGAAGATACAGGATCAGCAAGCCCACACTGCCTTATCTGATGAGCTGAAATCCCTGAAGCAGAAGCTGGTTGAGACGGAGGAGATTGTTGTGAAGGCTTTAGCCTCCACTGAAGAGTCCATCAGAGCTGAGTTGCAGGATGAGCTTAGGCAAGCTTATGATGAGAAGCTGTCTAAGTTTAGTCAGCAAATTTTTAGCCATGGGCTTGACGTATGATTTCATTTGCTGAATTTTTTTTTTTTTTTTGACTTTTGATCCTTTTAGTGGAACTGGTTTTTATTGACCATAATACTCATAGGATTTTTGGCAAACCCTCAGCCTTCAACGGGTTTGATAAGCCTTTACCGTCTACCGTTTGAGTCGGGCTAGCATGCGGATTGTCTAAATCCGTTCTGCATGTAACGTTGTGCTAAGAGAGTGAATTCTCCGAGACTTTGTACTATGGTGTCGAATACATAGACTTCGCCATTGTTACGGGAATAGGCTACCCGGCGACACGTATTAGGTGTTGACTTTAGGATTTTTGGCTAACCCCCAGCCTTCAACGGGTTTGATAAGCCTTTACCGACTACCGTTTGAGTCGGGCTAGCATACGGATTATCGGAATCCGTTCCGCATGTAACGTTGTGCTAAGGGAATGAACTCCCTTAGACTTCGTGCTATGATGTCGAATACATAGACTTCGCCATTGTTACGGGAATAGGCTACCCGGCGACACGTGTTAGGGGTTGACTTTAGGATTTTTGGCTAACCCCCAGCCTTCAACGGGTTTGATTAGCCTTTACCGACTACCGTTTGAGTCGGGCTAGCATGCGGATTATCGGAATCCGTTCCGCATGTAACGTTGTGCTAAGGGAATGAACTCCCTTAGACTTCGTGCTATGATGTCGAATACATAGACTTCGCCATTGTTACGGGAATAGGCTACCCGGCAACACGTGTTAGGTGTTGACTTTATCCCTACTTAGGCTTCGGGATAAAATACCCCAGAATCGGACTCTGGTGTCTTTTTGTTCGGAAAAAGACTAAACCGGCGGCGCGTGTTAGGCGTCGGCATATCCTTTCTTAGGATTCAGGATGAAATTCCCCATACGTGTAAGGCATGGGATTTTGGTGTTATTAATAACGACCTGCCACAATGTTGAATATGTGGACGGGTGTTCTTTTTAACGGTTAAGAACTAACCGGCAGCGCGGGTTAAGTGCAGACTTATCCCTGCTTAGGTTTCAGGATAGAATACCCCAGAATCGAACTATGGTGTCTTTTTCTACGGAAAAAGCCTAAACCGGCAGCGCGTGTTAGGCGCAGACTTATCCCTGCTTAGGATTTGGGATAAACTTCCTAGGATGTCTTTCGTTTATCGAAAGGGGACTCTGAATTGAAAGTGGACCTCTTGTTCATGGAAAGAGTCAAGAGGGCTAGAAAGATACTTTTGGTGGACTCACTGTCAATTGAAATTGATCAGTGAGGGATTTTGGTAGTGAAAATGATTTTGGGTTATCCTCTAGAATATTAAGTGTAATATTTTTCAAGGAACTTCCCGGTAAATGAGTTATCCTGAATGTACTAGGGATAGTATTTTTTCAGGAACTTCCCATTTATTGGCATTAATTGCCTGGCGCCCTCTTGAGTAATCAGGCGATATGCACCGTTTGAGTAGACTGTGTCTATCACAAACGGTCCTTCCCATTTGGGTTCAAATTTACCTTTCTTCTTGGAGTTGAGGATTATCGGTCGGCGAGCAGCGAGGACCAGATCTCCTTCCTTGAAGCTTCTCTGTCGGACTCTTTTGTTAAAAGCCCTAGATATTCTGGCTTGATAAAACTCGATGTGTTGTTGAGCTTCCAAGCGCTTTTCATCCAACCTTTCGAGTTCTTCGAGACGTTTCTGATGTTGTTCTTCCGTCGTCATCTAAGTTGCGAGAGCGATCCGAATGGATGGGATTTGGATCTCCAATGGTAGCACAGCTTCACATCCGTATACCAATGAATATGGGGTAGCTCCTGTAGGTGTGCGTATGGTGGTGCGATAAGCCCAGAGTGCTTCACCGAGTTTATCATCCCAGTCTCGTTTATTGGCCTTCACGAGCTTTGACAGGATTTTAATGATCGTCTTGTTAAAAGCCTCCGCTAGTCCATTCGCAGCGGGATAATAAGCTGTTGACGAAATATCTTAAATTTTGAATTTGTCACAAAACCTGACGAAGGCGTTGCTTATGAACTGTGGACCGTTGTCATGAATGATCCGTCTTGGCACGCCGTGTCTGTATATAAAATGATGCTTGATGAAATTGATGACGTTGTTCGTCTTTACTTCTCTAAGCGGAATCGCTTCAGCCTACTTTGAAAAGTAATCCGTGATTGCGAGAATGAATCGATCACCTTTGACTGAAGGGGGAAAAATAGGACCAACAATGTCCATACCCCATGTCTCGAACGGCCAAGATGTGGTTGACGTGTGTAAACGCTCTGGTGGTTGGTGCATATAATTTGCATGTACTTGACAAGCATGACACTCTCGGGCGTATTCGATTGCGTTATGAACCATTGTTGGCCAAAAATATCCCATTCTCCTGATGCGATCATACAGTTTGGGACTGGGCTGATGCGCACTGCATTCTCCTTCATGTGCTTCCTTAAGAACTTCTTCTGCTTCTTTGTTCGAAAGGCATCGGAGTAACAAACCATCGTACCCTCGACGGTATAATGTATGGGTCTCAGTGTTATAGAAGAATCTTGGTGCTCTCCGGCGGATTGATTCCCTTTCTTTTACATCCTCTGGCAAAATACCATATTGGACGTAGTCAATGATAGGAAAACGCCAATCTCTGGACTCAGGCCCAATTTGAGTTGAATTCACCTCCTTGGCGTTTATGTTTCCATCATCTTCCTCTCCAATATCCATATCGTAAATGGGTATGCAGAGTTGATGCGTCCTTACTGTGACTAATAGCTCAGTTTCGGGAGGCTGCGCAAGTGAT
The DNA here is from genome assembly GCF_001876935.1 of Asparagus officinalis. Classification (NCBI taxonomy): domain Eukaryota; kingdom Viridiplantae; phylum Streptophyta; class Magnoliopsida; order Asparagales; family Asparagaceae; genus Asparagus; species Asparagus officinalis. The sequence goes on from NC_033797.1 coordinate 106,676,857, forward strand.
ACTGTTAGTGCTGCCAGTGCATCCACATAAGCGTTTTGGAGACGAGGGATGTATTCGATAAAGAATTCTTCAAAAGAATCTGTTATTTTGATGGCCTCCTGGTGGTACGGAATCAGGTCTTGGTTCCTGACTTCATACTCTCCATGGACTTGGTTGACTATCAATTAAGAATCCCCAAAAGCTTTGAGATATTCGACCCCCAGCTCCTTGGCGAAACTGAGTCCAATGAGAAGCGCGTTGTACTCAGCTACGTTATTGGAACATGGACTAGTCAATGAATAAGCCCGAGGCATCACATGCTTCCCCGGGGAAATTAAGACAACTCCAACTCCGGAAGAGACTTTAGGACATCCGGGGGTTATTGCCCTATTAATTGCCCTCGAAGCACCATTGAAGTATAATTGCCATACTTGTTGGTGCGATGTAGTGTTAACCTCGTGGGTTTCATCCGGCAAGTCATCATATACTTTTGCCATATCCGTTGTCGGGTTTGCCGCCAAAAGATCACAAATCGCTTGTCCTTTGATTGACTTCTACTATTTGAAGTGCAAATCATATTTGGACAAGAGAAGGGCCCACTTCGCTAACCGCCAATTCATAGAGGCCGGTTGCGTCATAAATACCCATACTGGATTAACGTTAGAAATGACATAAATCGTCTGTCCAACCAAATAATGCCGCATCTTCTCAATCATCGGATATCGAGACTCGGCGCCTATCAAGGTCCAACTTAGGTAATAGACTGCCTGTTCGTGACCATTATCATCGTCTTGTCCTAGTAAAGCACTTATCGAGTGGTTCATCGCCTTGAGATAAATCAAGAACGGTCTACCTGATTTTGGTGCGATGAGAACAGGAGGATTCGTCAGATATGTTTTGATATTTTCGAATGCTTTTTGGCAGGCGTCATCCCAAATAAATGACACCCCTTTCTTGTTTTGTTTAGAGAATGGTTGGTACTTCCCAGAAAGATCTGAGATGAACCACCGGATGTAAGCTAACCGCCCTTGCAATCCTCTGAGTTCTCTTAGATTTCTAGGGGGTTGCAGTTCATGTATCGCCTTCACCTTATCAGGATCGATATGTATACCTTTAGTGGTGACGACGAATCCAAGGAATTTTCCGCTGGACATTCCAAGGAAGGATTTGGTGGGGTTCATCTTCAATTGATGACTTCGCATGAGATCAAACATCGTCTTCAAGTCCTTGATGTGATCTTCTTTATTGTGACTTTTTACAACCAAATTGTCAACGTAGCACTCGACTGTTTTCCTGAGATGTTATTGGAAAATCTTAGTCATTGCTCGCTGGTACGTGGCGCCTGCATTCTTTAGACCGAAAGGCATCACCGTGTAGCAAAAGACACCAAGGGGTGTTCTGAATGCTGTATGATTCTCATCATCTGGGTGCATCTTGATTTGGTTATACCCTGAAAAACCATCCATAAAAGACATTCTCTCAAATCCGCACGTATTATCGATAATGACATCTGTGATTGGGAGAGGAAAGTCGTCTTTTGGACATGCCGTATTCAGATCTCTGAAGTCGATGCAAATCCTGATTTTACCGTTCTTTTTCATGACTGGAACAATATTAGCTAGCCAGTCTGGATGTTGCTCCTCTCGGATAAATCCTGATTCAATCAATTTCTTAACCTCTGCCTCAATGGCTTCCATAATCTGCGGACGAAACCATCTTTGCTGTTGTTTGACAGGTTTGGCATCCGACTTGATATCGAGGCGGTGCATTGCCACATTGGGGTTGAGTCCTGACATGTCTTCATAGTTCCAAGCGAAGACGTCAATATATTCCCTTATGAGAGCAATTAATTCCTCCTTCTCATTTGAGGGAAGACTATCGCTGATGAATATAGGCTTTGGGTTGGCCTCGTCACCCATGTTAATTTGGGCTATTTTATCTTCAGTGGGGGGTTCTCTCTATTCGAACCTATCACCATACTGCATGTTCAGGTGATGAACCCACGGGTCTTCCCATGTTGGCATTTGATCATCGTTCTCCATTGTGGACGGATCAGCTGTAGCCATGTTCGCCATTAGGGCTTTGAATGCTTCCCCCAGACTTGTATCGGAACCCCATTCTGAGGAATCTGACGGGTACCCATCTTTGTATTGCTCAGATGATTGGTTATTAATTAACTAGCAACATTCGTCTTCTGAAGAAGATTCATACCCTAACCCTCGTCTGAATTTATAATAATCATCCGGTTTCCCTTTTGGTACATATGCCGCTTTGGCTGGAATACGAGGACCTCGATCGAAGTATAGACCTTCTCCGAGAGTGAAATCATATCCCTGTTTTTCCATGAGCTTGTTCGCTTCCGGGCTATACTTAGATAAATGCCGACTGGGTTTGTCATCATTCTCATCTTCCCTTAAGAAATGATCTGGTAATGGAGAGCTTTTTCCTTTACCGTAAATCACTTCTTTTGCGCCTCCTATTTTGGTCGGGATGACCAGGGTTGTTCCGAAGGAATGCTGGAGGCGTTCCTTTGCTACATAGGACGATCGAAGCGGCATATATAAATCGGGATTATCATATAATTCTTTTATCACATCATCAAGAGACAGGGAGTACTCTAAATCGTTATTTATTTCATTATTGGCAAGTTGCCAGTTACAACTGCCCTCTGACGATTGATCATCTTCAATGTTGATTACAAAGGGTACAATGTTGTTTAAAACATAGCCTCCATTGTAATCAAATCCGGCTTCGGTATCAGCTTCTTCTCCGCTGTCCGTGCCATGGGCCGATGATTTAGTATCGGATTCGTTACCATAAAGGAGGGAATCAGTGAAATAATTCTCATACCCTTTGAATGGTTGCTTATCCGCGACCACCATCCTAATCTTATTATCAGTGTCGACATATTTCAAACACTGATGGAGAGTGGAGGGAATTATAACGTTACTATGGATCCAAGGTCGACCCAATAGTAAGTTATATGAAGTCTCAGCATCAATCACAATACATGTGACTTCCGTCTTCAAATCACCCATTTGACATTTTATCCGGATCTTACCCAAGGGTCTTGACCCGCTCTTCAAGTGCCGGCTTGATCCGAGTAAGGAACACTTCTGAATTGGCCAAGGCTTCTTGCAAGGCTTCCCTGGTTTCTTTAGACAACCGTAGCAACTCATACAATGTTATCCGCGCTGGGATGTTAGCTAGTTGAGCTATAATATCGAAGACGTTCTGAGTGTTTGAGCTTTCCGGTTTATCTCTTCCAATCGGGCGATTGAAACGGGACTGCTTCGGATTCTGAACCTCCTGGGGCCTCTTTTCTTTTTGTTTATCAACCGGCTATCGTCGAGCTTCTTCAACCGGTTTAGGAGTCGTAATCACACCCAGATCCTTGAGAGTTTTGGCTGGTCCCAGTTTAGTCACCCCCTGCTCAGCTAACTGATCACTAGGTGATGGATAGTTGAAGTGATACTCATTTCCGCTTCTAGTGGCAAAGACCTCTTGTTCTTCTTCGGAGAGCGGGAAGGTAGGAGCTTCATTACCATCCTCTTCGAAGATCACGGAGGTAGCATTGCAAGACTTGCCTTTACCCTTTTTAGTCGAGGAAGTCGTCCACTGATCGTCTTCAATTAGATCGAGATGAACCCAGAGGATTTCGCCGTTTGGGGCTGTGTGTGGCACAAGTCCTTTTTGGCGCTGTCCATATGGGTCATCATTCACTATTTTCATTCCAACTTTGGTGATGCGTTCTGGTTTAAACCATGCTGTGGGCACTGAACCAAAGCTGATTGATACTGCATTTGCTCTAACATTCTTGGACGGCTTTAGGGTTATGACACCTATATCAATTAATGCCTGGATTTTGTCCTTAAGATGGTAGCATGACTTTGTAGGGTGATGGACCGCTCTATGGTATGCGCAATACTTCGGATCCGTCACTTTGCTAGCCCCTTCTTGGTCCACGATCGCTGGTAGCTGGATTTTGTTATTCTCCAACAGGTACTTGAAGATGCCGGGAACTTCGTCATCCTTGAAGGAGTACACTTTAGGAAATCTTGGCTCCGAAGATTTCTGCTTCTGAGGCTGTTGTTACCATTGCGACCGAGATTGTTGTCGTGCTTGTTGCTGCGACTGTTGCTAAGGTTGTAATTGGAAAGTTTGATTAGCATCAACTGCATTAGCATGTGCCTTACCTTTCCCTCGTGGGAAAAAATTTTGTTGCGGAGCATTCGTCGCCTGTTGGCCTCTTTCCGCCTGCTTCCTTCTGAGGAATCACTCGGCTTGCTCTCCTCGGACCTTCAAATCCTTCCATGTTTTGGATGGTGTTGTCCTTATTGCTTCCAACACGTCCAATGCGAGGTTGTTGTGGCAAGTCTGAAGAATGAACTCCTCGGTGATCGGGTCCCGACAGTTCATCGCCTTGTTCCGGAACCTTTTGACGAAGGTATCAACCAATTCCCCTTCTTTTTGTTTCTCATCAAGCAACGACCCGATGGATATCTCGGTGTCATCGTTGAAGAAGTTGGTGAGGAATTTAGTCTCCATGTCGTCCCAGCTATTCACGCTTCCTGGCTTGAGGCGACGATACCAATCGAAGGCATCTCCACGAAGAGTGTCAACGAAGGACCGTACCATCAGAGGCTCATTACCAGAGATAACCCCTAGGTGTGATTTGAAGTAAATCAAATGCTGAGTGGGTGAACCCATCCCATTAAACGGCGTGAAGTTAATTAGATTGAACTTCGCCGGATACGGGATCGATTCCCATTCTCTTGGGTATGGACAAGGAATGCCCGTCTTCTTCATCTCTTGAGTGGAAATCAATGTATTGATTTTGCTCTCGAGGTTTTTAATCTTCAAGCTTTCACCTGTGTTTTCGCTAGCATTCTCGTTACCACCTCCTGCATTGACGGGAAGATTATTGGCATTATGAGCTTCATTCGCACTTGTATCCTCATCTTCCTGATTAACCTGGTTACGACGACTTGGTTCGCCTTGCTGGTTTGTCAGTGCTTGGATTTTTTGGTCATGCATTTCTCTCATATTTTGCATGGCCATCTGCATTTCGAACCTGAAGCTCTCCTGTTGTTTAGCCATGGCTTCTTCGAGCATCTTGGATACTTGTTCCGCACTTATCATAAGTGCCTCGCGGGGTTGTCCCTCGTTGGATACCGTATTATCTGATGCGACCGCGGAGCCGGTATCCGATTCTTTATCTTCTGAAGGTAATCTTGTCCGAATCCTACCATAAGTTGCTCGTTTGATGGTTCCAAACTGCAGACGGGTTATATGCCGGTGTGCTTTCAGAATCGACTCGAGATTATCCCGTGTCGATGTCCCTTTGCTGGTCATATTAGTGGTGACCCTCTGAAATTCTCCATCTCCAACTACCGTTCTTCTTCGTCGGAAACGCCTAGGCCTTGGTTTTGGCGTCTCGGCACTGAGCCTTTCGAAAACCGAAATTCTTTCGGGGACTGTCTTGATGCAGTTGCACTCCGATAATACTGCCCGAATGAGTTTGGAACAAGGGCATTGAGTTTCTAGTTCTCGAGGACTCATTTTCCTGGTTTTACTCATACCCCCAACACGATAGTACAACTCGTCGGTTTGAAGGTCGGAGTAACCTATCGTGTGTTGGCACGACTTCTCAGGTATAACACTATCATCATCAGACGACAATGTTTCCTTCTGAGGGCGAACTGCCTTCTTTGGGCTTTCAAGAGTCACGTTCCTTGAAACACGCCTTTGCGGGCGTGAGTTCTCAGCGGGCTCCTGGACTTCAATGCGCAAATTGGTGCGTGTAGTTGCCATGAACTCCTTGTCATGTTGAAGGTGACGGCGACACCCAGCATGTTGAGTCGTTCGGGGCTTCTTTATCGGGCCCAAACGTTCTTGAACTGGAGCTTTGCATCGTCCATCGGGAAGTGGACCGAGGCGCTCCAAAACTGACTTCCTTCTTCGGGATGATTCTGCGTGATCTCCCGGAGTAGCCATAGGAATTATCGGCGATTTAGAGTGGTTCGCCGGAGGTGCTCCTTAGCCTGGATCGCCGTTTCAGACTTCGGCCTCCAGACTTGGCGAGTTGGTGGTGGCTTCTTCATCGCCTCTTTCTGCAGTCTTCTGCGGGCTTCTTGGACTTGAGCCCGTGCTTGCGCTGACAGTGCGCGGCGCTTGCGAATGCGCCCATCAAGTGTTGAACGATTCCGTTTGACACGGACCCATTCATTCGTTGGCGGCTTGGAAGAGCTGCCATTCATTATTTGTTGAGGTTGTTTGCCTTTCCTGTTCTTCAGATCCGCGTGATAGCGGATTCCGTCAGTGGACTCCATCGCCTTTGCGAGTTGCCACGCCAGGCGTTGACGTCGCCTCTGGCGGGCTCTCTTTGAGAGAGTCACAATGCCCTCAACGGCGGAGGAATTGGCAGGAACAGATTTGACCTGGTTGGAGGTCGGTGGAGCTTCACCCGATACGACTTTGGCATCAGTTGGGGTGAGATCTTCGTTGGCATTTTGCACTTCTTCATACCAACGGACTTTTCTCCTAGAGGAGAACTTCTTGGACTTGCGGGGGGAGGTGGATCCGGAGGATGATAGATACTCCTCGAACTTTTGCTGGTCGAATTCGTACTCGACCTCCTCCTCGACCGGGATTGAGATCCGCGGCTACGACGCAACGATCTCGCCTCCTCGACCGGGATTGAGATCCGCGGCTACGACGCAACGATCTCGGCAGCGAGATCGGTGGCTCCCATTGTGGTCGCCAGATTGTTCGCGGTGAAAGTCGTTTTCATTGAAGTCATTGTTTCTTAAGCAACTGTTTTTTTGTTACAAAAGATCCGGTCTTTTTATAAGATCTGGTTACAACAAAATTAAAGAAAAAAAAATAAAAATTACAACTTTCCTTCTTTCGAACAAATCGCAAGATCCTGTTTTGCGGTCTCTTGCTTGTGTGGGTTCTTCGCCTGCGCCGGGGTTAATCCGTGGACCACCGCGCGATCTTGATCCGGTCGGACCTACACGGTATGACGGGTGTTATTTCATGAAGGAAATAACAGCCGGGGTACTATTTCACCAAGGAAATAATAGCCTTTAGTAATCGAAATCGACCAAGCGAAATCGATACTCTTCTCGGGATCAAAAACCAAGTTTTGATCCGGAGGATGACCGTGTGGATCTCAGATCTGATCTCTCTCTCTCGAACTCCTATCTTGTTTGACATGGATGATCGCCGAGAACCAGATCTAAAAATGTCCAAGTCTTCAAAGCTTCAAAACTCCAAAGTTGAGCTCTCAATCCAGCAGAGTTTCGGCTCCAAAAGTTCCAACCTCCAAAACAATGAGCCACCAAGCCTATTTATAGGCATTTAGAACCAGATCTGGGCTCAGATCTGGGCCCAGATCTGGTGGCTCGGCCCAGGTGGCTCGGCCACCTAGGTGGCTCGGCCACCGAGCCACCAGGAGGTGGCTCGGCCACCTAGGTGGTCCGCCCACGCGAGGCGGCACCAGAGGCTGGCTCGGCCATGGCCGACCACCCCAGGTGGGCGGCTTTGGCCGGAGCGCACCCAGGTGGCTTGGCTTGGCCGGCAGCCACCTGAGTGGCTCGGTTTTGGCCGAGAGTACACTCCAGGTTTCCCATGTTTTGTCGTTTTCTGGCTTCGCGGTTTATTCGAACTCTGATTTGTTGACCTTGACTCTGATTTGGCAGTCTGGATCCTGATTTGGCAGTAAATCCGCTTCGGTGTTTAACCTCGTCGCCTCGTTAATCTGCTTCGTCGCATCTCACTTAGCTTCGATGTTGTGGTCTAACGATCATGCTTGGATATATCGCCCGATGGTTCGTTGGTTTGTTGAATCACCGTGCCGAGCTGTGTTAAGGGACCTATAAGCAGTTTTATACGCCTACACCAGTCAAATCCATGTAGTCGCCAAATCTGCATGTATGCTCACAATTGAAGCTCACCTCGCCTGCACGAGTCAAGAGCTGAATTTGCCTGCAAACATCAAGTTGGCTAGACTCACTTGAGTACTTGGCAGCCGCTACGCTGCGTATAGGGATGGGCCTTCCCACTTCCCGCACGACGTGAAGGGAAGGAGCATAGTTGTAAGGACCGTGAAATTTTGATACTAGTTAAAATAATTTTTTGTTATTTTAAAATATTTAAATATAATTTTTAAAGGAGTATTCGTATTTTTCTTGATTTTCTATAATTTTCTATGATTTAAAAATATGATTATATATTTATTTAAATAATTTTGATATTTATAAATTTATTTCGTGCAGTAAAATTTTCTAGAATAAATTTGTTGTGTTGTCGGTACTATTACGTAATATTTTAAATAATATATTGTATTATTAATATTATTACAAATTATTTCATATAATACATAGTATTATTAATTACGTGTTTCTGGTATAATTTATTGTATTATTTTTATTGTTACATATTATCTTTCGAATTAGTATAACTAGTACGTTTTACTGTATACGTAATTGTCCCATAATTATTTGATTTTAAATGTAAGTAAATATATTTTTATTATTAATTATTTTTGTTTAATTATACAATAGGGTATTTTTAAACTATTTCGTATCAAATGTTGTAGAGTTAAAATAATTTTTTATTATTTTAAAATATTCAATTATTATTTTTAAAAGAGTATTCGTATTTTTCTTGATTTTCTATAATTTTCTATGATTTAAAAATATGATTATATATTTATTTAAATAATTTTGATATTTATAAATTTATTTCATGCAGTAAAATTTTCTAGAATAAATTTGTTGTGTTGTCGGTACTATTACGTAATATTTTAAATAATATATTGTATTATTAATATTATTACAAATTATTTCATATAATACATAGTATTATTAATTACGTGTTTCTGGTATAATATATTGTATTATTTTTATTGTTACATATTATCTTTCGAATTAGTATAACTAGTACGTTTTACTGTATACGTAATTGTCCCATAATTATTTGATTTTAAATGTAAGTAAATATATTTTTATTATTAATTATTTTTGTTTAATTATACAATAGGGTATTTTTAAACTATTTCGTATCAAATGTTGTATTAGTTCAATATGTACGTTTTTAATTATAGATAATTATTATGTAATTAGTTTATTTTTTTAAGTACCCGTATTTATTTATTTTAATTAATTTTGTTTTAAAGTAATTAACCCTAACCCTAACCTAATCTCTCTATATATATGTTTCTTTTCTCTTCTTTTCACGTGAGCACCCCCGCCGCCAGACCCTCACTCTCTCTTCGTT
>NC_033797.1:106686281-106689567 GCF_001876935.1 Asparagus officinalis
GTAGCCTCCTCCTCGCGTGCTCAGCCGCTCCTCCACCTCCGACCACAGCAGCATCGCCCTGAGACCTGACCACCGTCCGCCTCCCGCAAGCCGACGTCCCTACCTCCTTCACCTACGCGACCACCACCTCCTCTCGTTGCTGCCTCTCTCCACCGCCGGCCACCTGCCCCACCCCTTCGCGGCCGTCAACAACCCAGATCCGCCTCCCCTCGCCTCTGACCCCCTGTGCCGCCTGACCTCTGCCGCCTTCACAAGCTTTGACAACCTCACCCATCTCCGCCGTCCTCCCTAACTCCAGATCTGCCACCGCAGGCCCCTCCTCGTCCTTCTCCTCGCCATTAACTCCGGTCCTCAGACCGACGCCATCAACTGTCCTGCTCGTAGCCCTACTCTGCTTGAGTTCACCGCCGACCACCACGCTCGAGCCGCTGCTCCGACGATCGCCCCAACCTCCGACGTCCGACGAACCCACCTCGTCGTTGTCCCTCCTCGTGCTTAGTCTCGTCGCCTCTTAGATCTGAACCGCCATCCGCTGCATAGTCGAGATCCCCGCCGACGTCGATCCGTTCGACAAAAACCCGAGGCAAGATCCCGATCCTTGTTTAGTTTCGTTCCAGTTCTTATATTTGTTGTAGATTATTTATGTGCAAGATCCCGATCCTTATTTAGTTTCGTTCCAATCCTTATATTTGTCATAGATTATTTATGTGCAAGATCCCGCTCTCCTTGTTTTGTAGTTTGATTATTTACATTTTTATGAATTATTTGCATAGTTTAATTGTGACGTAATTATCTGCGTGGATTGTTTGGTAAATAATATTTGTTTAAATAATAGATATGTGATAAATAGTATTTTTGGAATAATTATAATAAGTTAAAAGAATTTAATTTAGAGAATTTATAATAATTTAAAAGAATTTATTTTGGAAAATGAATTAGTTTAGATTAATTGTTAAGCGAAATAATTTAAAATGAATTAATTTAGAAAAAGATTATTTTCTGATTATGTAGCTGCTGTTTATGATTTATAATTCTTATTTTGATTATTTGATATGCTATGATATTATTGCATATGATTAGTCGCATTGATTGTTCCATGTTGTGATTGAGAAACATTAGGAGTTTATGACTATAGTGACATGTATGACACAGTTAGGATCTAGAACCTCGTGTGTAGTTGACCTGGAATTACGAGAATTGGGATGAGAAGTCTTGGTCCATGTGAGTGGTTGAGATGTGGTTGTATTCCGGGCTCGCGCTGGTGAAGTTTGTGTAGTCACCGGGGTGGGTCCGAGGAGATGTGATATGTGATTGTTGATGTATATTCCAGGCTCACGCCGGTGAAGTTTGTGTAGTCACCGGGGTGGGTCTGATGATTTGAGATATTTGTGTATTCCGGGCTCGCGCCGGTGAAGTTTGTGTAGTCACCGGGGTGGGTCTGAGGAGTTGGGATTTGTGATTGTGGTTGTATTCCGGGCTCGCGCTGGTGAAGTTTGTGTAGTCACCGGGGTGGGTCCGAGGAGTTGTGATATGTGATTGTTGATTATTTCCAGGCTCGCACCAACGATATTTGTTTGGATTATTTCGCTCGACGTACTACGTCTCGAGTTGTAGATTTTTAAGTATTAATTCCATCTATTGTATGATCTTGTTGCTTGGATGATTAGACTGATCGCTAGCTGCATGTTTTCGTTACCCGATTGATTTACAGATTCTTATGGTTATCATGTGGATTGTATGTTGATTTTGTTAGATTACCAGTTGCACGTCCTTTTGTTATTTCGGTTTTCGTATCGTTTTCCGCTTGTGTTTTCGATCATTCTATGTCTTTGTGGGGTCGGGTCTTGCCGTGCGTCATGCACCTGACGTACACCTTTTTTCTCTGGTGTACGTCAGACTTAGAGGAAGAACAGTTCAACAGGAGCCAGAAGATTCTCAGCAGGAGTGCCTTGTAGATGAAGCAGAAGAAGAAGCCGAAGATTAGTTATTCCCTCCAGTTGTTCGATGGTCTTAGCTTATTTTTGTAGTTCTTTCTTTTCAGTGATCGATGTATTTTTGTATCTCCTCAGCATTCATTTGTTTAGTTTTGTATAAGGGTATGTTGGACCCATATTTTCATGTCTGGGATGATTCACCATTGATGATATGTCTATTTTTATTCTGGGTTGTCTTTATATTCTTGCTATGTGTGATCGGGACCTGTGACTTCGTGTTGTTTTTATTTCCAGACGCTTAGCGTATTAGATTGAGAAGACGGGGTCTAGCACTTATCTCTTCTCAGTCTAATACGTCGCGGGCTTGCTCGCGTCCCGATTCCCTGGTATTTTGGGAAGCGGGGCGTGACAGGTTTTTTTGGTGGCCCATGCAGGTCACGGTCCCGAGTCCACACTAGTAAGAATATAGTAGACAATTTAGATACATATCATATTTCATCCGTGAGACTATTCGTGAGCCTTATCCCATTTTCTTGATAGATTTCGTTTCGTCCCTATCTTATTATTTTTGACTCCGGAACTTTCTGCTATTTCTTGTCTCGTAACTTCCCATTGTTCCTTGTTTCTTGTCTCATCTACTTATGGATATCGTTCTATATCTGTCCTTGGGTTTAATTCCGAGGACGGAATTTGTTTTAAGGGGGGTAGAATGTAAGGACCGTGAAATTTTGATACTAGTTAAAATAATTTTTTGTTATTTTAAAATATTTAAATATAATTTTTAAAGGAGTATTCGTATTTTTCTTGATTTTCTATAATTTTCTATGATTTAAAAATATGATTATATATTTATTTAAATAATTTTGATATTTATAAATTTATTTCATGCAGTAAAATTTTCTAGAATAAATTTGTTGTGTTGTCGGTACTATTACGTAATATTTTAAATAATATATTGTATTATTAATATTATTACAAATTATTTCATATAATACATAGTATTATTAATTACGTGTTTCTGGTATAATATATTGTATTATTTTTATTGTTACATATTATCTTTCGAATTAGTATAACTAGTACGTTTTACTGTATACGTAATTGTCCCATAATTATTTGATTTTAAATGTAAGTAAATATATTTTTATTATTAATTATTTTTGTTTAATTATACAATAGGGTATTTTTAAACTATTTCGTATCAAATGTTGTATTAGTTCAATATGTACGTTTTTAATTATAGATAATTATTATGTAATTAGTTTATTTTTTTAAATACCCATAACTATTTATTTTAATTTAAATACCCAACCCTAACCCTAATATAATATATATATATATGTGTGTTTAAC
>NC_033797.1:106694553-106768589 GCF_001876935.1 Asparagus officinalis
GAGCCCCGCGGCCAACCCCCTCCGCCTCAGCCGCCTGAACAACCCGCCGCTCGCCTCCGCCTCCAAGACCGCCGACGACGCCGCTCCAGCTCCGACCCCGCACCACCTGAGCACCGCCACCCATCTCCTTCCTCCACCAGCTCGACGCCCTGCACCCTCAGCCTCTATCAGATCCACCGCCTGCAACCAGCCCTTCCCGAGCTCCGCCTCCAGAACCTCTCGCCGCTGCTACCTGCAGACCCGCCGCCCCTGTCCTTGGCCGCTTCTTCCTCCTCTCAGCACCTTCAGCCTCGAGTACCACCTCTCCCCTCCTGTCAGTCCCAAAGAGAACTCCGCCAGACGTCGCCTCAACCCCTGCTCAGCTACCCTCCGACCAACGGGACGAACACCCCCGCTCGACCTCCGCCACCCTTTAGTCCAGATCCGCACCGCTCGCCGTCCTCCGCCTCCGACCACAGCTGCATCGCCGGCAAGCCCCTCGCAGTCAGATCTCCCCGCCTGAACCTCGTTGTCGTTCAGTTTCCCTGCCCAGATCCAGCGAGCCGCCAGATCCCTCAACTCCGGCGAGCCACGCCGACAGCCCCCTCTACGTCGTAGGCAAGATTCCGCTCTCCCGTTTCGTAGTTTGATTATTTACATTTTTTTATGAATTATTTGCATAGTTTAATTGTGACGTATTTATCTGCGTGGGTTGTTTAGTGAAAAATATTGATTTACATAATGGATATGTGATAAATGACATTTTCAGAATAATTATAATGAATTAAAAGAATTTAGTTCGACATTAGAATCATTTTTAGATAATTATAATAATTTAAAAGAATTTATTTTGGAAAATGAATTAGTTTAGATTAATTGTTAAGCAAAATAATTTAAAATGAATTAATTCAGAAAAAGATTATTTTCTGATTATGTAGATGTTGTTTATGATTTATAATTCTTATTTTGATTATCTGAAATATTATGATATTATTACACATGATTAGTTGCATTGATTGATTGCTCCATGTTGTGATTGAGAATCATTAGGAGTTCATGACTATAGTGACATGTATGACACAGTTAGAATCTAGAATCTCGTGTGTAGTTGACCTGAAATTACGAGAATTAGGATGAGAAGTCTTGGTCCATGTGAGTGGTTGGGATTGTTGATGTATATTCCGGGCTCGCGCTGGTGAAGTTTGTGTAGTCAGTTACCTGAGGATATGAGCGTTGGCTTTGTGTGAGATAGTGACCAGTGAGTTATGATAGGATGGCTAGTTGTATTTCTTTCCATACATAGATCGGGTTAATATTTAATTATTTACAATTTGAGACATATGGTATATACATGAGGGTTTCCTTGTTTGGATTATTTCGCTCGACGTACTACGTCTCTTGTTGTAGATTTTTAAGTATTAATTCTATCTATTGTATGATCTTGTTGCTTGGGTGGTTTCTGATCGCTAGCTGCATGTTTTCATTACCCGATTGATTTACGGATTCTTATGGTTATCATGTGGATTGCATGTTGATTTTGTTAGATTACCAGTTGCACGTTCTTTTGTTATTTCGGTTTTCGTATCGTTTTCCGCTTTGTGTTTTCGATCATTCTATGTCTTTGTGGGGTCGGGTCTTGCCGTGCGTCATGCACCTGACGTACACCTTTTTTCTCTGGTGTACGTCAGACTTAGAGGAAGAACAGTTCAACAGGAGCCAGAAGATTCTCAGCAGGAGTGCCTTGTAGATGAAGCAGAAGAAGAAGCCGAAGATTAGTTATTCCCTCCAGTTGTTCGATGGTCTTAGCTTATTTTTGTAGTTCTTTCTTTTCAGTGATCGATGTATTTTTGTATCTCCTCAGCATTCATTTGTTCAGTTTTGTATAAGGGTATGTTGGACCCATATTTTCATGTCTGGGATGATTCACCATTGATGATATGTCTATTTTTATTATATTCTTGTTATGTGTGATCGGGGACCTGTGACTTCGTGTTGTTTTTATTTCCAGACGCTTAGCGTATTAGATTGAGAAGACGGGGTCTAGCACTTATCTCTCATCAGTCTAATACGTCGCGGGCTTGCTCGCGTCCCGATTCCCTGGTATTTTGGGAAGCGGGGCGTGACAATAGTACTTCGAGCCCATCAAGTAGCTGCTCATAGTACGAGTGACCGGTCAGTCGCCAAGTCCGCCTGCAGGAAGCTCGCCTCGCCTGCACGAGTCAATAGCTGAATCCGCCTACAAACGGCAAGTTGGCTAAACCCACTCGGGTACTGGGCAGCCGCTATCCCACGTACAAGGAGGGGCCATCCCACTCCTCACGACGTGAAGGGAGGGAATATAGTACTCCGAGCCCATCAAGCAGCCGCTCACGGTACAAATAAAAGGCATGGTATCTCCCAACAATACATGGTCATATCCCATGATTCAAGGAGTGGCCACGTTGTCTCTCCTCTATTTAAGAACCTCTCCTGGCTTCAGAAAAGAGGTTCGCTCATAGTTAATTGATTAATTCAATCAAGTAACTGAACCACTAGCTCTCGACTCTCAATTGAGTTGATGACAAGCTCTTTGCATAATCTTTGTACTGTAGCATCTTCTCCCAATTTCGGGTCCTGATCGTCGTCGAACTCGGAGACTCGAACTCTACCGACTCGAGCTTCTACTGCATACTGAAGCTCACCAGCAACCTCGGTCGAATCATTCAAGGGAAGCAGACTTAGTGCAAGAACCGAGCGAAGCATCCTGTAGTTACCGAAAGTCCCCACGTTAAACAAGGAAGGCATTCCCTCCGTTTCTATTGTAATTTTGATTCATTAGTTTGTAATAAGCTATTCTTATAAATACAAACAAAATCCCTGTTTCGAAAGATCAAAATTCACACCTATAGAAGATGGCAACCACAGTGGGAGAAACTGTTTCTTCAACCGAAATGGTGGTAGCTCAATTCGACGAGATTGCTGTTGGGACGACTATGGAGTCCCTAGAAATCGAGTTCGACCAAGCTAGGTATGAAGAGTACTTGTCTTCTTCCTTCTCGGGTGGTGATGCATCCCGCAAACGCCACAGAGTCGTGTATAGAGGCCGACCTCAAACGGTCAAAGCCTCCGCGCCGGGAGACTCTATCCAAGTCTCGCCGGGGAAGCCCACTCCCTCCAAATCGATCAAAGCCAAGCCAAAGGTTGAGAGCACGAGGTGAAAGACTTCCAGATGGGTCACTAAATGGCCCTCATAGACACTCGCCCAGGAGGAAACTGTGGTTCATTCTGGCACAGACCATGCCGCCGCAATCCGCATGGACGCTCCTCTCTCCAGAAGAGCTCGCCAGCGGCAATGACAGACCCTCGCCCGACAGGAGGCCCGAGCCTTCATCTCATATGACGGCCTGAACTATTACCCAGGTTCAAAGAGTGTAAGACGAAGGGGCAACTCACCCGGCACTGGAAGGCTCTCTAAATCAGGCGCAGCAACCAAGATGGACGGGACCGCCCGCTCGGGTGGACTTCGCTTCTCAGGTCACATCCCTGATGCGAACAGACCACCCCGAACGAGCGAGCCTACCCGAGTAGGTGAGCCTCACCACGGTCACTCGACGGATAAGTGTAACGAGTGAGAGAGCCTTGACTACAAAGGCAAAGCAGTAGCCGATACCTCGCAAACTCGCCTGTGTGAGCAAAGGGTTGAGTTTCGCCTGCATGCTGGAGTTCACCCAAGTGCGAAGACTCGCCTACCAAGGCAAACTCTCTCAACTCCAACACTTAACCATTCCACCCGGTGTACACCAGGTAGTGCATCCAAAACTTTCTCGTGCGATCATTCGGGCGATCTTTCTGATGTTGGGGGTTGTCGCCAACCACCCGCAGAAGACCTCCGGGGTTACCTAACTTGCAAATGCACCATACATGAGGTGAATCCTCAGTGCCACTACGAAAGGCTTATCCAAATAGTACTCGCCGACTGCCAATGTATAGGAACGGCGAAACCTTCGATGTTCGAGAGGCTTTCTTAACGGCCTTCCCGACCAAGACCTTCTCGTCGAAGATATCGTCACCAAAAAGGACGCGCCGCCGATGATCTAGAGCTCCCGTCCGCTACAATCAACATGACGGACAGGGGTAAGGCTGTGCTTTCTGGTTCTCCGGATTCGGACTCCTTCCTGGGGCCTAATCCTCCACTTGTTCGACGTGGGCAAGATGGTATATACTAACGTACCCACAGTCGTACAGGGGTGAGCATTAGGTTCGATTACTCAACTTTAGCAGCTCTCTCTGACGAAGGGGACGAGGCTTGCTTAGCGACAGCCACGTCCCAAACATCGCACTCAAGTCAGGACGCACTAGCAAGGGTATACATGGCTGAACCCACTCCTGAACAAATGGTGGCCCAAAAATTCGAAGAACAACAGGCGACCATCAACTCCTTAAGGGAAATGTTGGAGCAGCTTCTGAACAAGAAGAAGAAGAAGAAAAGAACCCAGCACATCTTACCGCGGCAGATGGGGAGTAAGGAATGAATACCTCCCCATCGTCCGACGACTAAAACGGAGGATAATATTGGCCTATAATCTGATTACTCTTCCAAGACATCGCTAGGGACATCGCATACTGGGGGTAGCGCCCGTGACAAGAGGCTCGATGAGTTCCAAAGCCAACTCAACGCTTTAAAACTCTAGCAGAACATGAACAAGCTGGGGGTGGTCCAACCCTATCCGGTTGAGTGGGATACAGTCCCGTACCCAGCAAAGTTCAAGACCATCAGTTTGGTGCAATTTGATGTTAAGGGCTCACCCTCGCAACACATTTATTACTTCATGGCTCAGACCGGATTCCTTACGGGGAATGACGCTATTCTTACCCGGTTATTCATAGGCACCCTCAAAGGGGTAGCATTTGAATGGTTCCGCAAGTTAGAACCCGGCTCTATCAAGTCATGGGCCGATGCAGAAAGACTCTTCTTGGCCCGCTTCTTCGATGACGACACGAAGGTGTCGATGGCCACCCTTCTCGCCGAAAGCAGCGAAAATCGGAATCGGTCAACGACTTCGTGAAAAGATTCAGAAACCGATCGGTCCACTGTCGGGACCAAGTTTTTGAATCCACATTGATCGAAATGTGCCACAATAATCTCTCAATCCACATTCTGTCTAAGGTCGGAGAGGTGGAAACCCGGACCTAGAAAGAACTTATTCGTCAAGGCGAGCAAGTGGAAAACATGATCAAAAGGCTAGAAGCCGAGGAGCCACAGCCCAAGAAGGGAGCCTTGGAGCTGACCGTGCCAAAGAATCCCCCATGAACAAGAGGAAAAGAGATCATGACCGTCGATTCCGCCCCGGCATCCAAAACTGCTCAAAGGCCGAAGCCTAGGCAGTTCGAGCAATGCCCTCCAAGGCAATACGACTTCAGGGAAGACCAAGTGGTGGCGACATTCGATACTCTACTCAAGAGCAATCGAATTAAATTACCGGAGGTCACAAAGCCTGAAGAGGTGAACAAAACCAATGACCCGGGTTATTGTGCCTATCACCGATTCCTTGGCCACCACACCTCTAAGTGTTACATCCTTAAGGATAAGCTCCAGGCCCTCTACGATGCAGGAGTCCTGAAGAAGGAGAAGGTACAAAAGCAGGTGATCACGAATATGATCACCTTGAGTTTTGGGACAGATCTCCCGGAGGTTCAGGCTCCGGCAGGGGTAATTCCTATCCCCCAAGGCAGTCTTGAAGATCACTAATGACGACCCTCACAACCAACGAGGAAAAGGTTTAGTACCCCAGACTTTGCCATCGGATCAGGTGATGTGGGTCCACCCAGACCTCCTCAGTGACGAACAGTAGACTGCAGAGCCCTCCAGGAAGACCAAAGGTAAACCTTGCAATGCCATCTCCGCCATGCCAGATGGAGACCAGACTACAGTATCTACCTTCACGGACTCCGAGGAGGAAACCACTGTTAGACCCTAGAGGGGGGGTGATTAGGGTCTTATGCTAATCTAATCCGATTAAATGCCAATTAAAACTAATTAATAAGTTATCCTAGCAAGTATAAAATACAACAAGATACGTAAGCTAGGATAAGCAATATGAACAAATGAATATATCCTATCAATGAGATATTACAAATATATGAGCAAGGATATATGAACTAACACAAGGGTAAAATAAACAATCTACACAAGTGATAGGGTAATATGATGAGCAATACACAAATGCGATATAAAATATGAAAACAAGAATAAGAACGCCAATGCAATCACAAACAAAACTATATGTTTACGAGGTTCGGTCCCCACGACCTACGTCCCCACTCCTCACCTCGAGGAGATCTCCACTATCACAACCGGGTTTTCAACGTTCACCCGAACAACGTTTACACCTCACAATACAATCACTATGCAATCACACCTCACACACTAAGTGTTGGTCCTAGCCCGTGTCCTTCTCCTCAAGTGCTCGGTTACAACCTCTCCCTAGGCACGTCAACCAACGCCACTCCTCTTAGATTCGACCCCGTCTCTCACCACACACTTCTCTCGGTGTACAAGTGTATTACAAGTGAATCCTCACAATTAAGCACAATATAATAAATGATTGTTCTCTCTAATAAGGTGAGAACTCAATTAAGCACAACTCTTAGTCACAAACCCACAATCCCAAATTATACTATGAATGTAAATACAATAAGCTCAATAGGTTGTGTGTGAACAAAGAGTATCGCTTAAGAACAATGATAATCAAACAAGTATATAAATGTAAAGCTAGAGTTTGAGTTTAGAAAACTTCTCAAGATCTCAAGAGTGGAGGGAGAAGAGTTGGATGCCCAAACACCAATAGATGATCTCCTCAAGCTCTTGTTGAATTGAATCACAAAACCGAAACACTCAAATGCTTAAAAGCTTCTTAAAACAAACTTAAACAAACACTAAATAAGTTTAAACCCTTGTTAAACTATTTTAAAACATTCTCTTGAAACTTTGAAAGATGACAGCAATGGGGTATTTATACCCTCTCAAAACTCAGCCAAAAACCCAAACAAAATGACCAAAAGGCCCAAAACAGAAGTTCTACAACGGCTAGAAAAAATAGTCGTTGGGAGACCTGACAACGATTCCGACCGACCCGAAAATCCGGTCGACCGCGAACAACCTTGAAAATCCAGAAAACAAGCGGAGCCATCATCGGTCGACCGGCGCGGTCAACCGATATAGAAATCGAAATTTCGGTCGACCGTACCGGTCGACCGACGACTCTCTGGAAAACTACTGAGAAATGATCATTTGACCGGTCGACCGTACCGGTCGACCGAAAACTGACATCCTAAAAAAACAAAGCTGATTTTAAAACACTGTTTAAAAATATCAAATAAATTCCAAAAAAATATAAAACTTTGGGGAATGATTGTAGACATGATAATAAACATGCTACAATGACTGGTTATCAAAAAGGACTTCCCAAATGAAAAATATCATCATTTTATAAAATAGTCCAAAACATGGAAAATAGTGAGAATACTTGAATTTTGATGTTTTGACGATATAACCACTTTTGAAAACTTTGTAAAATGTTTTTATAGGACTTATAAAACATGTTATAACTGATATTGAAAGTCTCAACTAAGAATACAATATTTTCACAATACAATAGAAAATTGAAACCTATGAGTATGTATATGAAATATATTGTGTTTCATATCTAAGTAGATAAACCAAATCACAATAATAATATGAAACATGTAATTTCATTTTATAAACATGAAAACTAAAACTTGTGTTGTAATATATGGTGACTACATTATATTACAAGGAAACCAATAAAATGTGTGTGTATAGATAATTGAGCTTAGAGTACTTAACACACATAATATAAATCCTAAACTACATTACCCAAGCAATCTTGATCTTCAATAAGCTTGACTTGGTAAACTTGCGGATTAACTTGAATTGTTGTATAGGCTTCAATCCGACATTCCGCCAACCTCCTTTGGATATCATCGTTGAAGCTCTATTCCATCCATCCTCCAACACGTTGTTTGCCTAGAATAAATACGAAAACACAAACACTAGACAAACAACA
The DNA here is from genome assembly GCF_001876935.1 of Asparagus officinalis. NCBI lineage: Eukaryota > Viridiplantae > Streptophyta > Magnoliopsida > Asparagales > Asparagaceae > Asparagus > Asparagus officinalis. The sequence continues at coordinate 106,702,599 of NC_033797.1, forward strand.
TTAGTAATAAATTGTTTGTTAAACATCATCAAAACAAGAAGGCCAACAACCACCATCCTCGCCACAAAGCAGGGAAGGAATTCGCAAAAGAATACCCTACGAGGGCGGAGAACCCGGTAGGACCTCCTACGAGGCCAGCGGCAGCAACCCCTCTAGATCTAGACAGGCCGAGCTCGAGTAATCATCCTTTCCGATTCAATGTGCTCGCGCAACTAAAGAGCATCCCCGCACGAATTACCATGTATGACCTCCTGCGGCTATCTAGGCCTACCCGAGAAGCCCTACAAGAGGCATTGGCCGACTCGGAAGTCTTCTCCACCCACGTCGTGAGGGAAGAAGACACGGGACGGGAACATGTGATGTGCTGTCAGACCACCGAGAGGCGCGTCCCTTGCATCACATTCACTCCTGAGGACATGCTCATCAAAACACCTCTCATGATCGACCACTGTACTTTACGGGGTACATCAGTTCCTCAAAAGTGGATCGAATTCAAGTCGACCCGGGGTCTGCGCTAAGCATCATACCCCTGAAGTTGATCAAACACCTGGGGATACCCCCGAAACATCTATCCACGACTACCATGACTATCTTTGGCTTCAATGCCACTGGGACTCGGCTGCTCGGCAAGATCCGTCTAAAGTGTCAAATAGGCGACATGAAGACAGAGGTGACCTGCTACGTCATAGACTCTGAGCCATCCTACAACGTGGTCTTAAGATGTCCATGGATCCATAGCAACTGAATAGTCCCGTCCACATTACACCAATGCTTGAAGTATGTGGATGATTACGAGCAAGTGAAAACGATAGTGGCTGACAAACAACCCTTCAAGGGCGTCGAGAACTACTTCACGGACTCTCTACTATACCAGGACCCCGATGAGCCATCAATCGAGGAGCTTGAGAGCGGCAACGAAGCAGATAGCGAGCCCGAATATGGTGACAACCTGGTCCTGAACGATTTCGAATCAATTGTAATCGGCTACGAAAATCACAATGTAACCGACGCTGTTCAAGCGGAGGAGATTATCGTGAATGAAAAGTTCAACTTTGCTTATTTATTGTCTTGCTTAACGTCCGAGGATGATGCATCTAACGACCTAATGTCGAAGCTCTATAACGATCACTCCCTGCACTTTCCTATATGCTCGTCGTATGTCACGAAGGCACAGGCGATCAAGTCTTCACAAGCGGTACTTGTCGTACCGGCCCGGGATAACTATCAGAAGGATATTATCTTCGGACGAATCGATCACCCCTTGCGCACGTTATGGGACGAGTTTGAAGATGAAGACCCCGCGCCTCAGTTATCGCAGTACAGCCAAATCGCAAAGCGCATAATGAGCAACATGGGGTACGACCTCACTCGCCCAGAGGGCCTGAATTACGGCCGAGGGCGCAAGACGGTCGTCTGACCTGCTTACGTACCTAAAGTCAAACCCTCAAATTACTTCAACAGGACTCGGAGAGGTTTAGGCTATTCCTCTTCCTCATCGGATTTGTTCTGTTATGTTAACGAGGACTCCGACTATGCGTGTTCGGGGGATCGATCTTCGACAACCTCAGCGTAGGACTCAGACGTCAGCACAGGAGACTTGTTCGACAACCTTATAATCAACATAGCTGCAATTGATCCTACTGAAATGGCAGGGGACGGACAGGTCCCGATTTATGACTAGAGATGGGACCGCCACGTCAACGCTCAGTAGAATAGTCGCTTCGAGCAACGTGAACCGCCGACCGAAGACAAAATCCTCCAAGTGAACATGGGTGATGAGACTAATCCCAAGCCCATATTCATCAGTGGTAGTCTACCTCCCTGAGAGAAAGAAGATCTCATTGCCCTCATACGGGAATACATTGACGTCTTCGCATGGAATTACGAGGACATGCCCGGCCTCAATCCACGGGTCGCCATGCATCGTCATCATCAGCTCAGACGCCAAACCAGTCAAACAGTAGTAGAGGTGGTTTCGTCCACAGATCATGGAGTCAATCGAGGCCGAAGTGAAGAAACTGATCGAATCCGGCTTCATCAGAGAGGAACAGCACCCTGACTGGGTAGTCAATATTATTCCAGTCCTGAAGAAGAACGGTAAGATTTGCATCTACATTGACTTCAGGGATCTCAATGCTGTGTGCTCTAAGGACTAGTTTCTTTTGCCCATCACGGACGTCATCATTGATAACACGTGTGGGTTTGAGAGGATGTTCTTCATGAATGGGTTCTCAGGGTATAATCAAATCAAAATGCACCCCAAGGATGAAAAACACACTTCATTTAGGACTCCCATGGGGGTGTACTACTACACAATCATGCCTTTTAGACTAAAAAATGCCGACACAACCTACCAACATGCCATGAGCACGATCTTTCAAGATTACCTGTGAAAGACGGTCGAGTGCTATGTAGACGATTTGGTCGTGAAGAGTCACTATAAAGATGTCCACCTCCAAGACTTGAGGGTGATGTTCGAACTCATGAGGAATCATCAACTCAAGATGAATCCTACGAAGTCGTTCTTAGGGATGTCTAGCGGCAAATTCCTTGGTTTCATCGTCACGATGAAAGGAATCCGGATTGACCCAGACAAGGTACGAGCTATTCAGGAGCTTCAGCCACCCTGAAACCTCAAGGAACCGAGAGGCCTTCTGGGACGACTGGCTTACATCCGGAGGTTCATTTCAAATCTTTCGGGCAAATATCAACCCTTCTCTAAACTAATGAAGAAAGGTACTTCCTTCATATGGGACGAGCCTTGCCAACAGGCCTTTGAGGAGATTAAAGCTTATCTCTCGAATCCGCCTGTCCTCGTGGCTCCAATCTCAAGAAGGCCATTCCTCATCTACATACAGGCTATGGAGCATTCGTTCGGCGCTCTCTTGGCGCAAAATAACGATGCCGGCCACGAGCAGGGCATCTACTACTTAAGTAGGACCCTACAGGGTGCCGAACGACGATACCCTATGGTCGAAAAGGAGTGTTTAGCCGTAGTATTCGCCATCCAAAAGATGCGATACTACCTGGTTGGCCAAACCATCCACGTTATTTCCCGGATGAACCCCATCCGAGTCTTCATGACGTAGCCAGCAGCCTTAAACTAGCGTTTGGCTAGATGGGCGCTCTTACTGTCTCAATACGACATCCACTTCATGCCACAGAAGTCGGTCAAAGGACAGGTTATCTATGACCTTATGGCTAGTCATTCGCTAGGGGCGAAGACCGACCTATTCGAAGACTTGCCAGATGAACCCCCCGAGGTCAACACAACTTCTTCACCGGAGGTTTGGCAGATGTTCTTTGACGGCGCATCTCGCGTCGGCATAAGCGGATCTATCATTGCAGGAGTGGGGGTGGTCCTCACTTCCCCACATAATCACGTATTGCCCTGTGCCTTTTCGTTAACGGAGCCATGCACCAAAAATGTAGCTGAGTACAACGCGTTACTCATTAGACTCGAGTTGGCAAGAGAGTTAGAGATAAAACATCTCGAAGCCTATGATGACTCTCAGCTAATTGTCAAGCAGATGACAGGGGAGTACGAAGTTAGAAACGACGACATGATCCCGCTTCACAAAGCAGCTACCAAGCTGGTGTAATCATTCGAAAGTTTCCGCATCGAGCATGTGCTTCGTTCTAAGAACACGCACACGGACGCCCTCTCATCCTTGGTGGCTAACTTAGCCCAACCACTAGAGACGACTCAATGGGTCATCATTGTAAGCCGAAGGCTCTTTCGACTAAAGGACGTTTCAGAAGCGAACGCCACTCATCAAGTTTCGGATCAGCCCGACCTGAAAGATTAGCATCTCCCGATCATCGATTATGTCCTGTATGGCATGCTGCCCGAAGACGCTAGGGAGCGAGAGTCTGTCCATCGACGTGCCTCAAGGTTCTACTACGATTCGACTACAAAGGCGTTGTATCGAAGGTCATATGACGGCTTGTTACTTCAATGTCTTTCAAGGATAGAAGCACGAGAGGCTCTGCACGAAGCCCATGACGGCACTTGCAGAGCTCACCAGCCCAGACCTAAGCTTTGGGATCGATTGCGGAGGATAGGCTACTTCTGGCTTGGGATGGTCAGCAACGCGGTTGCTTACGCAAAATGTTGCCATGCGTACCAAATCCACGCTAACTACCTGCATTAACCTCCTAAAGACCTGCACCCGACAACGGCGTCTTGGCCCTTCGAAGCATGGGGGATGGACATCATCGAACCAATATCTCCACTGTCAGCGAGAGGTCATCACTTCATCCTCGCAATCACCGACTATTTCTATAAATGGGCCGAAGTCGTCCCCTTAAGAGAAGTCAAGACCAATGATGTGATTAAGTTCATCAAACATCATGTCATGTACCGATATGGTGTACCTCGACGTATCATCCATGACAACGGCACATAATTCGTTAGTCATGCGTTCACCCGGTTTTATGATAAATTCCGGATACAGAACCTTTCCTCCACGACCTACAACCCTTTGGCGAACGGCTTGGCCGAGGCCTTCAACAAAACAATCATTAAGATCTTAACCAAGTTGACTTCTAACAATAAGCGCGATTGGAATGAGAAGCTGGGCGAGAGCTTATGGTTGTATCGTACGACGGTTCGTACACCGACTGGCAACACGCCTTATTCATTGGTATATGGTTGTGAAGCCGTGTTACCATTAGAGATTCAAATTCCATCCCTCCGTGTAGCCCTAGCTACGAGGATGATGACCAAGGACAATCATCAATGACGCCTCGCGGAACTTGAAGCGTTGGATGACAGACGTCTGGAAGCTCAACAACACATTGAGTTCTATCAAGCCCGAATGGCCAAGGCTTTCGACAAGATAGTCAAGCGTCGATCCTTTAAGGAGGGAGAATTGGTACTCGCCGTCCGGCGACCGATGATCCTCACTTCCAAAAAGAAGGGTAAATTTTAGTCCAAATGGGAAGGACCGTTCATGGTAGAGACAGTCTATTCGAATGGATCCTATCACCTCGTCAAATCGAACGGCGACAAGATCATGATGCCTATCAACGGTAAGTTCTTGAAGAAGTACTACCCTTAATTTTTCTTCAAACTCCTACTGGTGCAAGAGTATAAACTACCCTACCAACTCAGCCTAAGTAGCAACCTACCATGCGACTTGTTGCTACTTCGGTCAATAGTCACACTCCTACATCCCTGAACTACCTGGCCTATTCTGGATATCCTAATATTCTCTTAGAATAACCGATGGGTAGCAGCCTACTATGCGACGGCTCCTACAGCAATTGATCGTCACATTCCTACATCCCTGAACAATTCGGTTATCATTCACGTCATCGTCCTCCCGGACGACGATGATTATCAAGGGCGGCTCAACAGGCGACATGTCTCTACTGTCCCCTCAGATAGCAACTCGCCAAATGGCAAGTCATTGTTGGGGTCTTCAGCTAGTCGCATGTACGAGCAACTTTCCTTTGTTTCAAGCTAAGTGTTACCCTCTCGGTTTCGTCTTAGCTACAACGCGAAAGTCAGGGTTAACCCGACCCCACGCTGCGAACAACCAAAAGCAGAAAGGGGATCCTAGCGACTAAGTCCAGGATAGATTCGTCGAAGGCTCGCCACAAGCGATAAGCAGCATTGGCGAGTCCAACACACACAAGCGATAAGCAGCATTGGCGAGTCCAACACAGTGGCTATCAAGGACTAACCAATAGTCCTAAGCGCAGAACAAACACAGGAAAAAACTGTGCATGCAAAGCAGTAAATAAACAAAAGCGTAAGAGGCCATTACGGGCCAAAATTACTGACATAAAGTTTTAAACTATGATGCATCAAGCATCAACAAAATTACAAAATAGTGTCTAACAATAAGAAAGAGGCGCTACATAAGCTTCAGCAGGCTGAAAGCGTCGATCTCGGCCTTAACTGCCGCAAGATCCGCCGCACGTCTAGCTTTGCGCTACATAAGCTTCAGCAGGCTGAAAGCGTCGATCTCGGCCTTAACTGCCGCAAGATCCGTCTAGCTTTAGCCCTCTCCTCCTGCCATTGCAGGAGCCTGGCGAGAGCAGCCTCGCCATCTTCCTCCTTTTGACGAAGGAGTTGGAGCGTCCTCGCCTCCGTCTCGACGCTACGACCGACCCGCATCTTCTCACGCTCCAGCCTTTTCAATTTCTCCTCTACCTTGAGGGATTCGGCATCCATGAAAATGGCGGCATCCAGGTAGGCATCCATCTTCACCGGAATAGCGCGATGCTACCTATGCAGGCGCTTGAGCAGGGCCTCCTACCTTGAGATTTGCCTGGCCAAGTCTTCGCGTTCGAGCAGAACGCTCATCGCTAAAGGCTTCGGTTCTAAGTCGGCGTGTACCAGGCCCTGCAAACGGTACATCAACTCCTCCAAATGGTAGAGCTCTCGTTCACACCGCCTGGCGAGACGAGGACCGCCCACACGGCTGATCTCCTCTAGGCTCTCCTCCACAAAAGGGAGTGTGTCATAGTACCGCCCAGCGCCCTCACTGACGACGGTAGCCGCCCTGCGCATGGCGCCCTCTAACTTCTGGAAGAGGGCAAACACTGGGCTAAGCGTTAGAACTGGAGTGGAGGATTCTTGGGTCGAACCCACGGGAGAAGACTGCGCTGCATGGACGACGGCAACAGTGGAGGAGGAGCCAACGCCCTCACCCTCGAAGACACCGGAATTGGAGTTAGGGGCCATTGATCAGAGAGAGTTTTTCTTTTTAGAAGTTCTCTTTCGGCAAATTTTCGTAAGCACTAGAACTCTATCGAAGAGACAACGGATGCATTATATAGCCAAAAAATGAACGGCTAGGATTCGCTACCTCAAATGGATCGAACAACCCAAATCTCTAGCAGAGCTTCGGGTTCGAGGCCCATAAAAGCTTCGCCATTGGGACTCCAAACCGATCGTTTGGATTGAGCGCGGAAGGCGAAGTATCCCGTCACTTCGCAATTAATGAGCACTAACGCACCCACAGCGCCTTAGCAGGCAAGCATTTGGGTCCGCAGGCAGACGCATGGTACAAATTCGCCTGAGCTTAAATTTTTGCCTGCAGCACAAATTTGTCGTCGCTTAAATTTTTAGCTTGCAGCACGAACTCGCCAGCACTCGAGTTTCGCCTGCAGCGCAAACTCACCAGGACTCGTGTTTCGCTTGCAGCACAAAACTCACCACCAGCTTAAGTCTCAAACTCGTCGGTTCGCCTTTAGCATACACTCACCCCGGCCTGAGCTTCGCTTGAGGCATGAAATCACCGGTAGTTGAGTCTACCTGTTACATGAACAAGACGCTGTATGGCGACACAATAAAATATGAAAAGAATATGTGCACAACGAGAAAGTGCAAACTTCATTGGATGCTTCTAGACAGTACATTTGAACAAAGTTATGACTTTACAACCAAGAGAGTCATAACATTACATTCAAGAAGCAAAACATGAAACAGAACATCTTGAATCTACTCCTATCCTACGGGTTTATTCTAGGAGTTTGAAAGATTCAAGCTTGGCTCTGACTGCGGCTATCTTCTCCGCATGCATGGTGCGAGCTTTGTTCTCTACCTCCTGCTGGACCCGCACCTCGAAAGAAGCGTTAGCGATGGCATCCTCCTGAACCAGCAGTGGAAGATTACGCCTCTCTCTGGCAAGATCGCCTTGCACCGCCTCGCTTTGAATGCGTAGGCCTGTCAAGACTAATTCCCCCTCGGCATGTGGAATCGCACCTAAAATGATCGAAGAAGCGACAGATTCCATGTCAGATTGCAATAAGCGGTACCGAAGATCCAGATGATCAATAAGGGCCCCTTTGTCCTCTGTGTCTCGCCTTCGGCACTCTTGTTGCCATGCGGCGTGACGACGAACTGGAGCCAAGAATAGCTTCACTTTGGACTCCAAATCCGCATGTCGCAAGTCCTCCAGTTACGTCAGGAGCAGTTCCAGATCGATGAGCCTCATTGAGCAGCGTAGGGCAAGCATAAAAACATCCGGACAATGGAGTCGGGCCACACGGTCTGAGAAGGACTGCTTCAGCTCCGCAAAAGCACCACGACCCTGATCAATGAGCAAGATCACTCGTTTCACGGCGTCCTCCAACTCCTCTAACTAGGCCAGAATGGAGTCTGAGGGTTTAGGCTCCGGATCACGGTCAGGCATGAAGGCTGAGGAAGAGGCATCATCCCCTATCTTCTTCGCACTAGACGCCTTCACTTGCGGTGCCATCTTGAACAAGAAGGGAACAATCAATGCAGTGCTCCCTCCGACAAGAAAAGAGGGTAATGTATGACATACAGACCAAGTACGTGTCCATCATCCAACAGTTCGGATTAGGTGGAGTAGCCGTCCATTACGCCGCCTTTAATGCGAGACGATGTGCCAATGTCAGTCCAGCTGGCGGGCACTTGAGACCGCGATCAGACACATGGTTACCCCCAAATCAGCATTAATTTCGTCTTCAGCTTGATTTGACTATGGTCAGAATTCGCCTATGGCTAAAATTCGCCTGCAGCTTGAGTTCGCCTGTAGTTAGAATCCATCAGCGGTTTGAACTCGCCTGTGCTTAGAATTCGGCTGTAATTTGAATGTGCCTGTAGTTAAAGGCCCACCTGCGATGCCTCACAGAGAAAGATAAAAGCCGAAAGATAAGAGACAACAGCAATTAGGAGGGGTATATGCACAAACACATTTGGGAAACCAAAAGAGCCTAACATTCATCCAGTCTTAAGACAGTACATTTGAACAAAGTTATGACTTCACAATCAAACAAATCATAACACAACGTCAAAAGCAAAAATGAAGCAAAATGTCTTAAACACAGTTTTAGACCCGAGAGCCTAATCCAACAAACTAAAGGATGTAAGCTCTGCTTAACCGCGGCTACCCTTCTCGTGTGGTCCTCCCGGGCCTTGTCTTCAGCCTCTTTCCGAGCCTGATCTTCAAAGCTTGACTTGACGACAGCATCTTTCTGGCGTAATGTTTGGAGGCTTTGAGTTTCCTCCTCAGCAGTTTTGCTAACCTTTACACTCTCGGATTGAAGCCCCCTTAGGGTCTTCTCCGCCTGCTCCAGCTCGACCCTCAGATGGGATACGGTGGAAGTGAAGTCGCCTATCTCTTCCAGTGAGCGCTGTTGACCTACCCAGAAGGCGACATGGGATTCCAAATCTGCTATTTCCCTAGAGCAGACTTCCTGTTCTCAAGCCTCCCGATGCCTAGCGCGAGACAAGAAAGGCTCCACATCAGCTTCCGGACCTTCTCGCAGCAAGGTCTCCAGACTCGTCAGGCGTGACTCCAGAAAAAGTAGCCTCTGCACACAACGTGTGGCAAGCTGGCGTTCGCCCAACCGCCCGAGATCGGCCACATGATCCAGGAGGGACTATTTGAAGTCATCGTAGGTTCCCATGCTAAGACTGACAAGGGAAATTACCTACTTCATAGCGTTCTCAAATTCCTCAACGTGAGCTTGTATGGACATCTGAGGAAACAGGCTCTTAACCCGGAGCGAGCGCCGCAATGGGTGGAACCTCAAGACAAGGTTCGGCTCTAGGCTGTGGAATGGGGTTTGAGGCGGAGGAAATCGCGATTCCCTCTGATTCTTCGTCAGAAATCAAAATGGGCTTGGCCACACGCTCTTCAGTGGTCGGCGCTTCGTCCTGAACTGCACAACACGATAGAGACACAATAAGGAGTTAAAGGCAAGAGGTATCGACTCGACTTGCGACCCTCTAATCGAACTGCACCAAAACCTGGACAAAAGGTACCTTCGACGGCAGTGGCCTCGGTGGCACCCGAAGAAGACACCTCCTTTCTTTTTTTTCGAAGCAACTCTCTTCATCTTCGGTGCCATTCCGAGTGCAATGAAAGGAAGCATGAGTTTTCTCCAGAGAAGACAACAAGAAAGCTGCGACCTCCCTTAACGACGAGGAGGGGCGTTAAATACTCGTGGTCTGGACAATGGTCCGCTGTTTGATTAGACCGTTCAGAACCAAATAGTCGAGAGTAAGGCCGAACAATTCGGGATCTCGCATGAGCGGCCAAGATCTGGTAGTTTCTAAACATGATCTCTCACCAACGGCCCAGATCAGGCGAGGAAAACAAAGAGGTCCACTACGCCGTCTTTAACGTGAAACGATGCATCCACGTCGTCTTAACTAACGAGCGTATTAACGCATGAACCGACACGTGGACCACTAAAGGCGGAGCCCGCCCGCGAGGTGAATTCGTCGTCTGAACTCATGTGGTCTGAACCCATCTGAGGGTTCAGACGTTCAGGCTCGCACACTATTCTGGAACTCAAGCCAGTCCTAATTTCGCCTGCAGACGGAATTCGCCTGCAGAAAGAATAAGCCTACGGCTAAAATCCGCCAACAGCTGGAACCCGCCCGCAGCTAGGATTCCCCCGTAACCAAACTCTGACTGGTGTGGATCTGTGTTGAACAATAAAAAAACAAAAAAAAGAGGTGCGTGCACAAGGGAAATAATGACTAGGAATGAAAGGATAATTCCATTCATTAAAAGAGATTCGAATACAACGGCAGAATCAAAAGCAAATTACAAATCTCACAGCCACGACTCCACCTCGCGAATCTCCTCAGCACGCTTGAGCTCTAGCCTCCTTAAAATCTCTTGATGAAGATCCTCCACGGAGAGCGAAACCAAGTCTTGGACGGTGTGCCTGGCCACCTTGAGGGCTCGGTCTTTCTCCTCAAGGGAACCGACGATCAGTTGCCGTCGAGACTCCAACTCCTCCAACTCCCCCATCAGTTGTTCACGAGTCTTCTCCTGATTGACTAGCGAGGCCTGCGCGTTAGCAATGATTTGCTTGGTCTTCGCTATCTCCGAAGACAAACGAGAGAGGCGGGAGTCAGCCTTTTGCTGCTCTAGGTAGGCTCACTCGTTCATTCTCGGCCTTAACCCGCTCCAACTCTTCCGCCAACCACGCCTCCAATGACATTGTCTCATCCAGTCGGTGATCGTGCTCCTCCAATGCTGCTTGAACTTCGTCGGACGCAAGACGAATGATCTCAGAGCTCGTCACGCGAAGGGTAAGCAGCTGCCGGATAGCCCGCTCTACCTCTTCCAAACGTTTGAAGTACGGATTAGCCGCGGTGGCACCAAGCTTCTTGATCAAGAAAGCCATGTTATAATCAAGGTCCACCTTGAACTCCTCAAAGGGGCAGCTCTCTTCCAATGCGAGCTTGATGCAGTCAGCGAGGGAGTCTTGGAAGTTAGCGAGGGTTTGAGCCACCTTTCTTTTGCGCGAACGCTCCAAAGGAGAGAGGGTAGCCTCATCTACCACGGATGTCATAGCTAAAGCCTCGATCAAGGGGCTGGTAGTCATGACGATGGAAGTGGTGGCAGATGCCATCAAAACCGACGTTGCTGGAATATTGACGGCAACGCCGACGGCCACCAAGGATGAGGGAGCAGTTACCAACCGAGTGGGTGTCTCCCCTTGGTTCAGAGACTCCTGTGCTGGTACTCGGCCCCTGACCAACGCTTCTGCAGAAACAGGGATGTCCCCTTATCGGTCTGACACCTCTTCATGTGCCGACACCTCCTCCTCACTTAATATCGCCTCATGAATTGAGACGTCATCTTCCGCCTCTGATTCACCCATCTCTCCAATCGAATGGCCCTCCCGAGGTGGGAGATCCTCTTTACCAGCAGCCTTATGGGATGGATCGGCTGCGAATACAAGAGGAAGGTTAGTAAATACCCCCGGGAGGAGCCCCACTGACGGTTCAGCCTGAATGGATCGACAACGCTGGATCCTACTCTTACCTAAGCCACCAAGCCCCACTTCATCTCCAATTCCCTCCTCTTCGTCGGAAGGAATGGAGATTACTTTCTCAACGGTACCTACATTAAGTCGACACAAATATCAGGTGGTGCGGATTCGACCTTACACCCAAGGGAATAGTGTCAACGATTACCTTCCGGCACGGTCGTGGAGGTTGTTGAGGCCCCTATATGTGGCTTCGAAACAAGCGTGGGTGCCACCAGCATGAGTCCAGAACCATCCCCGAGCACCATCCACTAACCCTCCTTCGAAATATAAGTGAGAGTTGATGTTTCCCATGTACAGTTGGTCATACCCAAACTGGCAGGCAAATCTGCAAGGAATGTACGGCTTGAGGTAGCACACAGAGCCTGTTCGCAGGATAAGATACCCCGGTCGAATGTTCACCAATCATCGAAAAGTGCCACAGGAAAGAACGGTGTGATGGTCCACCGTCGATACATCGCTAAGAGACTCTCCATACCCTCCTTCGCTGAAGTAGGAGAACAAACGGTGGAAATTATAATGACCGTAGTAGGACAGCGTCTTCCTCGCGTCAGGGATGTCTTTACACTTCCACGAGCATCTCTCCAAGTGCTGGACGAACGGAACAAATTTTTCCCCTTGGAGAGTAGCTGGGGAACTCATCAAGCACTCGCAATGGTAGACAAACCACGCTATCAAGTAAGTGTAGGGCAGCCCCACTCTAGGGTTGGCAGTCCTGATGACTTCACCTTCCCCTTCGTCGACACTCGACACACGACAAAATTAGGCCATCAATGTGTGGAGTCCCCGATGGATACACGCCACCATCACCGACACCAACGCGTAGGACTTCTCGTGGGCTAAGCGAACTATAGGATACACGACCTCCACCGGAAGTGCCTCGAAGGAATGAGTGGGGACCACGCACCTCTTCAGCCACAACATGAGGTACCCCGCGAGCAAGGCCTTTCCAGATATAGGGGACTTGGCCTGGTGGTGGAATGAGTGGAAAACCGTTCCGAATTTGAATCCACCCTCGTCATGCTCAAGAGTCATGGTGGCTCCCCCTTCGGCCGTCCTCCTTTCCACTTTGGCCTAGTCATACTCGCCCAACGGCAGAGTAAGCCTTCCTTTGGTATCATTCTCTGGGAATAAGTAATCAGCCTAGTTCTTATGGCTAATCCCCGGAGCCCTCTTCTTCTTGCCTTTGTGGTCTACCGCCCCCAAGGTATTGAGGCATATATGGTAGTGACAGAGTAATTCCCATAGAGTCTCAACCACCAAGGGGGAGCGATTTGAAAGTTGGTCAATCTCATCTTGACCTGGGATGTACTCCTCATAGGGGAAGCTTCCCAAGGGCAACCTTAACATGTCATACATCTCATGAAGGGTTATGCCGAGTTCACCATTGGGGGAGAAGAACATGCCGCTGTCTGCACAATACAGTTCCAAGATGCTGTGGAACTGAGGAGCATTGATTTTTAGACCATGTCGAGTGGCCCGAATGGCTACGTACAGCTCTGAATCCTTGAGATCAGAATTCTCGGCCAAGACATAGTCAGTAATCTTAGACCACCAGGTGCTGCTACCAGGCGCAGAGTAGATCCACCCCAAGGCTCTAAAGTCCTTTGGAGGGAATTTCCCCCCAGCCCCAAAGAAATAATGACGGAAGGTCTCCGCGACTGCAGTCATCTTCCCGGCAGGCAACTCATTGAACGACAGGCTAGGACGTAGAGCGGTCACATGTTTGTAGGAGATGTCCACCCAGTACCAAGCCGTGGAGCCCATGAAGACACCGCAAGTCACCCCGTCTTGAGTTGGGGTCAAATCCCAGTTCATCATTCTTAGGACAGCAAGGGACCGCAACTCAACAATTGAGAACCCTCTCGGCATGCTAAGGGGAGGTAGTGGTGGACCCCGTCCACTACGCGGAGCCACCTGCTCTCCCTGAGCAATAGAGCAGAAGGATCAGTCACGGCATCACCGAACAAAAACTAAGGCTTTTTGAGCTCTGTCCTAGCCTCGTCTGTCAGCACCGCGTCAGTAGTTAACTCACGCAACGTCAAATGGTGCCCGTCGATAACTCTCTTGATCAGTCCATCCGGCTTGTCGGCAGCAAACACGGGTACCAGATCCAGGAAAGGGAATCAGGAAGGCGCCGTATAGCCTATACCTCCGGCGAGACCGATAGCCACGCCCTTCAGAAGGGCTTCGTCAGAAAAGGTCGCTGCAAGGCAGAACCAAAAAATTAGAAAGGAGTCCGCCCTAGGGAGGCGAATCCGCCTATTAAGCCAAAATAGGCAAAGTCGCCAGACAAAATGTAAATTCGCCTGTATAGACCGAATTCGTCTTTACCAGACAAAAGTCAAACTCGCCTATCAAGAACGAATTCGCCTTCGCCCGATAAAGGCTGACTTGGCCTATAAAGGCAGAAGTCACCCCCTACAAATGAATGCAAAATCTGCCTGAAAAAGGCTAATTTTATCCAAATTGGGTAAACTACCAAAAAAAATGGCAGAGTCCACTGAGGAAGATGAGCAACGCTCATCCTCCCGACCCAACGTCGGCGATCAATGCAAAGTCATCAGACAAACCTTTCGACTTACCTAAGTGCATCTCAGGCACGCTGGTAATTGTACCAACAGTGATGCTATCAGAATAACGTCCAGGACCTCCTCCCTTTGGAACGCATTTCTTGGATTTCGACGCCATGTCTAGGAGTCGGGACAAAGTGGGAGTTTCTTTCTCTCTAGAAAGTTTTTCACGCGAGCAGAAGTTCCTGAGCACGGTAGCTCTCAAAAGAGGGGAACAAAGCCTATTTAAAGGCGGAAATGCTTGTATGGCCACGATCGCTCTCAAGATGGCGACATTGACGGTTAAGAGACGTGACCACGATCAAAATCGACGGCCCAGATTACTCTTGATAGGGCGTTCTCTTTTGCGGTTACGGAGGAATCGTCGAAACAAGAAATAGGCTGGTCAGAACCCGGGACCCGAACCGAAATCTACGACCGAATCTAACTACCGAATTCGAAAACCACGACCACGATTCATCATCGAGCGAGGTGCACAAAGCAGACGTCACATTGTCAGATTGGATTTAATGTGACCTGACGGACCCACGCCACCTTAGCTGGAAAGCACAAAGCTTCATCGGCAAAAACGTGGCTCACATCCCGCCAGATCAAAATTCGTTTGAAGGAAGGGTTTCGCCTGCGAAGACATTGTTCGACCCCACAATTTCAAATTTTGCCTGTGAAACTAAATTTCACCTGAATGACTCGTTCGCCGTTGAAAACAAATTTCGGGTAGTACGACTCACCCAGAATTTCGAATCGCCGATGGAATGGCCTCGCTCAGACCCACGTCTCAAACGACTAAGGGTTAGAGCAGAAATCTTAGCATTAAGCCTAAGAGAAACTACTTGACAACTCATCATACTGAGGGGAATAGTATGGCTAGCCCGATTCAAACGGTAATCGGTAAAGGCAAATCAAACCCGTTGATAGCTGAGGGTTTGCTAAAAATCCTAAAGAGGGCTAAATTCACCCTAACCCACCAGAGACTTCTTTATTCAAAGTATTACAGACCACACGCAAGTTGATTTAGGTCTGAAAACTTTGAAGGGGGTCTTGTAGACGGTAAAATTTACCTCCGCAGACTCACGTAAAATCCACCTGCGATTCAAGATCGCCCGCATGATTCAAGGGTAAGGCTCACCCATGAGCTTGGCTTTGCCAACATGAGCCTAGACCGCGCGATCACCAAAATTCCCTTACATTTGGTGACCCCAGACTCGCCTGTATGAACGGCTCGTCCCCCGCACGAGTCAAAATCATCCAAATGACTGAAATTCGCCTGTTTATTCGACTCGCCCGCTCGATTCAAAAGTCGAATGCACCTACGAACTTTAGGATCGCCAGTGTACTC
This sequence comes from Asparagus officinalis, assembly GCF_001876935.1. NCBI lineage: Eukaryota > Viridiplantae > Streptophyta > Magnoliopsida > Asparagales > Asparagaceae > Asparagus > Asparagus officinalis. The sequence continues at coordinate 106,718,286 of NC_033797.1, forward strand.
GACGGCCGCTATACTGCATACAGGGATGGGCCTTCCCACTTCCCGCGACATGAAGGGAGGGAGCACAGTACTCCAAGCCCATCAAGTAGCCGCTCACAGTACGAGCAACCAGTTAAATCCATGCAATCGCCAAATCTTCCTGTATGCTCACGATTGAAGCTCACCTCGCCTGCACGAGTCAAGAGCTGAATCTGTCTACAAATGGCAAGCTGGCTAGACTCACTTGAGTACTTGGCAGCCGCTACGCTGCGTACAGGGATGTGCCTTCCCACTTCCCGCATGACGTGAAGGGAAGGAGCACAGTACTCCGAGCCCATCAAGTAGCCACTCATAGTACGAGTGACCGATCAGTCGCCAAGTCCGCCTGTAGGAAGCTCGCCTCGCCTGCACGAGTCATGAGCTGAATCCGCCTGCAAACGGCAAGCTGGCTAAACCCACACGGGTACTGGGCAGCCGCTATCCCACGTACAAGGAGGGGTCATCCCACTCCTCACGACGTGAAGGGTGGGAGTACAGTACTCCGAGCCCATCAAGTAGCCGCTCATGGTACGAATAAAAGGCATGGTATCTCCCAACAGTACATGGTCATATCCCATGATTCAAGGAGCGGCCACGTCATCTCTCCTCTATTTAAGAACTTCTCCTGGCTTCAGAAAAGAGGTTCATTCATAGTTAGTTAATTAATTCAATCAGTTAACTGAACCACTAGCTCTCGACTCTCAACTGAGTTGACGACAAGCTCTTTGCATAATCTTTGCACTGTAGCATCTTCTCCCAGTTTCGGGCCCTGATCGCCATCGAACTCGGAGACTCGAACTCTACCGACTCGAGCTTCTACTACGTACTGAAGCTCACCAGCAACCTCGGTCGAATAATCCAAGGGAAGCAGACTTAGTGCGATAACCGAGCGAAGCGTCCTGTAGCTACCGAAAGTCCCCACGTTAAACAAGGAGGGTATTCCCTCCGCTTCTATTGTAATTTTGATTCATTAGTTTGTAATAAGCTATTCTTATAAATACAAACGAAATCCCTATTTCGAGAGATCAAAATTCACACCTACAAATTGCCTAAAAATAAAAATAAAATAGACTCGAAAAAGACTCGACCAATAGAAACCTGATTGGAACCTGATTGTAGAACTTTACAACTGTCTTTGAAGTGCTTGCATATCCCCCGTATGAAGATGATTGTCAATGATGGAGAATACTTGTAACCTCATCTTTAGGAACACACCTTCTGAACATCCCATCAACACACTGTTTGTATAGAAATGGTTCATCCCAAAAATAATACTTCAAGTCAGCAAAGAACTTCTTTTTTTGTTGATAGCTCAGATTCGGAGAGAAGACTTCACACACTATGTAGTTGACGAAGTCTACATACCATGGTGCATCCAATATTTCTATGTCTAACAACAGATCATCTGGGAAGGAGTCATCGATCGGTAGTTCATCCTCCTCCCTATCATGTGATTCTGGTTTCATCCTCGACAAATAGTCTGTCACCAAATTTCTGTCCCTTTCTTATCCTTTATCTCTAGGTCAAATTCTTGCAAAAGTAGTATCCATTGAATCAACGTAGGCTTGGCATCTTGCTTGCTCAAAAGATATTTGATGGCAGAGTGGTCAGTATAAACGATGACTTTGGATCCCACTAAGTAAGATCTGAACTTGTCGAAGGCGAAGACAAATGCTAATAACTACTTTTCAGTGGCAGCATAGTTAACTTGGGTGCCATCAAGAGTGTGACTAGCATAATAAATTACATGGACTATTTTTTCCTTTCTTTGACCCAACACAGTACCAATTGCGTAATCACTTACATCAGTCATGACTTCAAATGGGAGATTCCAATCTGACGGTTGCATAATAGGAGCTGTTATCAATGCTTCCTTTAACCTACGAAAAGCATCAAGACATTCATCAGTGAAATCATAGGGAGAATCTTTAAGAAGAAGTTTAGTTAAGAGTTTTGTAATTTTCGAAAATTCTTTGATGAAATGCTGATAGAAACCGGTATGTCCCAAGAAACTTCTTACTCCCCTAACCGATATTGGTGGCGACAATTTTTCAATGATTTCCACTTTTTCTCGATCAAATTCAATTCTGCGCTCGGACATCTTGTGTCTTAGAACTATTTCATCCCTTACCATAAAGTGGAATTTCTCCCAGTTTAGGACTAAATTAACTTTTTCACAACGTTGCAAAACTTGAGACAAGTTAGCTAAACAACCATCAAAAGTAGTCCCATACACAGAGAAGTCATCCATAAACACATCCATACTGTTTTCTATAAAATCAGAGAAAATAGCCATCATACATCGTTGAAAAGTGGTGGGGACATTACAAAGACCGAAAGGCATGCGCCTATAAGCAAAGGTCCCATAGGGACATGTAAGAGTGGTCTTTTACTAGTCACTAGGATGAATAGAGATTTGGAAAAATCCTGAATAGCCATCTAAATAACAAAAATAGGAATGTCTTGCCAACCTTTCCAACATCTGGTCTATAAAGGAAAGTGGAATATGATCTTTTTGGGTTGCTTTGTTCAACTTTCTATAATCAATACACATCCTCCAACCCTAATCATCCTATTAGGGATAAGTTCATTATTCGCATTCTTGACTACGGTCACACCCCCTTTTTTAGGAACCACATGGACCGGGCTAACCCATTCACTATCAGAAATAGGATAGATTACCCTAGTATTTAGTAGCTTAAGCATCTCTTTTTTAACCACTTCCTTCATGTTAGGATTTAATCTACGTTGGTGCTCTATAAAGGGTTTATGATCATCTTCCAAGAGAATTCTATGCATGCAAATCAATGGGTTGATTCCTTTAATATAGTTCATGGTGTATCCTATGACCTTGCGATGCACCCTAAGTATTCTAAGCAACTTATCAGTTTCATTTTTATTCTGACATGCATTCACAATCACATGATAAGTGGAGTTAGGGCCAAGAAATTCATACCTTAAAGAGGAAGGGAGAGGTTTTAATTCTATCTTTGGTGCTTTATCATCTTCACAAGTAGAAACTTTTGGCTCTAACTTCAGACTTTCAAACTTTGCATTCCGAAATGGAGCACCTGATGTTGATTCTAAAGATTGAGCATACGCGGCTACCTCGGGGTCTTCATCATTTATTGAACCTTCTCTTACCAAACACTTCTCAAGTGGATCAGCTGAGTAATGGTTTGCAAGTTGCTCATGTGTACACTTGTCAATCACGTCGACCCTATAACAAACTATATTAGTTAGAGGGTGTTTCATAGCATTGCTTAAATCAAATTCTACCGTTTCCCCTCCAATATTTAGGGAGAGCCTTTCATTTTTAACGTCGATTATAGCACCTGCAATAGCAAGGAAGGGTCTTCCTAATATAATTGGAATGTTAGAATCTTCTTCTATTTCTAAAATTATGAAATCAACCGGGATAAAGAACTTACCGACCTGGATAGGTACATCTTCAAGTATACCTACTGGATATTTTACCAATCGATTCGCCAATTGAAGTGATATCGTGGTTGGCATCAAATCACCTATGCCAAGCTTCTTACAAATAGACATCAACATCAAACTTATGCTTGTACTAAATCACACAAAGCACGGTTAATAGAGACATTACCAATAACACAATGAATAGAAAATGAACCTGGATCCTTAAGCTTAGGAGGTAACTTATTTTGGATGATAGCACTACACTCCTCAGTAAGGGCCACAGTTTCGTATTCTTCTAACTTTCTTTTATTAGATAAGATCTCTTTCAAGAACTTAGCATAGGAAGACATTTGAGAAATAGCTTCAGTGAACGGGATATTAATGTGCAACTTTTTCAAAATCTCCAAAAATTTTCCGAACTGCTTTTCTAACTTAGCCTTAGCTAACATTTGGGGAAAGGGTAGAGGAGGCTTGTAAGGAGCTGGAGACACATATTTCTCAACTTTTTCTTCTTCCTGCGTTTGGGTCTCATTATCCACATCTATCACCTTTTCACTTTTTTCTTCATGACGACCATCTACCCCCATCATTTTCCTTCATTTTAGGTCCCTCATATTGTTTTCCACTCTTAAGGGTTATAGGATTCACATGACTCCTGGGATTCGTCTCAGGTTGTCCAGGTAGCATGCCTGAAGGCCTAGAAGAAGAGCTAGTATTTTGCACCAATTGAGTGATTTGTGTCTCTAACATCTTTTTATGTGTAGCTAGGGAATCCATCTTAGAGGCCAATTGTTTTACTACCTCATTTGTGGTTTGTTGTTGTTGCTTAAACTCTTCATTCAATCTCGATTGAGTTATCATAAACTTTTCCATCATATTTTCTAAATTAGACCTTTGAGAAGGGAGATTGGATTGAGGAGCATGAAAATCAGGAGGAGCAAAATTAGATGTGGGCATGGGATGTCCAGGTGGGTTTCTATAAGAAAAATTAGGATGATTCCTCCACCCCAGATTATAAGTGTTAGAGAAAGGGTCTCCCTTCTGATTAAAGTTATTAACATAGTTAACATGTTCATTACGATAAGTATTAAGGGATAAGGGATTTCCTAATTGACATTCAAGTACAGAATGACCAACATAACCACATATCTCGTATGCAATTGAAGTAGATGCCATAGAATTAATACTCAAGTTTTTAACTTTTTTAAACAAAGCATCAACTTTAGAGGATATATGATCTAAAGCATCGATTTTATACTTTCCTCCTTTTGATGTCTGTGCCCGCTCGTTCGGCCATTGATAGTGATTTGTAGCCATGTCTTCAATGAGAGTGTATGCCGCATCTATTGTTTTGTTCATCAAAGCTCCTCTTGCAGCAACATCAATAGTCATCCGAGTGTTGTAAGTGAGCCCGTTGTAGAAGGTGTGAACAATTAACCACTTCTCTAGTCCATGGTGAGGGCACATCCTCAATAATTCCTTGTAGCGTTCCCAAGCTTCATAGAGTGATTCTCCTTCCTTCTATACAAAGCTTGTGATCTGGTTCCTCATCTGTGTTGTTTTACTTAGGGGAAAATACTTTGTAAGAAACGCCCTGGACAACTGATCCCAAGTGGTGATGGACCCAGCTGGCAATGAGTGCAACCAAGTCCTAGCCTTGTCCTTTAAAGAAAATGGAAATAATCTGAGTCGAATAGCATCATTGGTCACTCCATTAAGCTTCAAAGTGTCGTAATACTCCAAGAAAATTGACAGGTGGAGATTCGGGTCTTCAGTAGCACCTCCTCCAAACTGATTTTGCTGAACCATTGAGAGCAGTGATGGTTTTAGCTCAAAATTATTAGCTTCAACAGTGGGCCTTGTAATACTGTTTTAGCTCAAAATTATTAGCTTCAACAGTGGGCCTTGTAATACTCGAATGCGTGCCTTGAGCATTTGGTGTAGCGAAATCCTTAAGAAGCTGATTCTGATCACCCATTATTGCTTGTTCTGTGTTCCTTTGCTCCCTTATATACCTTCTTATCTCTGCAAGAGTCACCGATAGTTCAGGATTGTTTTCGTTGTGTACTTATGTTTGATGCCCTTGCATAAAAGAAAGTGAGTAGTAAAGAGAATATAAAACAAAATCTAGTCTAGCTTAATAACGTAAGCACTCAATATTAACACCGTAGTCCCTGGCAACGGTGCCAAAAACTTGTTAGGCAAAATCTGCAAGGGCACAGACTCGTTGTAGCTATCAAGGTCGATCCCACAGGGACTATGGGTTAATTACCAAATTTTACGTTATTTGACTAGCTAAATTAATGAGTAAATTAGAAGAGATGAAAATTAAAAGAAATAAAATAAATAGCTAACCAGGTGGAATTCAATATAACGAAGGGCCAGGATTGGGTTTTCACCACAACTTCTATGCTCAATGATGAATTATTTTAGTTCTCAGTGTTGGTTTAAACTAGACATGGTGAATTGGCCTAAATTAATCTAAAGCCTCTTTCAAGGTCTAAAGATCGTGCCTAATTAATCTTAGTTAACCTACTTTCTTGGAATCAAGATTAAATTAAACTCATTAAGCTTTATGCTAATCCAAATCAAATCCCTAAGGAATCTAGCCTACTTTCGTGGTTTGAGTTTCCTGCTTAATTTCTAGAGGTTCGGTATTAATCTTCACCTTTCAGTCCTTCAATTAATTACCTATGATTGCTAATACGGTGATCAAGCGAATCAACAAAATTAAAACACTAGAAATCAAGTTTAAAGATTTAAACTTTCACCAAGAACCTATATCAATTCATCATCACTCACCAAAAAGTTGGGTTCTTTCCCAATCCTAGACAAGAAATCTACTCACACATGATTGGGATAAAAGAATACATCAAATAATTATGCAAATCAATCATAAGAAGAAATAAATTAAAGAGAGGAAAGAATTAACCAAGAATACATCAAATAATTATGCAAATCAATCATAAGAAGAAATAAATTAAAGAGAGGAAAGAATTAACCTGCCTTTCAATTAAAATTTTCAAAATAAGAACTTACTATCCAATCTTGTACAAGAAATTAGTGTCTTCCTTTAATACTTGAACTCTAAAAATAGTTGCTAAATGATGGCTAAGAGAATATAACAAAAGATATCTCAACCCTAAGCCAAAATATCTATTTATATGTCCCTAAAAAATCTAGAAAAAGACAAGATCCGTGCCACGGGTGTGGTATGCATCACACCAGGGTGTGGTGGAATCTGTCTTGCTGATTTTGTGTTTGTTTGTATAATTTTCGGTATTTTAGCTATAACTTTTGCGTCCGACCTCAGAATGAGGTGATTCAAGTTGAATTGGAATGTTGTTGAAGAGATCTACAACTTTTATCTTTTGAGTTTGTTCTGGATTCAAATTACATCATGGTTGAAATTTTAGTTCTTCATACTCATGCATCCATTTTCTTGACGAACCATGCATTCGAAATCTTGTTGTTGCTTCAAACTCTTGTATAACTTCCAACGATTATCGAATCTTTTAATCTTGAGCCAATACCTATATATAAGAATACAAACAACAATAGTATCCTCGATCTAAACATGAAATATGCATTAAACATTCGTAAATCATGCTTGAAATACACTAAGATAATGCATATTTTACGTGTTCATCAAAAGACTGAAATGTTATAGGACCCACTCTGTCCAAAGTTTTGCATTCAAATTTCTGGGGTATTTTTTTTGGCATTTAGATTCTAATTATAGTAGTTACTAAAGAAAATGCCCACTAATTATTTTGCTTTTAATTCATTGGGGAAAAATAGTTCCAAAAACTCATTTTGCATTCAAAATCTAGCTTAGTAATTTGGTGTTTTCACGCAAAAATTTGATTAACTTTCATGGGCTCATCTCTAACTTAGCTAAAAAATGTTTTCACCTAGATTCCTATCATTTGGTAACTAGACATAATTTGAAACGGTAATTACCTTTATGCTTTTATTGTAATCAACACATTTCATGTGAAACTCTGTCATCTCTTCTTTTGCAACATCTCGACTCAGCCAACACCTAGGGTTTTTATTGGGATAAGATTTCGCCTGAGAGAGGATAGCCAGAGTAGAACTTGATCTTAAGGAGGAGGAAGGGGGCCAGAGAGAGCTCGATATCGTGGCGGCTCGAAGGGATCTGGCGGCGGCTTGAAGGGACCTCGCGGCGGATTTGAGAGGAGGATGAGAGGATTTGGGAGGAGGACAGAGGGGAGGGGCGGATCAGGCTCGATCTCATGACGGCTCAGAGGGAGGAGGACGGAGGGGAGGGGCGGATCTGGCTCGATCTAATGGTGGCTCAGAGGGAGGAGGATCTCGATCTCACGGTGGCTCGGAGGGATCTGGCTCGATCTCTCGGTGTCTCGTTATGGTGAACAGTTTTAAAGGTATTAGGGCTTGTGGTATAATAGTTCTTCAATTGAACAATGTGAAGGATATTGGCTTGAGATGAAGGAGAAGTTTGATATAAATGAAGAAGGGGATTGATGGTTGCAAACAGTTTACAAATGTCGAGAACACTGAGTGCCATGTTATCTTCAGGACACGTTTTTTGCTGGAATGAGATCGAGCCAAAGGTGTGAAAGTATTAATGCATTTTTTGATGGGTATGTTAACTCACAGACTCAATTACACGAGTTTGTGACACAATATGAAAAAGCAGTAACTCCTCGTCGTTTAAGTGAAGCCTATGAAGATTTTAAGAGTCTTAACACAAAGCTTGTCATGATCCTTGGACATCCAATTAAGGTCCAAGATGGAGAAATGTATACACTCAATATGTTTGATGTGTTCCAAACTGAATTCAAAGGATTTGGTACAGAGTTTTGTGAAGAATTGAGAAAAGATGGGGACATTGTTGAATACAAGATCTATAAGTTTACAGATAGGAGAAAATGGGAGGTGGTTACTTATGAACAATCCAGTCAGATGCAGTTCTGTTGCACTTGTGCTTTGTTTGAAACTAATGGTGTTGTATGTAGACATATATTATCACTAGTGGTGGCTAGTCAAATGAATTCATTACCCGACCATTACATCCTACACCGTTGGACCATACATGCTCGACATTGTAACATTGGGGTTGGCAACATTGTACTTGGAAGAAATATCACAAGCTGTGAAGAGAAGCTTAATTTATTGAAATCTTGGGCTTTAAGAGCAAAATTCAATAATGCGCTCGAGCTTGCATTTGATTCAGAAGAGAAGATGCAAAAACTTGATGATGTGCTAACAAATTTCATAGAATCAGTTGAAGAAGAAGTTGGAGAAACTCAAGATCAAATGGTGGATAGTTCTCAGATTTTCGCACCCATTTCACATACAATGGAGCACATTCCTCAGATTACAATTCGTGATCCTGATAGACCTGCAAGGACTAAAGGTCGTCCACGCAATGCTACTAGAATCCAGTCAGGTTTAGAACAAGCACAAGAAAAGAAAGAAAGGAAGAAATGCATATGTAGCAGATGTGCATATGTAGCATATGTGATGAACTCGGGCATTATAGAACTAGTTGTAAAGTCAACTTGCAAAGGTACAATTAATAATTTTTTTTCATGAAACTTCATAGTACAAAGTCATATCTCATGATTAATTTGACATGTAATTTATAGCTAAACATATGCACGGGTGCTAGATTATGAGGTTTGTTTACTGGGTACCCCAGTCCAAGTAAATATGTCTGAATTTGTTCCCTTTTCGTTTTTTTTTTTTTTTGTTTGCTTGCATTTTTTTGTATCAATCTTCAATTTTCTAGTCTATTGGTGAAAAAAATTGAATCCTTGTGGCACAGGTTGTTGGAGCATACTTTAAAAAAATGAGATCTCGGTCTAAATGTATTGACTACTTTGGTTGTAACTTTTTATGTTTTGAAACATGAAAATGATTCTAATTTGTGAGAACACCTGGATGTAACTTTGGATGATGTAACTTTGGTTGAAACTCTCTACCTTTTGGTTTGGATGCATGCTGGTAGGATAATAGTTTTTGATATGCTATTTTACCTGTCAAACTGTATAAACAAGGATTGGTTGTTGATAGGATTATCTGATATGAATGTGTTTAGTTTGGCTGTTGACAGGATATCTTACTTTATGTCTGTTATTTGAGTGATCAAGTTATTAAATATGCAAAAGTTCTTCAAATGTTGATTGTTCAGACAACATCTGCATAAAATTGTACCAAGAGGATATGCCTCAAGTGACAAATACATGGGACCCAATACATTTTATTTTCAGTTATCTTCTATGCTGCAAATGCCAAATGGCAAGAAGAATGCATCATGGTGTTAGCTTTGCTTGATAGCACAAAGATAATGTTAAGTTGGCACATTTGAATTCCCAGAGATGAACATTTGTGTCTGCATGAGTGTTTGTTTGTTTGTTTGAAACCTGTTGAAGTTACATTTTCTCAGCTTCTTAAGTTTGTGCGTGCGAACCAGTCTTTATCCCTAATGTAAAATGGAATTTTTACCTTTTGGTTAGAATCATAAACATGGTGGTATATTCTTAAAATCAGGCAAGCAAAGCATGCGAAAAAAATTCAGCATGCCTCTTTTTTTTTATGCAAAAGTTTATCAGGCTCTAGCAGCATGCCTCTTTTTGTAAAGAGAACCTAAGATTATGCATCCTTGAAATCTTCTAACTGTATTGAAGAACACTTCTTAGCATTTTTGTGTTCTTCTACAACACTCTGCTAGAAATGAAGTTCATGCAACATACAAAATAATCCAGTCAGGCATAAGCCTATTCATTCACACAACTAGCATTTCAGAATAAATTACATCACATAATATTGTATTTACTTACAAACCTAGTTGAGAAACATCCAAGATCCAATACATAATAACTTACAAATCACATCACATACTTTTTGCAATAGAGAATCTAACAAAAATAGCAACGATACATGCTATAAACACTAATATTGTAAACATTGAACCTAAAGCAAAAATATAGATGGAGGAAATAACAGTTTCCCTAAATTTTTCCTTGTCCTCATCTAGATTATGCCGCTCCGGAAATATTTGTTGTTGAAATTGAACTGGTTTCTGGACAGGCCTTGAGCTGGATGCTGAATCACGATCGATAGTGTACTTCTCCCATTCAATCAAAGCCTCTTCGTACATTGCAAACCCTTTGTAGGAGGCATTTAGAAATTTATCAGATTTACATTCCTCCCAATTATTAAAAATACCCCATCGTCGACCTCTCTTCACAATATAAAAACACTTTCTTGCTATATCAATTTCAAACCTGAAATTTTGTGCTAGGAAATGTAAACTTTGGATAACCTGAAAATTTGTGTTCAATTCTTATCATATCAATTTCAAACCTAAATGTGCTAAGGTCTACGACAAGATCAAGATATTTGCTAGGAAATGTAAACTTTGGATTATACATTCATCACAGATCTAAGGTCTACGACAAGATCAAGATATTTGCTAGGAAATGTAAACTTTGGATTATACATTCATCACAGATTCTGAATTCAAAACTCATTGTGGTTGGACACTAGGAAATGTAAACTTTGGATTATACATTCATCACAGATTCTGAATTCAAAACTCATTGTGGTTGGACATGTTCTGAAGACCTATGAATGTGCAAGTTGTGTCAAAGTTAGGCTTTGCTTGAGGAAGGCCTTAACTTGTGTTGAATTTAATATTTCCGCCTCCTAACAATATAATCACGAGGTTATATAAGCTCGTTTACATAAACTTGTGGTGCCATAATCATTTCCCCCAACAGGTACTTGTTCTTGAGCCAATATCTAGTAAGAAATATAATTTGAGCAACCATGATGAACTCCTCTTGAAAACTTCTACCTAATTATTAAACCAAGTCCTGCTTATTTTAACCCAGTGCGGAGCGTGTGAACCTGAGAGAAGAGAGCTCGATCTGGCTAAAATGCTAGGAGAGATCGCGCGACAACTTGGACGGATCTCGCGACGGCAGTGGAGAGGGACGTGGATCTGTAAGAGAGAGGAAACAGATTTGGGAGGAGGACGGAGGGGAGGGGCGGATCTGACTCGATCTTGCATTGGCTCAGAGGGAGGAGGACGGAGGGGAGGGGCGGATCTGGCTCGATCTCGCTCGCAGCGGCTCAGAGGGACGAAGACGGAGGGAGGGTGGATTTGGCTCTCGATCTCGCGACGGCTTGGGACTCGCCCGACGATCGGGAGAGGCGGATTTGGGGAAGGATGAAGCAGATTTAAGGAGAGAGAGGGCGGATTTGGGAGGAGGATGAGAGGATCTGGGAAAGAGGGGGGATTCGGAGAGAGAGAGAGAGAGAGGATAAGGTCACGAGCATTAAATGCGGGTTTTTTTCGAAAAAATCCTGCAACACCGAGAAGCTAGCGCTACCAACGCATACACATTTCCATATTATATATATATAATATATATATATATATATATATATATATTATATATAATATAGGAAATAATGTGCCTTTTTTTTACAACATAAGATATTTAAGCGTAAAGGTAGTGAAAAAATAGGGTATTTAAGTGTCATTTAGCCCTTTTCTCACTAAAGAGTTGCATGAGAAAAAGTTATATTATAAAGGAAAAATAAAATGCTAATATATAACATTCCACAGATAGAGCAAAGAAGAATAAATTGAACATTAATAATGAAGAATCAAAGGATATTAAAATGATTTAAGGGGTATATACGCAAATAACCCAAAAAAAGATATAATCAAAGGAGATTAAAATGAAGCAGAGTATACTTCAGGTAAAAACCAAATACAAATAAAGGGTTCTTACAATCTCAGAATAAAGTGAGATTTTAATAGACACTACAACCATTACACCAAAAGACAGAAACTCTGATAGAACCGTTCCTAAATGGTAATCTAACATAACATATACCAAACTTACCCATCAACCAACAGAAACTCTTCATCATGAAGAACTTGTACATCTTTTTCTCCCACAAAATACTCTCTCCCAATACTCTCAACTATCTTCACAAATTCAACCCTTTTTGCAAAAGGCAGAGGTTGATAAGGCAACCTGAAAACAGGCCTAATCACCCCAAGCTGAGCAAGCGCAGTATTCAAGCCTATCGGGTTTGGCTCCTGAAACAACCACTTAAACAATGGCATCAATTTCGAATTCAATAATGGGTTCATGCCCTGAAACATAAGCTCACACATCAAACCAGGAACAAGATTGCTAGTAACTGATACAACTCCAGTAGCCCCATACATCCATCTACTATCATGACACTCATCATCGTTACCACTCCATATAACAATTCCTTTATTGGTATACTCTTGAATCCTTTCGTTTCCGACACATTCTTTGACACCTGCCATGTTGGAATTTTCAGAGATTGCATCTATAACTGAAGGAGGAATATCTTGTCCAGTTCTGGAAGGTACATTGTAGATTATGGTTGGGCCCATAGAAAGAACTGACTGAAAATGCGAGACTAATCCTTTCAATGATGTTTTCCCATAATAAGGATTTATGTGCAATGCTGCGTGCATACCTACGGCAAAACCTTGTTCAGTTGCATGCTTTGCTTCTCTAGTTGAGTTACTCCCAGTATTGCCAATGACTTTGATTGATGTGCCAAAGCAATTGACTGTGTGGCCAATGAGCATGATGTGCTCATCCCAACTCATAAGGTGGCCTTCACCGGTTGTTCCTCCGACGATTACACCCTCAGCACCATTGACTATTTGCAAGTGCATCAGGGAATCGTAGGCTTCAAGATCAAATCTACCATTGGGCAAGTATGGGGTCTTAATGGCTGTGATTAATCTGAGACTTTTTATATCAACCACTGATGTCCTGTGAGTGCCAGAGAGATGTTAGCAGAAGCACAAAAATGAGCATGTGGAGTGGAATTGAGTACATGAGTTAGAAACATTTTGAGTATTTCAGAGGTAAATAAATTAGTGATCACCCAAATTTAATCAACAAGAATAGTTTGTGTTTAGATTGTACAAATCTTTTTCTAGTTATACGAATAAAAAGAAAGTCTGTCCTATGTTATGCAAACAACTTGTTGATGGATTGCTTTCAGTTACTGCAACAAAGACTCAGTCAATTTGTGCTGCTGTTATTTTCCTTATTTTTAGCCATTTTCTGTTTTCCAGTTAAACACTACTAGTTAGTGATGTTAGTGGCTGGATTTTAGTTGTTGTTGATAGTGGAACATGATTCCAAGTAGTTGCTTGAATTTAGGAGTCACTAGATGAAATTTTTCTGTATTTAAGTATCATTTCTGTTCAATAGAAGTGTGTGGACATTTTACAGCAATATCCTTTGTTGTTCTTGCCTTTATTTCTTTCTCAAAGTCAGTTTTACAGCATAAAACTCCAACAAAGTGGTATCAGAGCTCTCTTCTTGAGGGACCTGTGACTGAGAGAAACACATTACATGGATTCATCTGAAACTCCTTTCACTGCACTAGCACCACCTGTCTTCAATGGAGAAGGCTATCACGTGTGGGCAGCAAGAATGGAGGCTCATCTGGAGGCAAATGATCTCTGGGAAGCTGTCGAGGAGGACTACGAAGTTCCTCCATTGCCTGCGAATCCAACCATGGCGCAGATTAAGAATCAAAAGGAGAAGAAATCAAGGAAGTCAAAGGCGAGAGCCGAATCCAACCATGGCGCAGATTAAGAATCAAAAGGAGAAGAAATCAAGGAAGTCAAAGGCGAGAGCTATGTTATTTGCTGCTGTCTCACCTGAAATCTTTGTCAGGATTATGACTATGAAGTCAGCTTTTGATGTCTGGAACTTCCTGAAGAAAGAGTATGAAGGAGATGAGAGGATTAAAGGAATGCAAATTCTCAATTTGATTAGAGAATTTGAACTTCAGAAGATGAAGGATTCAGAGACTGTCAAAGAGTATTCTGACAAATTACTCAGCATTGCCAACAAAGTAAGGTTACTTGGCTCTGAATTTCCTGATTCTAGAATTGTTCAAAAGATTCTTGTAACAATTCCTGAAAGGTTCGAAGCAACCATCTCTTCGCTGGAGAACACTAAGGATATGTCAAGGGTTAGCTTGGCAGAATTGTTGAATGCTTTGCAGGCACAAGAACAGAGAAGACTTTTGAGGTCTGAAGGGTCTGTTGAAGGTGCATTAGCTGCAAAAGCTCAGTTCAGTCAAGGAGGAAAAGGGAAGAAGAATGAGAAATAAAAGAAGGGAAACTCAGGTTCTGATTCTCCTAATACCAGTAAGGGAACAAAATCTGATTTTCCTCCTTGTAAACACTGTGGAAGGAAGGGTCATCCACCTTTCAAATGCTGGAGAAAGCCAGACTGATTTTCCTCCTTGTAAACACTGTGGAAGGAAGGGTCATCCACCTTTCAAATGCTGGAGAAAGCCAGACCAGCAATGTGAGAAGTGCCAGAATTCAAATGCTGGAGAAAGCCAGACCAGCAATGTGAGAAGTGCCAGAAGATGGGACATCATCAAAGAATTTGCAAGAGCAACATTCAACAAAAGACTGTGACACAAGCGAATTTGAAGCAGAAGAATGATGCTCAAGTAGCTGATCAAGAAGAGGAGGAGCAACTCTTTGTAGCATCTTGTTTTGCTACTAGCAACTTGAGTGACAAGTGGCTTGTTGACAGTGGTTGCACAAACCACATGACATTTGATCGTGATCTGTTTAAGGAGCTAGACACTTCTGTGGTATCCAAAGTGAGAATAGGCAATGTAGAATATATCGCGGTTAAGGGAAAAGGCACCGTGGCAATTGAAAATGCTTCAGGTACAAAACTTATCAGAGATGTTTTATTTGTACCTAATATTAGCCAAAATCTATTGAGTGTTGGCCAGTTGCTTGAGAAGGGTTTCAAAGTTATCTTTGAAACAAATCAGTGTCAAATCAAGGATTCAGAAGGCAAAGAAGTATTCAAAGTGAAGATGAAGGGGAAGAGCTTTGCACTAGATCCATTGCAGGAGGAGCAAGCAGCTTACTCAGTTGCTAGCATCACAGAAACTTGGCACAAAAGACTCGGCCATTTTCACCATGCTGCAGTACTAAACTTGCAGAGAAAAGAGCTTGTTGAAGGTCTGCCTCAACTGGAGTTAGAACTACCAGGTTGCAAGGCCTGTCAATATGGCAAACAAGCAAGACTTCCGTTCCAGAAATCTATCTGGAGAGCAACTGAGAAGCTGCAACTCATCCACACTGATCTTGCGGGACCTCAGAGAACTCTTTCACTTAAGGGGAGTAAATATTACATAATCTTTATTGATGACTTCACTCGTATGTGCTGGATTTATTTTCTCAGATTTAAATCAGAAGTTGCGGGCGTTTTTTGGAGATTTAAGCAATGGATCGAGAATCAAAGTGGTTGTACCATTCAAATGCTGAGGTCAGATAATGGCAAAGAGTATACTTCAAATCAATTCAATCAGTTTTGTGAGGACGCTGGCATTGAGCATCAGTTAACTGCCCCATACACTCCACAACAAAATGGAGTCAGTGAAAGGAAGAACAGAACAATCTTTGAGATGGCAAGATGCATGATGCATGAGAAAAATTTGCCTAAGGAGTACTGGGCAGAAGCAACAAACACGGCAGTGTTCTTGTTGAACAGGCTTCCTACTAAAGCCGTTAATGGGAAGACTCCTTTTGAGGCATGGTATGGATTCAAACCTAATTTGAAAAATCTAAAAGTTTTTGGATGTTTGTGCTTTACTTATGTGCCACAGATCAAGAGAGATAAGCTTGACAAAAAGGCAGAGACAGGGATTTTTTGTGGGTTATAATACTGTCTCTAAAGCTTATAGAATTTTCCAACCTCACACAAGGAAAATTCTTATAAGTAGAGATGTGCACTTTATGGAAAATGAAGAATGGAACTGGAAAGGAAAGCAATCAACTTCAGTCTCAAACCAGACTTCAAAATTCCATTTGAAAGAAGATGAATTGGTGGATGAAGTTCCTGTAAGAGGTATGAGATCACTTTCTGATATTTATCAAAGGTGTAATGTTGCTGTTCTTGAACCAGCAGACTTCTGGGAAGCAAAGAAAGATCCAAAATGGATAGCTGCAATGAAGGAGGAGCTGGGCATGATTGAGAAAAATCAGACCTGGCAACTTGTGAAGAGGCCTGCAGATAGGAAAGTGATAGGAGTAAAATGGGTGTTCAGAACAAAATTGAATGCAGATGGCTCAATCAACAAGTACAAAGCCAGACTTGTTGTGAAAGGGTATGCTCAAATTTTTGGTGTTGATTTTTCTGATACATTTGCTCCTGTTGCTCGACTTGATACAATCAGATTATTACTTGCCATTGCTACACAAAAAGACTGGAAAGTTTACCAGTTAGATGTAAAGTCTGCATTCTTAAATGGTTTTCTTGAGGAGGAGATATATGTTGAGCAGCCTGATGGATTTACAGTCAAAGGGCATGAAGATGATGTGTATTTGCTCAAGAAAGCATTGTATGGTCTGAAGCAGGCACCTAGAGCCTGGTACAGCAGAATTGATGAGCATTTGATGCAGCTTGGTTTCAGAAAAAGCCTCAGTGAAGCTACACTCTACATTAAAGGTGACGAAGTGAATTTTGTTATTGTCTCATTATACGTTGATGACTTGCTGGTGACAGGAAGTAATGGTGAGCTTGTTAACAAGTTCAAGGAAGACATGAAACAGACCTTTGAAATGACAGATTTGGGAGAGATGGCTTATTTTCTTGGAATGGAGATTCAGCAGAAAAGAGGTGAAGTCTTTGTTTGCCAGAAGAAGTATGCAAAGGAGATCTTAAAAAAATTCAGAATGAAGGATTGCAAGAACATGCCTACTCCAATGTGTCAAAAGGAGAAGTTGAGCAAACATGATGAAGCTGAAAGAGTTGATGAAACTCTTTACAGAAGCCTAGTTGGTTGCCTCATGTATCTTACAGCAACAAGGCCAGATATTTTGCATGCTGTAAATTTGCTATCCAGGTTCACTAATTGTGCAACTGAAACTCATCTTAGAGCAGCAAAAAGAGTGATTAGATATGTCAAGGGAACATTGGATTTTGGAATAAAGTTCTATGCAAGTCAGAATTGTGTTCTACAGGGATATTCTGATAGTGATCATGCTGGCTCTTCTGATGATATGAAGAGCACTTCTGGTTATTGCTTTAATCTTGGTTCTGGTATTTTTTCATGGTGTTCCAAAAAGCAGGAGATTGTTGCACAATCAACTGCTGAAGCAGAATTTATTGCAGCAACAGCTGCTGCAAATCAGGCTTTATGGCTTAGAAAGTTGATGGTTGATCTAAATTTGAAGCAAGAAAAGTCCACAGATGTATTTGTGGATAATCAAGCAGCAATTGCAATCTCAACTAATCCTGTTTTTCACGGGAAAACGAAGCATTTCAACATTAAGTTGTTCTTTCTTAGAGATCTGCAGAAAGAAGGTTCTATTGTTCTGAAGTACTGCAAAACTGATCTTCAGCTAGCAGACATTTTCACAAAACCTTTGCCAAGAAGCAAATTTGAGTTTCTTAGAGAAAAGCTTGGAGTTTGCAGCAACTAAGCAAGGAGGAGTGTTGATGGATTGCTTTCAGTTACTGCAACAAAGAGGATATTGCTGTAAAATGTCCACACACTTCTATTGAACAGAAATGATACTTAAATACAGAAAAATTTCATCTAGTGACTCCTAAATTCAAGCAACTACTTGGAATCATGTTCCACTATCAACAACAACTAAAATCCAGCCACTAACATCACTAACTAGTAGTGTTTAACTGGAAAACAGAAAATGGCTAAAAATAAGGAAAATAACAGCAGCACAAATTGACTGAGTCTTTGTTGCAGTAACTGAAAGCAATCCATCAACACTCCTCCTTGCTTAGTTGCTGCAAACTCCAACACAACTAAACAATGTCTTTCCTTTATTGACATACCAGGGTCACTGATAAACCAAAGTGATTCAGCTCTTCCCACCTATCTATATCCTGCAAGAGGGAGACAGGGAAACAATATGATGATAGAATTACTTGCTTGTTATCAGCACAAGATTGAAGTTGATGATATGCATCACTTAAGAAACAGTGACCTGTTTGTGCAGGTGTGCTTGTATTGCTAAATACAAACAGCAGCTGATCGTTCTGTATCCTATAGTGGAAGGGCATGAAACACATTTGGCAATAAGACAGAGGCTGGACCAAAATCAATGCAACACCTCGACATAGATTTCAACAAAGCAATTTAGTAGCTTAGTTATTAAAGGGGTAATGATATTTCAGTGAAAACCAAATGTGAAGTGAAAGAGAGGTGCAAAAGTGGGATACGTCTTCTATCTGAAATATGGAGGCGAAGGCTCCAAATTACTGAAGGCTTTTGGTAAGAGGGAAAGTAATAGAGTTCTAAGATCCAGTCTGTGCTTTAAGACTGATAAGTGATAAGTGATAATTGCCAAGCTAAAGAGGGAATCGTTACTGAAATTTTGTCTGATTGTCACCAGTCTGATCAATTACTTAAGGAGTTCAATGAGTAGGAAAGGAATAAAATATATAGGATGAAGTCCTTTATCCAGATACTGATAATTGCATGACACTATGCGCAATAATAGCAATCGGAATATATAGGATGCAGAAGGAACTTAAATGTACCGAGATCCTCCAACCATATATCTTGTAAAGAGAAAGAAACTTGATGGGGGTTATATTCCAGTTATACAATACAGCCATGAACTACAGAGTAATTGTTAATAAGGAGAGAGAACTAGACATACAAGCACGTTGAGTTATATTTGAAAGAATAGATTTTTCCTCAACAACCAATAAATACAGCTCATTCTGAAGGGAAAAACAAAGGCAAATGGTAGCAAAAATGGTAGCAACATTGATCAAACAATGACTTTTAAAAAGATATAAATAGGAAATGTGAAGATCCAGTTCACAGTTGGAAGAGAAAACGGATAAGACATAATAAATTCAACTAATGAAGGCCATGTAATGGGATCAAAGGAGTCGTGATAAAGAAAGAAGGTAGCTCGAAAAAATTTGTAGAGTAATACATAACGAAGATCATGAGACTTTTATCTGGTAAAGCAGAACGAGAGGCATGTATCTGACTGGAAGAGGTCCAATAACTTGGAAATCAAGTAGGCGTAATTTTAATAAATATGGTCAACTAGATTACACTCTACCAAACTACTCTCACACTACAAGGAAGACAAGTTCTACTTCAATCAGTAATCAATTTGGATAAAACTTGAAGAGGATGGAGCCCACATTTCTCTCTCTTATAGGGTAGGAGCAGTTTGCGGGGAGTAGTCTAGTTATCACTACTCAATTTTAATACGTAGGATGACCAGCAGCTAAACTACAGTCTTGGAAAGCTGAGTTTAAGCATCAAGACAACTTAAAGTTCCACAGAGTATCTGTTTATGGCTCCCTCGTTCTCTCCATCTCCAGATGAACCCTCCTGAGAGAGTATCCCTACATATTTGTTAACTGTTAAACCTTATACCTCTGGAGGAATACAGATAACAGAACTGCACCAAGTGAAACTTCATGATCGTCCTTACCAACCTTACAACATTGCATTCACTCCTTCACAGAGATATACAACACGACCAAAAAATAAGTCCCTCCAAATATGACCATGATACTTCAGTTGGCTGTGTTGATGATGCTAGAAATTCAAACATCCAAAAGATAACAGCATTTCTGTTAACCGCATATTAGTCATCGAGGTCATGATAAAACCATACTCATGATATAAAGCCATACTCATGATGGAATCCGTATTCAAAAGGGCGAAGCCAAGGGAAGTTCTTGATTCATTTCTTGCATAGAAATTATGTTAAGGATTTCAAAAATAAATTTAATAACTATTAAAATCGCAAAATCACCTTTGTACAATTTGCGAGAAGTTGAACCGATCCAAACTAGCTAATCCACAATAAATAATTGCTACTGCACTGACAAAGTGTAATTCAGCACAGATGATGCTGAGCTTAGATTATAGAATGAGCTACAAATGATGAAGAGAAATTATGAAAAGTACTGATGAAAAGTTTAGCCAACACATTATGAAGTTTACGTGTATCTTAAGATTAGACAAAAACTGGGGAGTAAAATTGCACGAAAAAAAGATCATACTCATGATCCTTGCTAGTTTACTAACAAAAAATTGTAATACTGGAAGTAAGATATTATTAGTATGATTCATGCTAAAGCCCTTCTCATTTCATCTTTGTAACATCCATAATTCCAGCACATGTTTAGTTGAGCCTTAAATTATTGCATACATGAGCCCATAGCCTTAGATACTTTTGGTCAACAGTTGAATGGTTCAAAATCCCTTAGCTGAGTTACCTATTACACCAACCATTATCACCCATGTCCCTTCAGAATGATACTAAAGTATGATAGAGTAGAAAATATGTTAGCAAAGCACTGAACAAACACTGGATGGTTTCAATCACAAAATCCTTATGGGGAAAATGTAACTCAAGACCTAGTTGTGACAACTAGTGCTCCAAAGAACTTGCCTAAGCTCTCATTTAAAAAAAAGGCAGCTTCTAGGCTCATATAGGAGGAAGCAACATGAGTGCAACATTAAATGCATATACACAAACCATATCAGTACTACATATGTCATTAAGAGCACAGCTCAATAGCAGAATCTACATATACACAAACCATATCAGCACTACATATTTCATTAAGAGCACAGCTCAATAGCAGAATCTACATGAAGAGAACTAGATACAAGCTTTTATATTAGTGTCTCCACAGGACCATATCAACAAGTAGCTTGGTGTTAGCTTATTATCCGTATATCTTAGATCATGACAAATTTATCCACGTAAGCATCTACCAAGAATGAGTTGCCATTTTAGTTGACTTAGCTCCAGTCATCAATCTCATTCCATGCACATGTACCACTAAACCATTCTGCCTATAACAAATATGGGACCTATAGGTAAATCCATCAGATAACATTTTCTTGGATGGAGAATGGATGGAAGTGAGGATGGTGGTTATATGTTGACAGAATGGCGAAAAAATGTTGTGACAAATTTACTCATGCAGGTATTGTGCCTACTGCACTGTTGTGCCTACAACAGATGTAGGTAAATCCGTAAAACAAAACTTTTTTGGATAAAAAATTTGGACGAAAGTGGGCATAGGTGGTTATATGTTGACGGAGGAAAGGCACATAAGGGTGGTAATTTGAAACTCAAGTAGTTAAGGATAGTAACGTGAAATTCGGTCTAATTTAGGCGTTGTTCTGTGAAAAAACCATACATACAAAATTTAATTTATTTTTGTAAGTACAAAGAGGACATTTGATAATCATAACTTGATAATTTAGGGATGATAGTTCTCTATAAAAAGAAGTCCTTAGTGCATGTTTAGCAACCTCCCAAAAAAGGACCAGGATTGATCCTAGTCTTAACTTGTAAGAACCTTACTTGAGAAAAACTGAGCCAGTGTTTGCGCACCTATTTTGGCAAGAACCTTGTTTGGGAAAACACTAAGCTAGTATTTGCCTAGTTTTTCCTAAGCCAAAAAAGCCTCACAAATGACTTTCTTTTTTACCCACAACCAGTGGACCAAAACATAACGAGTTTATCTCAAAATTGGGCTCGGATCAACCGCAGCTTTGTTTTGGTGAGTTTACTAAACTAATCCTTATCCTTTCTATCTATAATATTATTCGTTTCAAGTGAATTACACTTGTGACGGTCTGACTTCTTGTTTTGACAAAGTGAGAGAAGTAAGAGCATTGTACTCGAATTTTTGGTGGTGAGAAGAGAACCTACGGTTTCATAAATACATGCATTCTTCACAACACATGAAAACAAGATACTAGTCCAAATAGAGCAAATCCTTGAGGATTCACAAATTTAATCACTAAATTCTTAGTCCGGCCTCACATCTAAAGATTCAGAAATAATGCATGTGTCATTCAGCAAACACATATACTAGAGAACTATTATTCAAAGAGCAAATCTTCACAGATTTAGTGTATTAAAACCCTGCTTATATATAAAGAGGTGTTCCTCCCTTAATTCTCTAAGTTCTCTACAATTTCTTAAGGTGAAGATGACCTCTAAAATTCTGCAATCATCTTCATCGCTCTCCTTGTCTTCTTCATCGGTTAGTATAACTGGTAAGCAATTTTTCGAAAGTCTTAACTCTGTCAATTAAGATATTTTTATTTAAATATAAATTTTTTTCAGGACATTCATCACTGCCCATTAAGGCTAAAATGTGTCATTTTTATCCCGCGCCATGCAGAGAGGATGTAGAGTGTCTGAAGCCGTGTAAATTGGTGGGTTAGGACTTAGGATTGTAAGCTTGCAAAGTGTGTGCTTAACCCTGTTGGAGATAAACCTCCCTTCATTTGTTGTTGCTGAAGATAATGAGTTAATTTGGAATAATAAATGTTTTCTTGCAATTGTCATCTTGCTCTAACATATAATGGAAATAAAAGGATAATTTAGTTGGTTTCGATATTTCAGTCTCATTAAAATAAATATTATGTCTTGATTATCAGGGTAATTGCAAATACACCTGCTATACTATGAGGATGAAACCACTTATATCGCAAAACTTCAAATGGCAGCAACGTTATGGAAAACAGAGCAAAGCCGCAAAGTGCTGGTTTAGCTTTTTAGGGCTTAAGCGGGAAAAAACCAATGTCAAATTTTCAAACAAGCAAAAAATGGAGGAATTTTTGAAAAATAATACCAAAAATAAGCAAAAAATGGATGTTTAACAATTGCAAAAAGGGAAAATAATCCCAAAAATAAAGAAAAATATAGGAAATTTTTGAAAATTATAAAACAAGCAAAAAATGGATGAACTTTTTCTTTAGATGCATATGATTATTTATATTGATCCTACGCATAAAATAGATGTGTAACAATTGCTTAGATTAATGCAACATTGTTAAATAATATACAAATTGTAATGTGATAAAATAGAATACAGTTTGATACGCACACCACAGTCAACAAATTAATGACTTAATGTAAATTATCAAAGGTAAGACAACATGCTTATTAAATACAATCATCATCATTGTTCTAAGTTTCTTCCAACTGAGTACATATGTAAAAAAAAAACATGTAAAGCGGTTAATCGCTTTACACTAGCACTTTGGCTGCTTTTAGCCTCTATGGACCTCTTTTAGACCGCTTTTGGCTGTCTTTGATCACTTCGGACCACTTTTAGGCCGCTTTGGATTGCATTTAGGATTTTTTTTTCATCTCGAAAGCGCTTTTGGGTCATAGCGGAGCGAAAACGTGCCGCTTCCGCTTTTTGCGATGTTTTTTCTGTATTTTACAAGATTAGATGCCACTTACGTTGAAAATAACCAAATTGGAAAATAACCACTTATATAAGCTGCAAAAAAAAATCATTTAGTACTCATATATCATAATCTGCTTTCGCAGTTAAGATGTTTGGCAAAACTGTATTTAAATAACAGTGTTGTAAATAGCGCCCAATAGCGACGCTATAGCGGTTTCAATATTGGTCGTAGCCACATACCGCTAGGCTTTCATGCTAAGCGGTCGACTCTTGCGGGCATTTCTGCTTTCCGCTCATAATCGCGGTGAAAAGCGCATAATAGCGCTACTAGCGGTTAAAAAGCGCTTAATAGCGCTACTAGCGGTTAAAAAGCGCTATTAGCGGTTAAAATGCGCTATTAGCGCTTAAAAAGCGCTTTAAGCGCCATTTTAAATAGCGCTTTAAGCGCCATTTTAAATAGCGGATTTTTAAGTTGAGGACCCAAAACCGACCCAAAACCAACCCCATTGTAATTAAAACCCTATTCCAATATCTTTCGCTTGAGTCTCGTCGTCAGCGCTTCATCTCTACTCTTAAAAAAGCTTAGTGCTGAAATCCATCTTTAAGAGCTCCTCCAGTAATCTCCTCTGGCGATCTCCTCCAGCGAGCTTCTCCTTCAGCAGCAGCTCCTCTCAGGCAGCAATTCTCCAGCAACAATTCTTCGCTGGAGTCTTCAAAGCTCCAGCAAGAATAGCCGCCCTCGAACAGCAGCCGCCCTCGAACAGCAGCTGACCAATAGAAGCTCATCATGCTTCACCTCGACCACCTCATCAAATATCCATTCCATTCTCTTTTAGGCTTAGCCTACAATAGAGAATAAGGTAAATCAAATCTCTCAAATCAAATTTTAATTATTTAATTTTGGGGAAATATTCAGCAGATTGTAGATTTTGACATTTTGTTATTTATATGTGAAGATGGGGCTTAATTAACCTGAAAAAAACTGAACTTCTGTGATCTTGATGTTCTTGTCATGTGCTTAAAGATTTGTGCATAAAGAATTTCTATTTAGAATTTTAGTGTTTGATTATCAATCCATTTACATGTTACACCTATAGATCAATGCTAAGTATGCTTTCAGTTATGCTTTGGAGGCTTGGGTTTAGATAATTAGTTATTCATTTTCATTTAAGTCCTTGCATATAGTATACTTCACTTAACAAAGAATGAGCTTTCAGTTATGCTATGCTAAATATCATATATGCTTTCAATTATTCATTTTCTAAAAGTCCATCTGATGCGGGACGATGGGAATTTTAGGGTTTTATGTTAGGGATTTGGGAAATTTGGGGAAGAACAAAGATTTGAGGAAAGCTAGGGTTTGGAAAATTAACAAGATATGATCACGAATCGCAACTCGGGCATTGGCTTCACCACCATTGACTCAATCTTAGATCAAATCAATAACCCAAAGTTTCACAAATGAAACAAAATTTTCTTCAAATATTCATTGCTTTATTTCATAGAATTGACCTCTTTAAATAGGCCTTCAAAAACTACAAGTTCACTCCTATATCCGATGTGGGACTAAAAAAGAGCAAATACAATAAAGAGAAAATACAATAAAAGCAACACTAGCTAGACTCCAAACCTTCTCAAAATCAAAACCAAATATAAGCTGAAGCAACACGACGACGACGGCGAAAGTATGTGCGAAGTGGAGACTGTGCGATGTCCTCATCAATTCCCCTGGGGTGGGAAGAATTCGACCCTGTCGAGTTAGGCTCCAACTGACCCTCATAATACTCCAATAGATCCGGAGCCCAGCGCTACAGGTCCTCACGAGTAATCCATGTATCATCAGATTCAAGAAGACCTTTCCAACATACTAGATATCGTCTGCAACCACCATCTCTGGTGGAGATGATTTGGTCATCTCGAATGTTATCAATCTGATCAGCTGTAAATGGAACAAAAGTAGTAGGCAGTGGTGGTAATGGAGGTCCCTCAAGGAAAGGATCAGGGGTAGGCTCATCAAGATCCACAAGTGGATTGTCAGTGTTAAAAGGAGGACTTTTATAAGCCACCAAATCCGCAATATTAAATGTCGAACTAATTCTGAAATCTGAAGGTAAATCGATTACATAAGCATTTGAGTTAATTTTCTTGATAATCTTAAAAGGCCCAACACTACGAGCATGCAATTTCTTGACGACTCCAGGTAGAAACCGTTCTGAACGAATCCGGATCATTACATAATCACCTTCGTTAAACTCAAGATGTCTTCTATGTAAATCAGCATGGGACTTATATTGTTCATTGCTTTCTTGAATTTTCTTGTTGATTTCTTGATGCAAATCATGAATGTGTGATGCAAATGCAGCTGCTAACTCAGACACCCTAGGATGATGCGACATGGGAATAAGGTCTATAAGCTTTCTAGGCTTATAACCATGCACAACTTCAAATGGACTCATACCTACTGATCTATTGACTGAGCTATTGTATGCAAACTCTGCAGTGGGTAACAGAAGATCCCAATTTCCTAAATTCTCACCAACCAAACAGCGCAAAAGATTACCTAAACTCCTATTAACTATCTCGGTTTGACCATTAGTTTGAGGATGAAAAGCAGACGAATACTGAAGTTTAGTCCTCATCTTGTGCCATAGAGTTTTCCAAAAATAGCTCATAAACTTCACATCCCTGTCAGATACAATAGTTTTGGACAAACCATGCAATTTGACCACACCATCAAAGTAAATCTGAGCAATTTTGGAAGCATCAGACGTTTTGTTGCACGGTAAGAAATGAGCCATCTTTGAAAAACGATCCACAACTACAAAAATGGAATCATGTTTTCTGATAGTCTTAGGAAGTCCTAACACGAAATCCATACTCACATCCTGTCAGGGACGATCTGGAACAGGGAGGGGTGTGTACATGTCAGTATTTTGTTTACGTTGCTTAGTTAATTGGCAAGTGCAACACTGCCCTATTAACTTCGCAACATCTCTTTTAAGGCTTGGCCAGTAAAATAAAGTTTCTACAACCTTTATAGTCTTTTCACGACCAAAATGACCAGTAAGACCTCCTACATGTAATTCCCAAACAAGATAATCTCTCAAAGAAGTACGGGG
Source organism: Asparagus officinalis (assembly GCF_001876935.1). Classification (NCBI taxonomy): domain Eukaryota; kingdom Viridiplantae; phylum Streptophyta; class Magnoliopsida; order Asparagales; family Asparagaceae; genus Asparagus; species Asparagus officinalis. The sequence goes on from NC_033797.1 coordinate 106,745,125, forward strand.
AAGGCATAACTTACGAAATCGAAATAAATAGCCATCTTGGAGCAGAACGCCATCTATCTCGGGAGTCAATCCCTTTAAAGAAACAAAAATCTCTCCAAAGTTGGGACATGATTCATACTCCCCTTTGACTCTTTTGAAACCTACTACATCCGCGCTCATTCGGTTTAGAAGACAAGTTCGGCGGCTGAGTGCATTAGCCACCTTGTTCTCAACTCCAGCCATGTGTTTAAGGGTATACATATAGTTTTGTAGAAATTCAACCCATCGAGCACGTCTGGCATTGAGTTTCTTCTGAGAGTTAAGATACCGAAGGGCTTCATGGTCCGAATAAATAACGAATTCTTGAGGTAAAAGATAATGTCGCCAATGACGCAATGATTGCACAACCGCATAGAACTCCTTATCGTAAGTAGAATAGTTCAGTTTAGCACCACTAAGTTTTTCACTAAAGTAGGCGATGAGATGCTTCTCCTGGCTTAATACTCCACCTATACCAATGCCCGAGGCGTCACACATGACCTCAAACACTTTAGAGAAATCAGGAAGTCTCATAACAGGTGCATCAGTCATCCTCTGCTTGATTTCTTTGAAAGCCGTAGCAGCTTCTTCGGACCATTAAAATTCCTCTTTTTTCAGGCAATCTGTAATTGGGACCATAATAATACTAAACTCCTTGATAAATCACCTGTAGAAAGTTACGAGCCCATGAAAACTGCTTACATCGCGGATACTCTGGGGCTCGGCTACTCTACAATTGCCTGAACCTTTTGAGGATTAGCAGAAACTCCTAGAGAAGACACAACAAATCCTAAAAATATAACTTGGTCAGTCAGGAAAACACATTTCTTAGGATTTGCAAATAGTTTCTTTTTTCTCAAAGTGAGACAGACTTGATTGAGATGATCAATATGATGCTCCAGCGACTTACTATAAATTAAGATATCATCAAAGTATACAACCACAAATTTTCCCATAAAAGGTCACAATACCTGAGTCATAACTCGCATGAAGGTGTTGGGAGCATTTGTTAACCCAAAAGGCATAATCATCCACTCGTATAGATCATCTTTCGTCTTGAAAGTTGTTTTCTACTCATCCCCTGGACGAATCCTAATTTGATGGTAGTCACTCTTCAAATCAATTTTGGAAAATATGATGGCTCCAGACATTATATCTAACATATCATCCAGTCTGGGAATAGAAAACCGATATTTCACAGTGATTTTGTTGATTGCCCGACTATCAACACACATTCTCCATGAACCGTCTTTCTTAGGGGTTAGCAATGTCGGCACAACGCACAGACTTAAGCTCTCTTTAATGAACCCTTAGTCAACAGTTCTTCAACCTGCCTCTTGAGTTCGGCATGTTCGGTTAGATTCATTATGTAATGAGGCAAGTTGGGAAGATTAGATCCTGGAACAAAATCTATAGCGTGTTAGATGTCAAGCATCGGGGGTAGAGCATTTGGGAGTTCTTCCGGGAAAACATCTGTAAATTCCTTTAATATTGGAGTTACTACAGAAGGAATTTGTTCTTGGGAGTTTTCGGTAATCTCCCTAGCAACAAGGGCAACAACGGTAGACCCTTTAGCGACCTTCTTGTCCAGAGACTTGCTGATCAAATTTAGTCCTATTTGGTTGTTGGAAGAATCGGTCCATTTAGGAGCAAATGGGGGGCAGATCGCGATGGAACTAATTTGATCATCTTTCCATCATGGACGAATGAATAGGTGTTTGATCGTCCATAGATAGTGACATCTAGATCATATATCCAAGGTCTACCTAAAATGATGTGCCCAACATCCACGGTAACAATGTCACACCAAATATTGTCCGAATAAGTAGCAAATTGGATCGGGACAAGACATCATTCTTTAACCTCAATGGACGCAGTATTCACCCAAGATACTTTATATGGTTAAGGATGGGGAACAAGTTTCAATCCAAGTACAGTCACCATGTTGGAGGCGACGACGTTAACACAACTCCCACTGTCAATTATGACTCGATAGTTTTTTTCATTGATCTTTGTGATTGTGTGAAAAATTATAGTTTTACGCCAGTCATTACTATCCCTAGGTTGAGCTAATACGCATCTCACAACCAAGGTTTTAAATATCGGATGTCGGGTTCATGTCGCTCGGCCAAAATTCATGTCGGATAGCGAAAATCGGGGATATATCGGGAGACATGAAAAAAAATATCAGATTGCCATATCGGATAGGTTGATATAATATTATAAATGGAATCTTCACATACTTGATAATTATATTGTCTAAACATATGAAAAAGTACATATGAGAATGTCTTCATTTTCACAAGCAACCACCAAGTTTTTGCTTTTGCATAGAAAACCAAATAGACACTAGAACAGCTTAACTGCATATGTTTAGACAATTCTTATTAAAGTATAATAATTATCCAGAATATAAAAATTACTAATACAATTCTTTATACACAACTTTATTTATTAATGTAAAGATTTATTAATTGTTCAATTTAAGAATTTATGTTATTATAAAAGTCACTTCATAATTTTACACTCAAAGAAAAAGATTACAAAAAAAATGTTCACATACAAAGCGCGTGCATTATACTAGTAGGAACAAAAAGAAAATTCTACTGAAATTGAAAATTAAACTCGTAATTGCTATTCTAAACTACTTAACTGCATCGACTAACAATTGCAGGATTTTTATTATATATCTGTCATTTCTCCAAACAAGAAACTAGTAAAACCGAAGTATATGTGCACCTAATACAAATAAATTCATGTGTTCTTATAGCCTTCCATTATAAAGAAAACACATGCAATAACAAGTAATTAAAACCTACAACAAGCACCCATATGGGTAGTGGATGGGAAACAATGTGAAACTTTACATAAATAGAAGGTGAAAGATATTGCAAATCATATGATTTCAACATGTCAATGTGAAACCGATATTTCTGAATTTTGGCCGATATTTGATGGCCGAAATGTCGCCCGATATATCCGCTATTTTCCGACATGTCCCCGACATGACCTCAAAAACGCCATACGCATTAAATTCAACAATTTCGTGACGGCTAGGCTCTGAATCCGCAATATCGGACACCATGGCGGCCGATATTTAAAAGACTGCTCACAACACTAAGTCGGCGGGAAACTTCGTCCACTTTGTTGATCGAGAGTGTTGGCACGCTCAAAATACATCCTAAGATAGCATCGGCTAGTTCATCCTCCCAAACATCTTCATCGGGGTTGTGGACAATCTCCTCTAAATCATCCTGGTCACTGTCCGATCGGGTCTTAACGATTAAAGTTCTTATTTTACTCGGACACTGAGCAGCAATATGATCAAACCCTTGACACCTAAAACTTCGAGTAGATTGAGCCGATCTAGATGACTCGTTATAAACTCCATTGCCTTTATCATTTGGCTTATGCGCGGAGGTATTAGGTCCAGTTCGAGATTGAGAATGAGATTGAATAAGTTGAGACTTAACAGTGGTGGACTTATTGGTGTTATTCACATAGCCGGTGCGCCTAGTGAAAGGAGAGCCTTGTGATCGATCTAAATATTGGACAAGCTGATAGGCTTGCTCTAGAGTGGAGATGTCTCGCACAAAGAGTTCGCGCCTAAGATCTTCCCGAAGTCCTGAGCAAAATCTAGACAAGACTACAATGTCAGACTCATTCTCGTCACACCTAACCAGAAATTCATCAAATTGGGTGATGTACTTCGATACTGGCCGATTGCCTTGCGTCAAGCGCTGTCATTGATCGAGCAAGCGTTGTTTGTACGACACAAGCAGGTATTTTTCTTGGAGTTTCAATTTCATCTTATCCCAAGTCTGTATGGGTTCTTGCCTTCTAAGAATCATCAGTTTCTCAACGTTAGACCAATATTGTCTAGCCTGACCCACTAGCTTCATTTTGGCAAATCTAAAGATATAATTTCTATAAGTAAACCACTAGAATTAATTCATATTGATATTTTTGGTCCTTCTAGAGTTGCATCTTTAAATGGAAGCAGATATGCATTTGTACTTGTTGATGATTTTTCAAGATTTACATGGTAATATTTCTTAAACATAAAAATGATGTTTTTAATGAGTTTTCTATCTTTTGTAAAAGAATTCAAAAACAAAAGTCTCTTTCTATTATTACTATTCGTAGTGATCACGAAGGAGAATTTGAAAATGAACATTTTACAAATTTTTGTGATAAAAATGGTATTTCTCACACTTTTTCTTTTCCTCGAGCGGCTCCACAAAATAGAGTTGTAGAAAGAAAAAATAGAACTTTACAGGAATATGCAAGAACCATGTTATGTGATAGTAACCTACCAAAATATTTTTGGACAGAAACTGTCTCTACAGCATGTTATGTGCAAAATAGAATTTTATTAAGACCTATTTTAAAGAAAACACCTTATGAGTTGTTTCATTACAAAATTCCTAAAGTTTCTTATTTTAAAGTTTTTGGTTGTAAATGCTTTATTTTAAACACAAAATATAACTTGGAGAAATTTAATTCTAATCGTGACAAAGGAATATTTGTTGGATATTCTAACTAGCAAAGCTTATAGAATATATAACAAAAAAACCTTAATCATTGAAGAATCTATGCATGTTTCTTTTGATGAGAATTTTACAAAAACACCTACTATTTTAAATAATGATGATGATTTAATTGATTCTATTCATGATACTCCAATGCTAGATGTTTCAAAAGATGAAAATTTACAAAATGATTTGCCAAAGGATTTTGTAGAAGTTAAAAATCATCCACATGATTTGGTTATTGGTAATATTTCTGATAAAGTCACTGCTAGATCTCATTTTAATTTGATTGCTCATGTTGTTTTTATTTCTATTATTGAACCTAAAAATATAAAAGAAGCTTTACTTGATTTTTGGATAATTGCTATGCAGGATGAATTAAATCAATTTATAAGAAATAATGTTTGGGATCTTGTACCTAGACCACAAGATAAGTCCATTATTGGAACTAAATGGATTTTTAGAAATCAATTAGATGAATCTGGACATGTTGTTAGAAACAAAGCCAGATTGGTTGCACAATGATATAATCAAGAAGAATGTATTAATTATGATGAAACCTATGCACAAGTGGCTCGTTTAGAATCAATAAGAATTTTATTTGCATTTGCATGTTTTTATGAATTTTAAATTATATCAAATGGATGTTAAAAGTGTATTTTTAAATGGTTTTATTAAAAAAAAAGTTTTTGTAGAACAACCTCCAGGTTTTGAAAATAAAAGTTTTTCAAACCATGTTTTTAAACTTAAAAAGGTTTTGTATGGTCTAAAACAAGCACCCCGTGCTTGGTATGATAGATTAAAAAAAAATTCTTTTAACTTCTGGTTTTGAAATAGGAAAAGTTGATTCTACCTTTTTTATAAAGAAAATTACTAAAGATATACTATTAATTCAAATATATGTAGATGATATAATATTTGGTTCTACTAACGATGATCTTTGTCAAGAGTTTTCTAAGACTATGCAGGATGAATTTGAAATGAGTCACATGGGTTACTAACGATGATCTTTGTCAAGAGTTTTCTAAGACTATGCAGGATGAATTTGAAATGAGTCACATGGGTAAACTTAATTTCTTACTTGGACTTCAAATCAAACAAATAAAGGAAGGAATTTTCATCAACCAATGTAAGTATGCTAAAGAATTACTCAAACGCTTTGGAATGGAAAATACAACAAGCAAACCAACACTAATAAATACAACTACATCACTTGACAAAGATGAAAATGATAAGAATGTTGATCAAAAACTATATCGAGGTATGATTGGATCACTTCTTTACATTACAGCAAGTAGACCTGATATTATGTTTAGTGTATGTTTATGTGCTAGATTTCAGTCTAATCCTAAAGAATCACACCTTAAAGCTGCGAAAAGAATTTTTAGATATCTCAATAACACTACAGATTATGGTTTATTTTATCCTAAAAATAGCACATTTGATTTATTATCATATAGTTACGCTGATTTTGCCGGATGTAAATCTGATAGAAAAAATACAAGTGGTACATGTTATTTTTTTAGACATTCACTTGTATCTTGGTTTAGTAAAAAAAAAAAATTCAGTGTCATTATCAACTACTGAAGCAGAATATATTGTTGCTAGTATTGTATACGCTCAAGTTTTATGGATGAAACAAACATTATCTGATTATGATATAATTTGTCTCACATCATCCATATTGTGTGACAATACTAGTGTCATTAATTTATCTAAAAATTCTATTCAACATTCACGTACAAAACATGTTGACATTAGACATCATTTTTTACGTGATAATATACTAAAAGGAATTATTTCTTTAGATTTTATTTCAACCAATAAACAAATTGTTGATATGTTAACAAAACATTTAAAAGAAGAAACATATGTTAAATTAAGAAGAGAAATAGGTATATGTTCTTGGAAAGATTTAAACTAAGTTTTAAAATCAATATATATGCATTTTCAGGCTTAGTAGTCGACTAATCAAGTTTGTAGTCGACTACATGCACAAGCATTGCATATAAATCATTATGTTGTTTACAGTATAGTTGACTAATTTGATCTGTAGTCGACTAGTCTGAGTTAAAACTGAAATATAGTATTTTGTCGATTACAGTGTAGTCGACTATTCTTCTTAGTAGTCGACTACAAGTACAAATTTTTCTCTCTTACAGTTTTTCCAGCATATTGGATTTTAACCTCTTATACCCAAAACCCAATACCCTTTTCATTTAAGTCAAGTTCATCTCAACCACTCCTTTTTAACCTTCTCAATCCTAGCCATATATTTAAGATTAAATCGTCACCATTCATTTGAGTCTTAATTTAATCTTTAATCTTGACCATAGAATTTATAATTCTTAAAAGAATATCATATAAACTTAATTTACCCACTATCTCTCTCATAATCGATCCCTCTCCTTCCCCTCTTCAGAACCCAACGAATCCAGGTTAGGGCATCATCTTTTTTTCTTCTTTTTCCTAAAAATTTCCCTCAAATTCCTGGTTTTCTTGAGTTTGTCACTTCTTGTAGTCGACTACAACCAGTTTTAGTCGACTATTCCTAGGGTTATCATCAGTTTGGTAAGTTCTTCAACTTAATCTTTCCTAGTTCTTGTTCCTTATTAAATTATCATGTCTAGAGCAAAGAAGGCTAAGCAAGTTCACACAAGTGTTAATGATAAAATCATTGCCTATTTAAAAAATCTTGATTTGCTTGAAGAATTTAACAATATATGTACATTTAAAGTTCTTCCAGGACGTTTTGTGAAATTTGATGATTTTATCCCTTAGAATTTTAGTTCATACTTTGAAAATGTGGGATTGCTTGAATTATTCTCAGCTGAAAACAGAAAACCAATATATCCATTTTTAGTTCAACTGTTCTTTACAAATATAGAACGTGTAGGAACTATAAGTGGAACTGAAAAATATAAAACTCTTGTGAAAGGAATAGAAATTGAATTGACTTCTAAGTCAATTGGAAAAATCTTTAACATTCCTTTGAGAGGTGTCTCTCTTAGATCAATCAAAATGAATGATGCAAATTTACTATCCAATCATATTTTTCTTTCGGGTTATAGTAAACCATTAAATAATTCAAATAAGCTTCGTGCAATTCCTCGTTTCATTGCTCGAATCTTAGCCTATAATATGTTTCCAAAAACTGGGAGTTTTCATTTCATTTTCCTAGATTTAGCAAAGTATTATATGCTATAATGGGGAATATCCAAGTTAATAGGGCTGAAGTTTATTATAACAATCTCTTGACAATACCAAAAAGATTTCTTCCTTATGGTGCATTTTTAACAAAAGTCTTTGATAAATTTCATGTCGATCTTAAGTCTGAAAATTCTGCCGTTCGTTCTATTGAGTTCTTTGACTCTAATGCCCTAACTAGGATGAAGTTAACTAATTTTAAAATTTATGATCATAATCTCCAAGATGAACCTCACCCTCCTCAAGAACAAATTTCACAAGACATTTCACAATCCTCAAGTCAAACAGGCCCTTCTTCTAGCCAACAACCACCTCAAATGCAATTAGAATATTCTTGCTTTTCGGATGCCCAATATAACACATTGTCGGCACGCATCCTTGAATTGGAGACTGGTCAGCGAGCCCTTTATTCTCAAAACTCTTACATCATCAGTAATCAAGAGAAGTTAATCAAGAAATTTGATAATCTTGATATGAAGCTCAATGCATTTTTCCAAGGACATCCACCTCCTCTAGGACCTTCATGTTAGAGGACCATGCATTCATCATGTGGTGTTTGGCTTTAGTTCCATGTTTATGTTAAAAACTATGTGTTAACTTGGTTTGTTTAAGTTTATGTGTCAAAAACTATGTGTTAGTTATTTGCTTTAAGACTTGTGTAATATGTCGTTTGTTGCTATTATGTTTATGTTGCTTAAGACTATGTATGAATCTATGCTTCTTTTAATCATGCTTACTAGGTTTATATTTCATATTTTGTGTTCATGAGATACTTCTATTACAAACAGACTGTGAAGATGGAAATTGTCGAAATTTTGATATTTATGGCAAGTCTTTGTCTACCCATATGGATGGAAGAAGTGATGGACTATGTTCACAATTTGAAAGATCTTTTTGAAGTATTAGCTCATGAAGAGGAAATTATAATATGCTTAGGATAGATGTATATTTCTTTTTGTTAATAACAAAATGGGAGAATGATATTAGAATTATGTTATATAAACTCAAAAATATGAATTGTAGATTCTAATATGCTTTTATGCATGGGGAGTAAGTATATTTGTTTATTAATGTCTATTTCTTTTAAAAATATACTTACATATGCATAAATTGTTTGTCATCATCAAAAAGGGGAAGAATGTTGGATATCATATCCTCATGATATACTTTTGATGATAACAATTTATTCATAATGTTAATCACTATGTGTATGTACTAACATTTTAATGTAATTATCAACATGAACAAGTACACGATGAGTTCAAGGCATCAAGAAGTAAAGAAAATGAAGAGCTTATGTATCAATGTAATTTTTTACATTTTCTTTACTTAGAAATATTGTACAAGCCTTGATCACTCACACATACACACACAGAGATTAGAACACATTAACACAGACTTAATGTGTTAGTTAACAATAAAAATCCCCTATGTTAACCATTAAAGTATTTAGTTTATTATTGAGTCTAAATATTTCATACATGACATTTTTACCCCTTAGTAGTCGACTAATTAGATTAGTAGTTGACTACTGAAGTCTAAGATCGAAATATAAATTTCTGTAAAATTACAGAGTAGTCGACTACTAAGGATTATAGTCGACTACTCAGCTTTGAATTTTGATTTACAGAACTTTTGTTTTTTACAGAGTAGTCGACTACAACTGATTATAGTCGACTACTGAGCTTTGAATTTTGTATTCCAGGACTTCTGTTTTACAGAGTAGTCGACTACAACTAATTATAGTCGACTACTCAGCTTCGATTTTTGAATTTCAGACTTTTTGTTTTACAGAGTAGTCGACTAATGATCATTATAGTCGACTACTAAGACAGTTTCCTGACATTTCAGAATTCAAATTGATAACAGTTTATAGCCGTTTTGTGTATGTTTTGAGGGTTTGAAAACCTGTCTTTTTAAGGCTATAAATATGTTATATGTTCAGAATTTTGGGTCACGAATTCATATACAAAAAATTCAAGTTTTGTGCATCTTTCAAAAGAAAATTTTCCATATTTTCACTAAGTGTTGAGAAAAATCATTTTCTGATTTTACCTTGGATATTCATTCAATATACAATCAAGATAGGCAATTTTCAGAGATTCAAAACATTCCTAACCACTGCTACACATCACTATACTATCAAGGCTTATAGGAATCAAGTTATATCAAGACAAGTGTTCTCTCTGGTGTGAGAGGTGTAATCTCTTGATGAAGAGATTGGGTGTAATTTGCAGGGACTTACAAATTGGTCAGGTTTGATGTTTTGATTTTGTAAATTTTTCAAAATCATAGTGAAACTTTCAAGCGAAATTTGCTTAGGGACTGGATGTACACCTGGAAGGTGGAACCAGTATAAAATTTTATGTTTGTGATTGTTATTTTCTGTGATTGTGCTATTTTTTTGCAAATTTTAATCTTCTTTGCATTAATTTTTAATAGAACACTATTCTCCCCCTTCTAGTGTTTTAGTGTGATTGGATCAGATCCTACAATTTGTTCATTGAATAGGTTTAATTTCAACATCATTATATGGAATTGTCCTCTACAACATCCTATCTATTGATGAGTTCTCAAAATCAAGAGTCGGGTAGCTCCCAGAGCCGACCAACTCTAGCTACCGAGACTCGAGTTTCAGTTCAACACTCACATCCGCGTCTTTCACATGATATTGGATGGGATTGGGCAATTTATCTAGAACGGCCTATGAAGAATAAGATTAAGTGCACTCTGGTGGACATGAATCAATCGGTGGAATACAAAACTATGCAAGAAAGCGACGCTGGGGGAATACAAAACCATGCAAGAAAGAGACGCCGAACATTATAGCGAGGGTCAAAGCAACAATGGCTGAAAGTAAAGGCAAGAGGTCAGACGAGATAAGATATGAGATCGAGCGTAAGCATGAGGTCGATATTTCTAGTTCTAGACTTGAGAATGCAGAAGAAATCACAACGATTGGAAACAAGAGGCCTCGTGATTTTGGAGCTATCCATCGATATGCTACATTCTTGTCAGAGGAGCCCACATCATCTTCAACTATTGAGCAAACAAAGTCGATACAGCTGAGCGCAAAAGAAAAAAAGAGTTGGTCCACGAATGGGTCTCCCTTTGGACCTATGAAGTAGGGATTCCGTTTCATGCATTAATGCTCCCTTCATTCAACAATATGCGTGAAGCTATTGACCAGTTTGATCCAGGCTATGTGGAACCGACGATGTATCAGTTGAGCGAGCCTTTGTTGAAAAAGGCAATAGCTCGTACTTCAATTTGTTTGGAGCCATATAAGAAGTTTTGAGAGACTAACAGCTGCACATTGATGACAGATTCGTGGACTGATCGGAAGCACAGATAAGTTATGAACATGTGCATTCTTTCTTGTCGTAGAGTTATCTTCTACAATTCGATAGAGGAGTTTGCTGAATCTCATACAGGAGATTTTATTTTTAAGTGAGTTGATCAGTGCATCTAGGAGATAGGGGCAGACTATATTGTACAAGTTATCACCGACAATCACTTAGCGAACATGGCTGCAAAGGAGAAGCTCAAAAGTGAGAGGCCGAGAATCTTTTGGACTTCTTGTACGTCACGCACAACCAATCTTATGTTGCAGGACATTGAAAAAATTAGCAAAGTTTAAGAATGTAATTGAGAAGGTGAGGGTGTTGACTGTTTTTATCTACAGCGCACTAGGACTTTGGCACTTATGCGTAAGTGCACAAAGAGGAAGGACATTGTCAGGCCGAGCACCACTAGATTTGCTACCTCATTCCTCACACTAGGAAGCCTACTAGAAAAGAAGAATGCACCGACGGCTATGTTTAACTCAGATGAGTTTCTGAGTTTAAAGTTTATCGGGGGTGCAAAGAAAAAAGCTCTTACAACAAATGCTATGGTGATATCGAGAACCTTCTAGAGAGGTGTGAGGAGTTGCTTGAAGATCTTCCGCCTCTTTTCAAGTTCCTTTGCATGGTCGATTCAGATACTTGTCCCTCAATGGGATTTATTGTTGGAGAGCTTCAAATAGTAAAGGGGAAAATCATGGCTGTTTGTAAGACAAAGAAGGACTATATGCCTATAATATCCATTATAGAGAGGCATACTAAGAATAGGCTTAATAGTCCTCTTCATTTGGCAGCATAGTTTCTAACCCCTTTTCTATTATGCGGAGGATGAGGTGACTAAGAAGAGTACAAAAGCTAAGCAAGCAGTTCTTGATTGTGCTGAGCTATTTTTTAGGAATGAAGATACTATTGATGAGGCTATCGTTGATACCATGTACTCCATCTGAGATGTTGAAGTATAGGGATTGTGATGCTTTCATTCATGAAAAGCCAAGAGCACAGAGAGTAGTGAAGAGAATTGCTAAGGACCGTAATCTAGATATTAACTTATATTTTGAATCTTTGATAGATATTTGCTAGTTTTGAAATTGATTAATTTGCTTTACTCTCTTCAAACAACTTATTGGTAGGACACATTTGGTGGAGACATGCCTTACATGTAAATGATGGTTCTTATGATACTGAGATTGAGAGGTAGCTCATCCGGATGTGAGAGATACTAGAGTTGTTTTGAAGGGGTAATCACTCACTACCTTATTTCAATTTCAAAATTCAATTGTTCATATTAAAAAATGAGATTGAATTCATTGGACAATAAATGATATATTGAGATAAATAATTTTTTTATGTTTGAATTGTAGACCCATACCAAGAAAAGGAACAAGCTCGATAGCAAGAAATTGAGCGATCTGGTCTATGTGCAATTCAATTTGAGAATCAGAACCAAGATGAATGCAACAAGGATGGAAAAAAGAGGGATATCCTACTTGCTAAAGATAGTCGACACGCTAATTCATGGGTGGTGGATGGATACAACTCTGAGGAGGAAGATGATTGTTATCCAAGGACTGACATTCCACTTCGAATTGTCTTTGAAGCAGCTGAAGCAGACGACTTCTTACAGCCGAGAAGGACCACAACAACGGAAAACATGGGTTCTAGTTCAAGAGTCCGTGAGGAGGTAGATTCGAATGACGATGAGGAAGAACCTATTGTGGACTCAGACTCAAATGAGGAGGATATCCAACTTGATGATGATGATGATAGTGACGAGGATGCTTTGAGAGATGAGATTTTGCTACTCGGCATCAGTGATGATGATGAGGATGATGAGTGATGATGAGTCATTGCTCGATTTTAGACTTTAGCCACTTTGCTTTTGAAAATTTGCTTTTATTTAGACTTTTGAGTTTGGAATTTGGACATATCTAGGAGTTTAATCTTTATTGCTTGCTTAGTATCTATACACTGTTATTAACTTATTATCTATCATGACATTATCTTACTTTGCTTATTTATCTACTTGAAGATTTTATTTTTCATGTCAAGTTTTTAGTAGTTAGTATAATGATGATGTTACTAATCAATGCTTTTTATTGTTGACGATATTTATATTAGAGACTTGAAAGTTGAAGGAATAGGACAAATAACGGTCTTTTTGATAAACATGTACGTTTTTATTCTTTATAGTACTTTGTTAATATTATACAATTGTTACACATCTATTTCATGCTTAGGATCTTTATAAATCATCAAATATACATTTGTAGATTTTTTAGAGTTTTTGTAATTTTTTATCTTTTAGAATATATAAGTATAGTTATATTTGACTGTTTTTTGACTATGCGCTATTTGCCACTATTTTACTGCTATAGGTGCAAATAGTCTTAGTGGTAACTTGCCGCGACGCGATGCAATCTGCTATTAGCAACCTTGTTAAAGAACTTTAGAAGTGAAAAAAACATAAAGAGCATAACTTTAGCTATCTGTTTTTAAAAACGGGAGGCAAGATAATTTTAGAGTAAATAAGATAATGTTATAAAAGACTAAGGGTGTATATGGTATAAAACTACAAAAAGCGACATCACTTTTAAAAATCATCTGCATGTTACTTCTAAAAGCAACATTGCATGTTCAGTAAGCATAGAATTTTTATATTAAACATCATTATTGACTACTAAAAAAATGTGAAACAACCCAGAAAAGGTAATATGCACCAAACTAGTCCTAAAAGAACCAAACTGTTACATCTTACTTGCATGTTTCCTTTGGTCACTGATCTTAGGATATATGAAATGTCCACGCTCAAAGAGTGACTCTGAATAACCCAACAAGGAATATGCCAATGCCTAGTGAAAATAAGTATTGAAAACTTACTAACAAACACAAACAATCCACAAATCAATAATGTAAATAAGATGCGCAAGTATTTTATGTGGTTCACAATTATGGGTTGCATCCACGAGCAAGACACATCAATGGACATTTCACTATTTCAACAACAAAATACAAGGTTTCAGATTCATGAGAACACTCATCATTATGGTGAAGACACCAAACACAAACCCTCTTCTACAACACTAGTAGTAAGAGAAAAGCAACCCAAGGCAAACAAGTGAAATTTCTACTTGAAAACTCGACATCCGAGGAGAAGAAGAGAGTTACCATGACTATGAATTACTAGCCTAGATCCACTAATTCAAATGGGTGATGAGAATACATTCTCCTCCTTGATTTGCCATTGCCAATGAGTCTTGATGCACAGACAAAAACTTCTCTCAAGTCATTTCTTTGTTGCACTCTTACCTTCTCAAAACCATAGAAGAGAATAACTATATGAATGATGTTTTAAAAAGTGAGCGCCTAGATGGCTAAGACGCCCACCTAGGTCTTAAAAGTGCCTAAGGGAGCATGTACCACTTATGCGAACTGCACCATTTTAGTCTTAGTCTTGATTTCCTCCACTACAACCTCCGAATCCTCTGACCTCCTCCAGCCTCCTCCACCGACTATAAGAACCTCCTCCGACCTTCAGCAAAACCTCCTCCATAATCATTTAAAAATATCTGCTTAATCCTCGCTTAGGCAGTAGGTATGGTCTGATGCTTAGCGCCTTCAATAACATTATATATAGATAAATGAAAAATGTCCCAAACCCAGTCGATCTTGTATAAGGACCTCACTCGCTTATTTCAATCTCTCTTATTCCTAAAATGACCTTTAGGGATAAGAGAAAACAAATTCAACCCATATATACCCATATAGGCTTCAAATGTCAAGAAAAAGACCCAAGAGAGTTGATTTGGTCTCACAAAACCAACGATCTTCACCTTGACACAAAATCAATCACGCGTCGGACTATCTTGCTTGAGCCTAAAGAAGATAGACTCTAAGGGCCTGTTCGTTTGTTTTCAAAAAAGCAAGAAATGGAAATGGAAATAGTGGAAATCTCAAAATAACCCATTTCTTCCATTTACATCCCTAAAACTCACCCACAACATCCAATAAAATATTATTTTCATCCAACAACTTATCCACATCATCTAATAAAATATTATTTTCATCTAACCACTCATCCACCACATCTAATAAAATATTATTTTCATCTAACAACTCATCAATCACATCTAATAAAATATTATTTTCATCCAAACATCACTCAACTCATCTCTTTTTATTATTTCAAATCACTCACATCATCGAATAAAATATTATAACAATTCACCTCATCTCATTAACATTTCATTTCTTCCATTTCATCACAAAAAGTTGTGAAAACACATTTCTTAATCTTTCTTCACATCAACCAATAATACAATGACAACTCATCCCATCTCATTTCATTTCTTATTTTTAAGAATGAACCGAACAAAAGAAAACAAGAAAACTACAGGAAATAGGTTTCTTATAATTCATTTCCTTATTTTTTTCGCCAACCGAACAACATCAAAACTAGTTTTCTTAAAAAATCACTCACATCATCCAATAATAATGTGACAACTCATCTCATCTCATCTCCATTTCTTTGATTTCCTTTTTTTTAGCCAACCGAACACTCCAAAACAATTCTTCATTTTCCATTTCTTTGATTTCCCATTTTTTTTAAGGCAAACGAACAGGCCCTAATCCAACTCATTAACTAGAACCATCTAGTGGACATATTTGCCACGTTATCTTTAGTTCCAAGTTCCAACTTTCAACAACTAGATTCTTGCTTCTTCAATAACCTCCCGAGTGTAATGATAATGGACTCATATGAGTTTGGTCCTCTTGTGATGCACCGGGTTCTTTGCAAAGTAGATAACCCTCATGTTGTCATAAAACAGCTTCATGGGCCTTACTACAACACCGATATCACCCACTAAGCCATGAAACCAAATCACTTGCTTGTAAGCTTTTGTTGCATTATTCCACCGTTGCTTGAAGCTAAGGTTGTGGAAAGCAAAAAAGTAAAGTGAAGAGGTAAGGCATCATTTAGCTTTATGGGGCTTAAGCGGATCAAAATGGAAAAAAAACCAAGTAAAAAGAAGGGCCAACTTAAATACTGGATAAATATTCAAAAAATAAAAAATTTAAGAAAAATTAAAAACTCTAAAAATGCATATTTGATGATTTATAGAGGCAGAAGAAGCTCCTGAAAGTGGCATTGGCGGCGGGAGATGGCAGATTTGGCAGCAAGAGGTGGTGGAGGCAGAGGACGATTTGGGGTCTTAGTATTTTTCTGGGTTCTTAACAAAGAAAGAGAAAAGGAACAGTGGATGGGTTTTAGGTGTTAAAAAAAGGAGTCTGGGTCGGGTCTGGTGCAAAATTGAGATCCTTTTATGATATCTTCATCTACATTTTAATTAAGCATTTTAGCGCTTTTCACTGCTATTTGCCTCTTTTTCGTACCTTTGCAAGCAAAAAGCGCTAGTGGCGCTTTAACTTTGTGGCAAAGCGAAGCGGCCAAGCACCTCTTTTGCTTTATACCACTGCTTTTCACTTCTTTTTGCCACTTTTTTCAACACTGCTTGAAACTTTGACATCTAACTAATCCTATGTTATTTATTCCGCATTTTGTTTACCCCACTCTCACATTGATATTGGGCTTAGGATTCTCCTCTTCGGTTCCCAACAAATAGTGATACAATAAGGTAAATTACATTTATCCCTCCTAGGGTTTCAAAGAGTGACATTTATACCCCAAAGTTTTTTCTCATCACTTCCCCTTGACTAATTTTGTCAAATGAAGGCTTAGAAAGACAATTATACCCTTTACATAGTAACATTTCTTTAATATGTATAGAGAAAAGTGTGTAGAATTTTTCTTTATTTCTTTAATAGAGTAATACAACTAAAATTTGATACCGCAAGAAATTCATTTTTTTTTCTAATCTATTTCTGCAATTTCTAGTATATTATGGATTGTACCTACAATAAGTTTTTGAAAAACAAAAACAAAACTAAAAAATGACGGTTAAAGTACATATGAAACTAAGGTTTTCTTTCAAATGAACTAAAAACTGAATTCAATAGTTTCAACAAGTATTAGCAAATTGGATGACAAAAAAAATTCATGCAAAGGGGTTCAACTTGAGAATATTAGAAAATAAATAAATTCTAATGAACTAGAAAATAAGAAAAATAAATGAAACAATCAAGAGTGATTTTTTTTTTTCTAAATAGGTCTTGGGAGGGAAAAAAAATGCAACAAATAGAAACCTTTGCGGAAGTGATGAGAGAAAAACGTTCACGGGATAAAGCCACTCTTGAAACCTTGGAAGGGATAAATGCAATTTACCCAGTATAATATCATCCTTTTATAACTGCTGCAAATAAAATATCTTATATGCATATGCCAAAGTTTTCCCGTTATATAAGAAAGTTAGAAGAGAAATTCAAGAAAAACCGAGCCTAGAATCGCAATCTAACCTGTTCTTAGGCTCAAGGCTGCGCATTGGAAAATGGTTGCTTGGGATAACAGCTGCTTCCGGAGACTTCCATCTTCCAACCCTTTGATATAATTACAAGCAGGCAACATTAAATTCGAATAAGTTCCATAAATTGCAAAGAGCGAGATCAAAATCAAATAGATTACTGGGTCATTAAATTTAAAAAAAAATTAAAATAAAATAAAATAAAAACTCACCTATGGTGGGTTGTTCGGCGTGTGGGATTGAAGCCGAATCTTAGGGAAACATCTCTTGAGCGCAGACTTGTGTTTGTGAGCAATGAAGATGATGACATCGTAACTAATTTCTGATCTAAGGAAGAAAAAAAAAATTAAAGGATTTTATAAAAGCGGAGGAGAAAGAAGAAGGACAAGGGAGTGAAGAGGGGAGTCGGGGGACCGAATGAAGCCGCCGCCAACAACACTCTGAATGCCAAGAGCTCGAAGTAGCCCTGACTCGATGGCAGGTTTCATGTTTGATAAGTCGGGGGCCCCACACGAAATACGTGCGAGAAATGGAATGAAAAATATTTCTTCCTTTATGAGAATGTTTTGGTATGAAGGTTTTGGACGGGGATGCTCTCCAATAAAGTGGTAAATAAAAAGGGTTCAATTACTCTAATTTTTACTATTTATTTTAGTTTCAAGGGATGAGAAAGTAAGATTCTAATATTATCCTGAAAATTAAGAGTTAATTTTAGAAAATATCTCTCAACTAATCGCTAAGTCAAATAATCTCCCCTAATTTTCTAACTCAACAATTTACTCCCTCTTGTGTTCTTTTGGTATTTGGTGCTGATAGATTGCGAACGGTGTTAAATAACAAAAACTATTGACTATTATACCCCTAAATAATTGCACCATAATTAACCCTAAATTTATTCATTATGTTACATTTGTCAATGCCGTTTTCTCCTCTAATCTGTAATAAACTCAAAAATGATCTAAGGGGGTGTTTGGTTGCATAATTTTATAAAAAAGTTTTCTCAAAATGTCTGACAATGGTAATTCTATAATTAAAAATTTTCTGTAGATTTCTGTAAAATTAAAAAAAAATTCAGAAATATTTACTGTAAAGTACAAAAAAGTACCAAAATTTACAAAACCAATGTACTCTCAAAATGAGAGGAAATCACCCAGAAATCTAACATCACATTGATACTTTTCTATAAAGTTGACACTTTTCTATAAATTTAATTATAGGAAATCTTGTTATTTTCTATAAAGTTATGGGATATTTTCTTGTTTTGAACCAAACAAGCAAAGCTAAAAAAAAAAAAAAATTGGTACTTTTTTACTTCTCAAAACTTTTTCTATAATTTGTTTAAGAAATACAAGGAAAGCATATTTTGGATGGAAAACATTTCCTATAATTTGTAGAAATTGAACCAAATGTTAGACCCTAGAGGGGGGGTGATTAGGGTCTTATGCTAATCTAATCCGATTAAATGCTAATTAAAACTTATTAACAAGTTATCCTAGCAAGAGTGAAATATAACAAGATATGTAAGCTAGGATAAGCAATATGAACAACAAAGAGATATATCATATATGATGAATATATATATGCAAGGATATATAAACTACACAAGGATAAACAATCTAGACAAGATAGTAGATGATATAGAAATGAGCAATGCACAATGGCGATATAAGATATGAACATAAATATGAATGAACGCCAAAGCACACTCAAACAAGCAATATGATCACGGAGTTCGGACCTTCCGTCCTACGTCTCCGCTCCCCACTCCCGGGGAGAAATCCACTAACACAATCCGGTTTGGAAGCCGGAACTTCTTCTACACACTCGGTTTACAAGTTCACCGAAAACTCTCACACAACAAACACTATGCAATCACACTCTACACCCACTAAGTGTTGGACCTAGCCGTGTCTCCCTCAAGTGCTCGGTTACAACCTCTCTCTAGGCACGTCAACCGATGCTACTCCTCTTGGGACGATCCCCGACTCTCACCACACACTCCTCACTCGGTGTACAAGTGTATTACAAAGTGATTCTCACAATAAGCACAAATATAACAAATGATTGTTCTCAAAACAAGGTGAGAACTCAATTAAGCACAACTCTTAGTCACAAACCCACAACCCCAAATTATACTATGAATGTAAATACAATAAGCTCAAAAGGTTGTGTGTGAACAAAGAGATATAAATCAAAAACCAAACTCAATGTAGTTCCAGCTAAATAACAATGATAATCAAATATATAAAATAGCTAGAAATAGAGTTTAGAAAACTTATCAATATATCAAGAGTTGGAGGGAGAATAGTTGAATGCCCAAACACCAATAGATGATCTCCTCAAGCTCTTGTAGAATTGAATCACAAAACCGAAACACTCAAATGCTTAAAAGCTTCTTAAAACAAACTTAAATAAACACTAAACAAGTTTAAACCCTTGTTAAAATCTTTTAAACCATTCTCTTGTTTTTTTTGAAAGATGACAGCAATGTGGTATTTATACCACTCCAAAACTCAGCCAAAACCCCAAAACAAATGACAGAAAAGTCCCTAGAAGACAGCTCAGGAAAATAGCCGTTGATGTCCAACGGATCTATTGTCGGTCGACCGAAAATTCAGTCGGTCGACCGAAAGAAAGAATTCGGTCGACCGACGGAAAATCCGGTCGACCGCGCGGTCGACCGGAAAATTCGTCGGTCGACCGAAATTTTCATCGGTCGACCGGACCGGTCGACCGACAGGCTTTCTGTCGCCCAGTGAACTTTTGACCTCAGGTTCGGTCGACCGGTACGGTCGACCGAAATCTGATACATGAAAATCTGTATAGCTGATTTTAAAATGCTGTTTAAAAATATCAAATAAATTCCAAAAAATGTAAAACTTTGGGGAATGATTGTAGACATGATAATAAACATGCTACAATGACTGGTTTTGAAAAAGGACTTCCCAAATGAAAAATATCATCATTTTACAAAATAGTCCAAAACATGAAAACCTGAAAATTGATATTTTGATATTTTGACTTAAACAACATTTTGAAACCTTATGAAATGATTGTATAGACTTGATAAAAGATATAACATGTTGTTATGAAGTCTATAATCTAGAAATACAATATTTTCATAAATTTGCATATTCTATGCAATATATTCAAAACACTAAATATGATTTCATTAAATATAAGCTTGTTAAAGGTGAAATCATATATAGGCATATAAACATGAAACAAAATAGTATTTTCCAATTCTATTCATTTGTTTCATATATAAACTCGAAAATTATTAAACCAAAAACATATATGTATATATATATATAACTGTATATATACAAAACCAAAACCAAAGCGTGTATGTGTGTATATGATTGAGCTTAAAGTACTAACACACATAATATAAAACCTATACTATGTTACCCAAGCTAGATCTTGATCTTCAATGAGCTCAACTTGGTACACATGCGGATGAAGCTAAACTTGGATCTTGAACTTGAATTGTACGATGCTTCACTCCACAATTCCGCCAACCTCCTTTGGATATCATCGTTGAAGCTCTATTTCATCCATCCTCCAACAACGTTGTTCAACAACGTTGTTTGTCTATAATAAATAAGAAAACACAAATACTAGACAAACAACATTAGTGGTAAATTGTTTGTTAAACATCATCAAAACAAGAAGGTCAACACCAAACTCTAGGGTTGTCCATTCGGGCCGGCCCGGCCTGAAAAACCGAGTCCGAGCTGAGCAAAACCGGAGCCCGAACCCGGGCCCGGTTGGCCCCGGCCCGAGCAGGCCGGGCTCCGGGCCGGCCCGGTCATTTCCCTTTTTTTCTTTTTTTCCTTTTTTTGATAAAAATTTGCTAAAAATTAGTTTTAACCTTATTATATTTATATAATTATGTATTAGTATATACTTACAAATTATTATATAACTATATATTATATACATATATTATATGTAAATATATTGTATATATTTATAAGTTATAACTTGAGAGAGAGAGAGAATCATATAAGTATATATTACTTAAATATAAATATGTATTATATAGTTATGTATGTATTTATTACATCTTACATACTTACATTATGCTTATTTAATTACAATTATGTAGGATATTTTGAAAAGGTCAATATTAACACCTAACTAATCTCCTCTTTAATCTCCACTAACCCCACTAAAAATTCTTAATTCTCCTCTAACTACAGCCACTTCTTTGGACTCTTTCTCCTCTCACTAATATAAAACCCATTTAATACAACCCTAAGTCCCCAAGCTCTTCATGTGTTTATCTCTGTTGCTGTTCCTTCCCACGTTCCGAACTCCAAAGACAGAAAAATGAGAGAGAAGAGAGAAAGTTAGAGAGGGGTTGGGGGAGATTGTCTTCATCATCCCTATCACCTGGCACACGATTGTCAAAGCAAAGGGAGTGAACAGCTTTTAGCAATGATCTCTTCGTCTAGCTATCCATATCAATCAACGTTGGTAAATCGTCACCACAATTTACTTTTCTTTTATCTGGGCAATCTTCTTCATCTGAGCAGAAGCTCTGTACTCTCGCCCGAGTACAGAGGCCGGCTGTTTCCGGGACTTTTACTGCTAGGGGGAGGGGACCGACTACGTCAGGGCGATAGGCGGGTCCTTAATCTTCTAGGGCAGTGATTGCATGACTGTTTTCCGTTCATGCCTGATTTTCTTATCACTTACTTATTTAATTCGGATTTAATTTATATGCTATAACTTTTATTTGATAATTTTTCCAACAATCTAGAAGATTGAGTGATTATATCATTTAAGTATTAAATCCGAAATAATTATACTTCTTCCATTACTGTTAAAAAAATTAATTGTTATTGTTTATCTGTTATCGTTCATCCAAAAGAGAATTAAAAAAATTAAAAAAAAGGTTTCTCGATGAATTGATGCATGCTAACTAAATAGAGCTACAGTAGTATACTTTTGTGCAATTACATAAAGTTCTATAGTTGTCTATATGTTTTGATTCAAATACTTCTCAAAATATACAATGAGGTGTAAGTTCTTCTGGCTGTAGGAACTAGTAACATCAGAATGATTTTAATAAACTTTTGTTTGAAATTTATCATCCTTGTGATATATGTTTGAAGATTAAGTTTAGCAATCTTCTTCTGCAACTTCTCTCAGATGAATAAATTATATTCGTGCAATAAAATTTGGTTTGAAATTTGTTAATTTTAGTTTATTTCTTCACTCACCATATATTAATCTACAATTGTTAGTAACTCATACTATTGTGATTATGAGATATAATATAAGGTTTCATGATTCCTACACAATGGGTTGAGTGTCTTAAGTTATAATGATCTCTTGACATAATTATGCACAGATGCCATCTGTACACTTTCACAATCAAACATGGAACGCAGCATCTAATTTATAGTATGCTAATGTCACTCTATCCTCTCTTTTATTAATAGAAGGTTTGAATTATTTTAAGTATATAATGATTTGCTACACCTTTTGTGAAACATTCTTGTTCGTTATGGCTATCCATTTGCATTTTACTAATTATTCATAGCATATCTGCTATCCGAGTGTAACATTATATCTGTTGCCAATATGCGTCATGTCACGATGTGCTTTCATTGGTTTAAAGTTTTGGTCACTCTTAACTACTCATGCCTGCATCAAAAAGTTGACTCTTGCGGAATTCACATACTTTTTCAAGCATATGTATCTTCATGAATTTGTTAACTACATTACATGGCAATTCATTAGTCTAAAATTTAATTTTTTTGGACTAAGTTTGCATCTTTTAATTTTATTTATATGGTGAATTATATTTTAAATCTTCAAAAGTAAAGATTATCTCTTTTATTGCATTATGATGGATATTACTATAAATGTTCATAAGTCATATTAGATCACTTGTAGTTGTTATATCACAAGGATTTATGCAAGAATACAAATTT
>NC_033797.1:106769035-106771535 GCF_001876935.1 Asparagus officinalis
TATATATATATAATATAATGTCAAAATGATATGTTTAAGAGGTGGTACTAGAAATGGTCACGCAAATTTGGTTTATGCTAATCTAATTTGATATAATGCCAACTAAAACTTTTTAACAAATATACCCTAGCAAGATAAATATTCTATTCAATTAAATCAAGGACATATATGCAAAGGGGAAATAAACAAGAAATGATATAAAAAAATAGTAGACACAATGAGCAATCCAAACACAATAATAGGATCACAGAGTTTGGTCCTTCTGACCTACGTCTCCGCTCCCCATTCTCGAGGAGAATCCACTAACACGACATGTTTTCGACGTTCACCCAAAATGTTCACAATCGGTTTTCAATGCTTACTGACAAATGTTTATTACACACACAATGTAAACACACTCTACACCCTTTGAGTGTTGGCCTAGCACGTGTTCTCTTCCTCAAGTACTCTAATTTACAACCTCTCTCTAGTCTTTAAAACCGACGCCACTCCTATTGGAATTGACCCTGTCTTTCACCAACCACTCCTCTCGGTGTACAAGTGTAGTACAATGTGTAACTCACAATAAGTCTCAAATACAAATGATTTGTTCTCTATAATAGATGAGAACACAATGAACCTCACTCTCATAATATCACTCACCACAATCCACAATATAGTGTATGAAATACTAAAAGCTCAAATAGGGATGTGTGTGATAAGACGAGTTCAAATAAAATCTAACTCAAATAATAAACTAGCAATGATATAAATATGAAAATCAAGAATAAAATGTTAGATAAATGAGTTAGGAAAACTTCTTTATAAACACAAAGAGTAGGATGAATAGATTGAGGATGAATTCCTCAAACGATGATGTAAGCTTCCTCTTTGAAAACAAAAACCAAACTTCTAAAGAAACTTAAACGATCTCTTAAACTCTTAAAACACTTGTTAAAACCCTCTTAGATAATCTTTAGAAGTGAAGTAGTGAGCGGTATTTATAGGAGGAAAACCAAAGCCCAAAAACCAAGAAAACCCAGCAAAAAGATAAAAATACAAAATGTTAGAAAAACTATACTTACAGGCGTCGGTTGACTGATGAGCTGAATCAGTCGACTGACGAGCTGATCGTTATAGGCAACTAACAGATTATCAGTCGACTGATGAATTTCGGCAGTCGACTGATCAGTCGACCGAATAAGAAATAGAAACTATTGATGATTTCAGGCGGTTTCATCAGTCGACTGATAAAAATCATCAATCAACTGATAACTGGTTTTCAGCCTAAATTAAATAGTAAAAATGAAATTCAAATCTCTTTTAAAAATAGTAAATAAATTCCAAAAAATATAAAGTTTTGGAAAAAGTTTATAAACATGAATATGAACATGTTAGAAAAGGAATTTTTTAATTTCTCTTACCATTTTTGAAAACTCAAAAATATTCAAAAGCACTAAAATACATGTGTTTTTAACCATGTTGATTTTGACATTTAGCTCAAAACAAGTTCTGAAAACTTGTGTAAAGTTTTAATGGACTTAATAAAAGATGTTAGTAATGTTTGTATAGTCCAAATCATATTTAAGTATATTTGCATAAAAACACCTAAGATTTGAGAAATTTCACAAATGATTCCGTATGTAAATTTGAGCTTGTAGAATTTACACACATTATATAAACCTATACTAAGTATACCAATATAGAATCTTCTGAAGCTTGAACTTGATTGATTGACTTGATTTGCATAGTCTTCAATTATCAATTTAGCTCAATTTCCTATATATACTAAACAACACAAAACAAAATACTAAAACCAATATTAGTTATAAATTATTTGTTAAATCATCATCAAAACAAGAAGGCCAACAAGGGAGCAAACAACTTTTAGCAGGGATCTCTTCGTCTAGCTATCTATATCGATCAACGTTGGTAAATCGTCACCACAGTTTACTTTTCTTTTATATGGGCATACTTCTTTATCTGAGCAGAAGCTCTGTACTCTCACTTGAGTATAGAGGTCGGCTGTTTCTGGGGCTTTTACAGCTAGGGGGTAGGGGACCGACTGCGCCAGGGTGATAGGAAGATCCTTAATTTTCTAGAGTAGTGATTACACGACTGTTTTCTATTCAGGCCTATTTTTTTTATCTCTTACTTATTTAATTCGGATTTAATTTACATGCTATAACTTTTATTTGATAATTTTTCCAACAAATTATACAATTTACTTATATGATATACTTTTATAAATACTAGATGCAATATACTTATATATTATTATACTTATGCAATTATATAATATACTTATATAACTATAATTATATAACTATAATTCTATAATATACACCTACGACATATATAATATACATTATATATATTTATATTCTTATATATTAGTATCTATACGACTGTACCATGCTAAAAGTATACACACACACACACATACATACATATATTGTATATACTTATAAGTTATAACAAGAGAGAGAGAGATAGAGAGAATGAGAATCACATAAATGTA